>NC_057797.1:502542970-502856482 GCF_018294505.1 Triticum aestivum
GCTCCTCTGAGTGTTGATCCAAACTAGAGCCCCTTGCAGCGCCACCTCGGGGAAACTCGAGGGCTGGTTTTAATTGTACGGATTGCTTATCTGAGTGTGCCCTGAGAAAGAGATATGTGCAGCTCCTATCGGGATTTGTCGGCACATTCAGGCGGTGTTGCTGGTCTTGTTTTAACCTGTCGAAGTGTCTTGAATTACCGAGATACCGAGTCTGATCGGAACGTCTTGGGAGGAGGTCTGTTCCTTCGTTGACCGTGAGAGATTGTCATGGGCTAAGTTGGGACTCCCCTGCAGGGATTGAACTTTCGAAAGTCGTGCCCGCGGTTATGGGCAGATGGGAATTTGTTAATGTCCGGTTGTACACAACTTGAACCTTAATTTAATTAAAATGAATCAACTGAGTGTGTTACCGTGATGGCCTCTTCTCGGCGGAGTCCGGGAAGTGGACACGGTGTTGGAGTAATGTTTGCGCAGGTTGTTCTCTAGCTTCTCGCTCGTGCTTTGCCTCCTCTTCTCGCTCTCTTTTGCGAATAAGTTAGCCACCACACTTGCTAGTCGCTTGCTGCAGCTCCACTCATATTTTACCTCGCCTTACCTATAAGCTCAAATAGTCTTGATCGCGAGGGTGCGAGATTGCTGAGTCCCTGTGGCTCACAGATTACTATTACACCAGATGCAGGGCCTGATGATTCTGCTCCGCGATCAAGACCTGGTGTAATAGTAATTTGTGAGCCACAAGACGGGGCACGCAGCGGAGACTTTAATTATCCCTGCAGTCGACATAGCTAAAACTCCAGGTGGTTAAACCGAATCACATAGAACAAGGGAGCACCTTGCTCTGATACCAATTGAAAGTGCGTTATATCGACTAGAGGGGGGGTGAATAGGCGATTTTTATGGAAGTCTTCAGAACATGGGAGTTTTGAAGACAAACGATAAAATTCAACCTATTACCATGCAGCGGAAGGTAGACTACACTAGGCAAACCATAGTCAAGTATTCAATGAATTGAAGGCACAAAGACTAATAGCAGCTAGGTAGTAAGGATCAGGTAGGAAGATATTGTGAAGCCAAACAGAACATGCAGTCACTCAGTGAAGACAAATGATAGACCAAACATACAATGACTTCACAAGGAGGAACAGTAAGTAAAGTGAGGTGAAGATGAAACCAGTGACTCGTTGAAGACAATGATTTGTTGGACCAGTTCCAGTTGCTGTGACAACTGTATGTCTGGTTGGAGCGGCTAGGTATTTAAACCTTAGGACACACAGTCCCGGACACCCAGTCCTGAACACGCAGCTCAGGACACCCAGTCCTCACCTTATTCTCCTTGAGCTAAGGTCACATAGACCTCGCCCAATCACTCTGGTAAGTCTTCAAGGTAGACTCCCAAACCTTCACAGACTTCGTTCACTGGCAATCCACAATGTCTCTTGGATGCTTAGAACGCGACGCCTAACCGGCTGGAGGATGCACAGTCCTCAAGTGTAATAAGTCTTTAGATCACACAAACAAGAAGACTTAAGTGATGCCCAATTCTCTCTGGCTCTGGGTGGTTAGGGCTTTATCCTCGCAAGGAATTCCCTCTCAAAGGCTTCGAGGTGGGTTGCTCTCAAACGACAAAAGCCGTACTCTGAATCTGAGCAGCCAACCGTTTATGGTTGTAGGGGGTGGGCTATTTATAGCCACTTGGAAACCCGACCTGATTTGTCCGAAATGACCCTGGGTCACTAAGGAACTGACACGTGTCCCAACGGTCAGATTTCAAACTCACACGGCAACTTTACTTGGGCTACAAGCAAAGCTGACTTGTCTGACTCAGGACAAGATTCGCTCTCATTGTCTTCACTCGAAGACATAGGTTTTTGGTTTAGGTTTAGGCATCACTTCAGTCATTCTGACTGGTTCTCTTGGACCCGACTTAACAGTACGGTGGTTCCTATGACTCAACACAAAAAGAAAAAGAACTACGAAAGATCTAAGTCTTCGAGCTCTATAGGCTTCATATCGTGTCTTCTCTTGTCATAGTCCTCAATGTGAATATCTTCATATACCACCTTTGAATTCAATGTCTTCATACATTTTTAGGGGTCATCTCTGGTAGTAAAACCGAATCATGAGGGACTTCTTCCTGTGTTATCCTGCAATTCTCACAAACACATTAGTCCCTCAACTAGGTTTGTCGTCAATACTCCAAAACCAACTAGGGGTGGCACTAGATGCACTTACAATCCTTCAACACATAACCAAGAAACCTTCGGAAATCATTTACCTCAACCTTCAAAAAGCATCCGTTATACGAGTTATGGCAATACTCCCGAACTCCCGCCCCAGTACTGGGTGGCGTCGAGGTTATCTCACCAACAACTGCATAAAAGAGATTTTCGATGTCGGCGAAACTCAGGTATTCCAGAATTGCAACGATAAAATTGTGACGACAACACCTCAGAGCTCAACTCCCCGGGACACTGCCACAACCCCTAAATGTCAGGAGGCACCAAGAACAATGTTCTTGTCACAAAACCATCGGAACGACTCCAAGATACCAGCGTGATCCTAATTTTTTTGTGAAATTTGAGAAGAGAAGAGCCAAAACTCTACGTCAGGATGCCTCACCAGAGCGACGAAGGGACTGAGGAGTAAAAAATAATCCTACTCTCCGATATATATAATCCTAAAAGACTCAAAACATTTTTCTAGACTCAACAACGCCAACGATTCAATCAAGCAAGGGGCTCCTAAATCGGGGAAGGCTCTGATTACCAACTTGTAACGCCCACGATGCGGCTATATCTCCCACGCGTCGAAGCATGACTTAGAGGCATAACCGCATTGGAAGCAATGTCGCAAGTGGGGTAATCTTTACACAACCCATGTACTGAATAAGAAAAGAGGTACATAGTTGGCTTACAATCGCCACATCACACAATAGCATAAATATAACATTACATTCATCCAGATCAATCAAGGTCTGACTACGGAACGAAAATAAAGACAACCCCAAATGCATAATGTCCCCGATCGTCCCAACTGGGCTCCACTACTGATCGTCTAGAAAGGAAATGTAGTATCATCCTGAGTCCTCATCGAACTCCCACTTGAGCTCAGTCGAATCTCCTGGAGCAGTATCATCGGTCCCTCCATCTGGTTATGAAGGAATCTGTGAGTCACGGGGACTCAGCAATATCACACCCTCGTGATCAAGACTATTTAAGCTTTTAGGTAGGGAAAAGGTATGAGGTGGAGCTGCAGCAAGCACTAGCATGTATGGTGGCTAACATACGCAAATGAGAGCGAGAAGAGAAGGCAAAGGCATGATCAATCAACTATGATCAAGAAGTGATCCTAGAACAACCTACGTTCAAGCATAACACGAGACTGTGTTCTCTTCCCGGACTCCACCGAAAAGAGACCATCACGGCCACACACTCTGTTGATTCCTTTTAATTAAGTTAAGTTTCAGGTTTTCTACAACCAGACATTAACAAATTCCCATCTACCCATAACCGCGGGCACGGCTTTCAAAAGTTCAAATCCCTGTAGGGGTGTCCCAACTTAGCCCATCACAAGCTCTCACGGTTAACGAAGGATATTCCTTCTCCCAAGACAATCCGATCAGACTCGGAATCCTGGTTACAAGACATCTCGATAATGGTAAAACTAAACCAGAAAAGCCACCCGAATGTGCCGACAAATCCCGATAGGAGCTGCACATATCTCGTTCTCAGGGCACACCGGATGAGCGCTCCGTACAACTAAAACCAAACCTCGAGTTTCCCCGAGGGGGCGCTGCAAAGGGCTCTAGTTTGGACCAACACTCAGAGGAGCACTGGCCCGGGGGTTTAAAATAAAGATGACCCTTGAGTCCGCAGAACCCAAGGGAAAAGAGGCTAGGTGGCGAATGGTAAAACTAAGGTTGAGCCTTGCTAGAGGAGTTTTATTCAAGGCGAACTGTTAAGGGGTTCCCATTATAACCCAACCGTGTAAGAACGCAAAATCAAGTAACATAACACCGGTATGACGGAAACTAGGGCGGCAAGAGTGGAACAAAACACTAGGCATAAGGCCGAGCCTTCCACCCTTTACCAAGTATATAGATGCATTAAAATAGACAAGATAAAATAATGATATCCCAACAATAAACATGTTCCAACAAGGAACAAACTCCAATCTTCACCTGCAACTAGCAATGCTATAAGAGGGGCTGAGCAAAGCGGTAACATAGCCAGACAGCGGTTTGCTAGGACAAGGTGGGTTAGAGGTTTGACATGGCAATATGGGAGGCATGATAAGCAAGTGGTAGGTATCGTAGCATAGGCATAGCAAAAGAGCGAGCATCTAGCAAGCAAAGATAGAAGTGATTTCGAGGGCATGGTCATCTTGCATGCAAAGTTCTTCTAGTTGACGTTAGCTTGATCCTCGTAAGCATACTCAACGGGTTCCTCAATCACGTACTCGTCTCCCGGCTCTACCCAAAGCAAGAACACAAGCAAAGGGAGACACCATCAACCACGGTGCAATGCGCAAGCAATATGATGCAAAACATGTCATGATATGCGGGATGTGATATGCGATGCATATGCATGTTTCAGAAAGGAAAGATTGAACCTGGCCTCAACTTGGAAAACCAAGAGTGCCACTGGAAAGATGAGTTTATTTCGGTCGAAATCGATATAAAGATCACAAAAATACATGGCATACACCCCTGTAAAGACGGCATGGCATATTTCAAAAAACATGTAGGGCTCAAGTTCATAGGAGGCACACATTAAACATGGCAAAAATGACAAATGTCCAATTACTTATAAGAATCTGAAACTAACATTGCATAGCACTCTTGCAACAGCATTTTGGGCATCAAGATGAACTCAAATGAACATGGTGCAATGGAATGGAATGAAGTACTCATCGAGACGAAAAATTTGACATGCTACACGCCCAAAACGGAACCACAGATGCAGAGTTATGATGCGATGAAAAATACTAGAAATTACTGGGACTTAGGGCAAAAATTAGGTCAACCTCCCAGATCTAGATCGGGGCGGCATGGAAATCGAGGTCCACCGAAGATGGAGGCCGCCGGAGTTGGAGGGGTTCGCCGGAGGAAGGTTGTCGGAGGTCGGGGCGGCGAGATCCGGGCTGCTCCGGCCCGGATCCGGCCGGAACAGGCGCCGGTGACGGTGGGGAATGGCGGGGAGCGACAAGGGGCGGCGGAGCTGGTGCGGTGGTGCGGCGGCGGCTGAGCAGCGGTGAGGCGGCGGCGGCGCGGTTGAGGCGGGACGAGGCGGCGCGGGCGGGCGAGGGAGCCGGGCAGAGTGGCGAGGGAGCTATGTGGCGGCGAGGCGGGCCGGGAGGGCCTGCCATGGACCCGGACGGGCCGGCGAAGTGGGGCGCGCGGGCAACGAGTGGGGAGGCGACATGTGGCGGCGCGGGATCCTGTCCGGCGGCGGGCGGGCGCGTCCGGCCGCGCGGAAGTGAGGGGAGCTAGGGTTAGGGGTGGTTTGATCCGGGATTTTTGGGGGGAGTTGCCTTTTTATAGGTAGGGGGAGCTAGGAGGCTCCAAATTGAGCACAGTTTGCGGCCATGCGATCGTGATCGAATGACCGAGATGATGGAGGGGGTTTTGGTGGGTTTTGGGCCACATTGGAGAGGTGTTGGGCTGCAAGACACACGAGGCCTTTTCGGTTCCTCGGTTAACCGTTGGAGTATCAAACGAAGTCCAAATGGCACGAAACTTGACAGGCGGTCTACCGGTAGTGAACCAAGGCCGCATGACAAGTCTCGGTCCAATCCGAAAACGTTTAACATCCACACACGAAAAGAGGTAAAAGGGGACCACGGAGGACATAGGAGCGCCGGAATGCAAAATGGACAACGGGGAAAATGCTCGGATGCATGAGACGAACACGTATGCAAATGCGATGCACATGATGATATGATATGAGATGCATGACAAAGACAAAAGCAACATGAAGACAAAAACCCGACAAGGAGGAAATATCATAACTTAGTGCCGAAAATGACAAGAGTTGGAATACAAATATGGCAGGTTACATACGGGGTGTTACATGGGACCTCGACTTCAGTCGGATCTGTGGCACTCTTAGGCTGCAGGGGCTCTTCATTGAAGGGATATTCTTGAACTGAAGGTGCGTGAATATGCTCCAGGAACACATTACTGGGAATGGCTTCTCTCTTGGAGCCTATGTTTGCTAAATCATATGTTGCTTGATTTTTCAGTCGGGGTATATGATGGAGCTCTAACCCCTCAAACTTCTTTTCCAACTTCCTCACCGCGTTGCAGTAACCAGTCATGGCTGGACTTCTGACGTCCCACTCCTTCATCACTTGATTGACTACCAAATCTGAGTCGCCATAGACCATGAGGCGACGGATGCCGAGTGAGATGGCCATACGCAACCCATTCAGGAGTGCTTCATATTCTGCTTCGTTATTGGAGGAATCAAAGTGAATCTAGAGGACATATCTGAGCTTGTCTCCTCGGGGGGATACCAGTACCACCCCAGCACCGGAACCATTCAGCATCTTGGAACCATCAAAGAACATGGTCCAGTGCTCCGAGTGAACTTGAGTCGGCAGTTGTTGTTCAATCCACTCGGCGAAGAAATCTGCTATTGCTTGGGATTTAATAGCTTTCTTTGCCTCGAACTTGATATCTAAGGGAAGGAGTTCAATCGCCCACTTTGCCACTCGACCAGTTGCATCTCTATTGTTCAGAATCTCTGATAATGGAGCGTCGCTGATGACTGTAATGGAGTGATCAGAGAAGTAATGTGCAACCTTCTTCGTGGTCATATAGATCTCATAAACAAGCTTCTGATAATGTGGATATCTTTGCTTTGATGGAGTCAAAACTTCAGAGACATAGTATACTGGGCGCTGAACTTTGTAAGCTTTTCCTTCTTCTTCCCGCTCAACCATAAGTATTGTACTGACGACTTGTCCAGTAGCTGCAATGTAAAGCAGTAAAGGCTCTTTGCTGATTGGAGCAGCAAGCACCGGCTGGGTGGAAAGCAAGGCTTTAAGCTCTACAAATGTTGCATCAGCTTCAGGAGTCCACTCGAACTTATCTGACTTCTTCACCAGTCGGTAAAGAGGAAGTGTCTTTTCACCGAGGCGAGAAACGAATCGACTTAGGGCGGCCAAACAACCAGTAAGCTTCTGGACATCATGCACACGCACAGGGTGTTTCATCCGGATTATGGCACCCACTTTCTCTGGGTTAGCATCGATCCCTCGTTCGGAAACGAGAAAACTGAGTAATTTTCCGCCTGGAACTCCAAATGTGCACTTTGATGGATTAAGCTTGATATTATACTTTCTGAGGTTGGCAAAGGTTTCAGCAAGGTCAGCGAGTAGGTCGGAACCTTTACGTGACTTGACCACAATGTCATCCATGTATGCTTCCACATTCCGACTGATCTGAGTGAGCAAGCACTTCTGAATCATCCGCATGAATGTGGCTCCAGCGTTCTTCAAACCGAATGGCATAGTGACATAACAGAAGCACCCAAATGGGGTGATGAAAACTGATTTTATCTCATCGGGTCCGTACAGACGGATCTGATGATGCCCAGAATAAGCGTCCAAAATGGACAAACGCTCACACCCCGTAGTCGAGTCGACTATTTGGTCGATGTGAGGAAGAGGAAAGTGATCTTTCGGGCTGGCCCGATTGATATGTTTGAAGTCGATGCACATGCGAAGTGAGTAGTCCGTCTTTGGGACCATGACAACATTAGCTAACCACTCGGAGTGGTAAATCTCTCGGATAAACTCAGCTGCCAGAAGCCAAGCCACTTCTTCACCGATTGCCTTCCACTTCTTTGACTGGTTTCACTTTTGGGTCGACTCGCAAACGATGCTCAGCCAGTCCCCTGGGAACACGTGGCATGTCAGAAGGTTTCCATGCAAAGATGTCCCAGTTCTCATGGAGGAACTGGATGAGCGCTTCTTCCTATTTGGAGCCGAGTGTTGTCGAAATGTGAGTCGGAGCAGCATTGCGATCCGTCGGGTGAATGTGAATTGACTTTGTTTTGCCAGACGACTGGAATGCTGAATCCGTGGTAGGCTTCTTAGCTCGCAACAAATCACTCGGATCTGCATATTTTTTATATTCCTGCAATTCCACTACTGCCATCTGTGCATCAGCAATCTTTGAGCCTTTCTGGAAGCACTCTTCTGCCTTCTTTCGATTGCCAGTGATAGTGATCACCCCTTTGGGACCAGGCATCTTTAATTTGAGGTACACATAACATGGTCGAGCCATAAAACGTGCATAAGCTGGCCTGCCCAAAATAGCATGATAAGCACTCTGGAAATCTACAACTTCAAATGTCAACCTTTCTTTGCGGTAACTCTTGGAATCACCGAACACTACATCAAGGGCGATCTGGCCGAGTGATGTAGCCTTCTTGCCAGGAATAACTCCACGGAAACTCATATTGCTTTCACTGAGTCTGGACATCGGAATGCCCATTCCTTTCAATGTCTCTGCATACAGTATATTCAGGCCACTGCCACCATCCATCAGAACCTTAGTCAACTGAGTACCTTCGACTACTGGGTCGACCACCAGCGCTTGCCTCCCAGGGGTGGCTATGTGCGCTCGGTGATCGGACTGGTTGAATGTGATGGCAGTCTGAGACCACTTCAAATAACTGGGTGTCACCGGAGCAACCATGTTCACTTCTCTGTTGATGGCTTTCAGTCGACTTTTACTCTCAACATTAGTGAAAATCATCAGAGTGGAATTGACGTGGGGGTAACCATCATCGTCCTCTTCCCCATCCTCAACTTTGTCTGTTTCCTTCTCCTTTTCCTTGGGATGTTTTTCTTGAAATTACTGGATTAGGAGTTGACACTGTCGAGTGGTATGCTTTGGCTAGATGAAATTACCCTCTTCATCTTTCTTGGTGTGAATGTGGAATGGTAAATCCAGCACATCATTTCCATCCTGATCTTTTACTTTCTTGGGGTTCCATGGTCCTTTGGGTTTCCCCTTGAACTTCCCCTGAGTCACGGCTAAGGCTTCACCAGGAGCGGCTGGCTCGGCTTTGCACTTCTGCTTCCAACTGGAGTTTCCTCCTCCGGTTTCGTGGGCGACTGTTTTGTGCTTGCCACTCCGGAGTCGGTCTTCTTCTTCACCATTAGCGTACTTGGTGGCAATCTTCATCATCCGAGTCAGAGTCATATCTCCTATCCATCCGAATTTTAGATTCAACTCCCGATACTTAATGCCTTCTTTGAAGGCACAAATTGCTTGGTGATCTGACACATTCTCCACTGTGTGGTGCAACGTGATCCATCTCTGGATATAATCCCTCAAAGTTTCATTCGGTTTCTGAATGCAACACTGTAATTCTTTCAACCCTGTTGGCCGCTTGCAAGTGCCTTCAAATGTTCTGACAAATACTCGAGCAAGATCTTCCCAAGTATAAATACTACCAGGAGCTAACTGATTCAGCCACGCCCTGGTCGAGCCCTCTAGCATCAAAGGAAGGTGCTTCATGGCCATTTCATCATTGCCGCCACTGATCTGTATAGCCACTCGGTGATCTTCAAGCCAAGTGTCAGGCTTGGACTCACTAGTGAACTTACTGACTCCAGTCGCCAACCTGAAGTTGGGAGGAATCACCGCAGCCATGATGGCTCTGCTGAAGCACTCTGGGCCTGAGACATGCACTCTGCTGCTAGTTGGAAAATCAATAGATCTCGCATCAAAGCCCGGTTCCCTGGGGTCGACTGGAATCCTTCGCCCACCACTGTGAGGGCGTCTGTCATCCTGCTGCCGAGGCATGTATGATCCACTCCTTGGGGGGCATGGGCCCTCGACGACAATCATCGTGATTGAGTCGGTGATCATACTGCTCATGGTTTCTGTACTGATCTCGTCGGTCTCCACGTCCCTCACGCCTCGGGGGTGATCTTGGGCTATGACCCGACTGGACTGTGTCTGCAACCACGGATCTGCTGTGAATCCTATTCCACGACTGAGATACTACTGTATTCTGCTCTCCCGCGGCTCGGAGCAAAGCCCGGATCTGCACCAAACCTCGACCAGCTTCTGACTGGGAAGGTTGAATTGACTCTGCTATTCGAGCCGCAACTGCGAGATTCTGGATTGGAGTTCGGTATACCTGAGTCGGAGGCGGAAAAAGTTGACGTCGACTCGATTCGGGAGCATGCTGCCGAGCACGCTCGTCGAGTGCGCGCTGGAGGTTCTCTAGTCGAGTGCGCTCAGCCAAGTTGGCCAGGCGCGCCTCCTCCAAGGCCTGGGCCTCAGGGGTTTCTCCAACAATAGGAGTGTGAAGCGCATCCATGTTCCGGTGGCGAAGTTCCTCCCTCCTCTGTGAAGAGAAGGGTTCGGGTCGATACTCTTCGTGGACACACGACCCGCCACCATCGCCTCTGTCCTCATGGGTGAAGCCAGGAGGACTACGTGGTCCATTGACCATCAAAACTTCTGCCGCGGGGTCGCTGCTATCGCACTCGGATGCCATCTCTATGGAGCCAGTCGAACAGGCCATAGAGAGTTTCGCCGGGCTCGATTGCCGCGACCTGGGGGTGGCTGATTGGCGAGCCACCGCGTGCCTCACCCACCCCTAAAGCCCTGACCGACCGGAACGTTTGCCCCGGCGGGCTGCATGGGAGGGAGGTCGGCACGGGAGCGGACCGATACTGAGTCGACTGCTGCCGTAGAAGGACGCCATGGACGCACGCGCGAAAGTGCGTTGCCCCGCGGACGGGGAGCTCCTCGACATCGAGTGGCGCTTCCTGGAGCCAAGCGGAGTCGTCGGCCATGAATACAAGCGCACTGAGACGGATCTCGTGGCCCTTGGCCAAACCTCCGCCTGAAACCATGTTGATGGGGATCAGAAAAATCACAACTTCTCCAACAAGTCGCTAAGACACCTGCCCCACGGTGGGCGCCAACTGTCGTGGTTCTAAGTCTGGCAGTAGAATGGGGGGTAGGAATGTACAGGCAAGATCCTAGCTATGGAGGAGTTGTACATGCGAGTTTTACGAGTTCAGGCCCTTCTCGGAGGAAGTAACAGCCCTACGTCTCGGAGCCCGGAGGCAGTCGACTGGATTATATGAGTGTGTGTTACAGAGGGTGCGAACCCTTGTCCCTGAGGAGGGGGTGGCTTATATAGAGTTCGCCAGACCCGTCCCGCCCTCAGTTACAAAGGGTTTAAGGTACATAAAGATGGAGATGTTACTGGTAACGCCTGCAATAAAGATACACAATGACCATTAAAGCTATGACTTAATTCCCGACCGTTGCAGAGTGGAGTGGCTCTAGATCTTCTGGTAGTCGAGTGATTATCTATACGGTCGAGTGTCTTCAAGATTGTCGAGTGGAACATAACTTCATGGTCGAGTGGATGATGATTTTTCTTCGAATGCTCCTGGTTCCTTTAGAGATGTCCTTGGGGAGGGTATCTTGGACAGATCCATGACCCTACCCTAGGTACATAGCTTCATCACTGCCGGAGGGGGAATCGATCAAGGAGGGCTTCTACATCAACACCATAGCCTCTCCGATGAAGCGTGAGTAGTTTACCACAGACCTTCGGGTCCATAGTTATTAGATAGATGGCTTCTTATCTCTCTTTGATTCTCAATACAAAGTTTTCCTCGATGTTCTTGGAGCTCTATTCGATGTAATACTCTTTTGCGGTGTGTTTGCCGAGATCCGATGAATTGTGGGTTTATGAACAAGATTATCTATGAATATTATTTGGTTCTTCTCTGAATTCTTATATGCATGATTTGATATCTTTGCAAGTCTCTTCGAATTATCGGTTTAGTTTGGCCTACTAGATTGATCTTTCTTGCAATGGGAGAAGTGCTTAGCTTTGGGTTCAATCTTGTGGTGTCCTTTCCCAGTGACAGTAGGGGCAGCAAGGCACGTATTGTATTGTTGCCATCGAGGATAAAAAGATGGGGTTTATATCATATTGTTTGAGTTTATCCCTCTACATCATGTCATCTTGCTTAATGCGTTACTCTGTTCTTATGAACTTAATACTCTAGATGCATGCTGGATAGCGGTCGATGTGTGGAGTAATAGTAGTAGATGTAGAATCGTTTCGATCTACTTGACACGGACGTGATGCCTATATTCATGATCATTTCCTTAGATATCCTCATAACTATGTACTTTTCTATCAATTGCTCGGCAATAATTTATTCACCCACCGTAATACATGCTATCTTGAGAGAAGCCACTAGTGAAACCTATGGCCCCCGGGTCTCTTTCTTATTATATTGCATCTCTTTTATTTACATCGCATCTCGTTTACTATTTTGCAATCTTTACTTTCCAATCTATACAACAAAAATACCAAAAATATTTACTTTACAATCTTTATTAGATCTCACTTTTGTGAGTGACCGTGAAGGGATTGACAACCCCTTTATCGCGTTGGTTGCAAGGTTCTTGATTGTTTGTGCAGGTACTAGGTGACTTGTGCGTTGTCTCCTACTGGATTGATACCTTGGTTCTCAAAACTGAGGGAAATACTTACGCTACTTTGCTGCATCACCCTTTCCTCTTCAAGGGAAAACCAACGCATGCTCAAGAGGTATCACTCATCTCTGGCATCGTCGTCCATATTGTCGATGTCTTCAGAGGTGTAGTCGAGCATGTCGGTTAGATCATCGACAGTGGCTATGAAGTGGGTGGTGGGTGGGAAGCAAAATTCCCTATCTTCGGCCCCTTGTCCGAGTTGGGCGTAATTCGGAAGTTGTTCCTCTGTGATGGCGAGGGATCGCATTTATTCTAAAGCCTTGTTTAAGAGAGAGGTTTGGATGGGGACAGAACTTCCCGGGCCGAGCTTGCATGATGCGAACTTCGAGGGTTCGGAGACAGTGTTCGGAGAAGAGTCCGGCCTACAGATAACCGCCGGTGACACTATTCTCTCTGGTTCTCCAGTGTTGAGCTCTATGGCCGCAGGGAGTCCGGCGGGCTCTAGACTCCCGTCTTCGGACCTGGTGACACGCTCCGAATCTAAGGCCGGAGTGGTGGCTGGAGCCGCGAATCCTTGGAAGATCAAGTCTCCTCAGATATCAGCGACATAGTTCAAATTTCCAAGACTGATACGGTGACCAGGGCGTAGCTGTCGATCTGCTCTAGGTGGTCAGCCGAGTAGGCACGTAGTGCGAAGTCGCCGAATACGAATATCTGGCCGGGGAGAAAAATCTCCTTCCCGACAGCATTGTTGTAGATGATCGATGGAGCCATCGAGCCTTTCGACGACGACACAGTAGGGCTCTCAATGAAAGCACCAATGTCGGTGTCAAAACCGGCGGATCTCGGGTAGGGGGTCCTGAACTGTGTGTCTAAGGAGCGAGGGTAACAGGAGGCAGGGAACACGATGTTTACCTAGGTTCGCGCCCTCTTGATGGAGGTAATACCCTACATCCTGCTTGATTGATTTTGATGAGTATAGGGGTTACAAGAGTTGATCTACTGATACGTCTCCTTCGTATCTACTTTTCCAAACACTTTTGCCCTTGTTTTAGACTCTAACTTGTATGATTTGAATGGAACTAACCCGGACTGACGCTGTTTTCAGCAGAATTGCCATGGTGTTGTTTTATGTGCAGAAAAAAAATATTCTCGGAATGACCAGAAACTCCACGGAACATCTTAGAAAAAATAATAAAAAATCCTCGCCAAACATGAAGACCAGGGGGGCCACACCCTTCTCACGAGGGTGGGGGGCGCCCCCTCCCCCCCCCTAAGACGCGCCCCCTACCTCGTGGCCCCCCTGGATGCCCTCCGACGCCAACTCCAACTCTATATATTTGCTTTCGGAGAGAAAAAAATCAGAGAGAAGAAATCATCGTGTTTTACGATATGGAACCGCCGCCAAGCCCTAAAGCCTCTTGGGAGGGCTGATCTGGAGTCCGTTCGGGGCTTCGGAGAGGGGGATTCGTCGCCGTCGTCATCATCAACCATCCTCCATCACCAATTTCATGATGCTCACCGTCGTGCGTGAGTAATTCCATCGTAGGCTTGCTGGACGGTGATGGGTTGGATGAGATTTATCATGTAATCGAGTTAGTTTTGTTAGGGTTTGATCCCTAGTATCCATTATGTTCTGAGATTGATGTTGCTATGACTTTGCTATGCTTAATGCTTGTCACTAGGGCCCGAGTGCATGATTTCAGATCTGAACCTATTATGTTTTCATGAATATATGTGAGTTCTTGATCATATCTTGCAAGTCTATAGTCACCTACTATGTGTTATGATCCGGCAACCCCGAAGTGACAATAATCGGGACCACTCCCGGTGATGACCTTAGTTTGAGGAGTTCATGTATTCACTATGTGCTAATGCTTTGTTCCGGTTCTCTATTAAAAGGAGGCCTTAATATCCCTTAGTTTCCAATAGGACCCCGCTGCCACGGGAGGGTAGGACAAAAGATGTCATGCAAGTTCTTTTCCATAAGCACGTATGACTATATACGGAATACATGCCTACGTTACATTGATGAATTGGAGCTAGTTCTGTGTCACCCTATGTTATGACTGTTACATGATGAACCGCATCCGGCATAATTATCCATCACTAATCCGGTGCCTATGAGTTTTCCATATACTGGTTTACGCTTATTTACTTTCCCGCTGCTACTGTTACAATCACTACAAAATACCAAAAACATTACTTTTACTGTCTTTACTTTTGTTGCTGCTACCACCACTATCATATTACTTTGCTACTAAACACTTTGCTTCAGATACTAAGTTTCCAGGTGTGGTTGAATTGACAACTCAGCTGCTAATACTTGAGAATATTCTTTGGCTCCCCTTGTGTCGAATTAATAAATTTGGGTTGAATACTCTACCCTCGAAAGCTGTTGCGATCCCCTATACTTGTGGGTTATCAAGACTAATTTCTGGTGCCGTAGCCGGGGAGCATAGCTCTATTCTTTGAGTCACTTGGGATTTATATCTGCTGGACAGTATGAAGAACTTGAGAGATCCAAAAACCAAGATCTATCCCTCAACTGCGAGGGGAGGTAAGGAACTGCCATCTAGATCTGCACTTGATTCACCTTCTGTTATGAGTAAGGTTGCGACACCTACACCTGCTTCTGCTATTCATTCTGATATGTCGCATGTTATTGATGATGCCACTTCTGCTATGCATGATACTTATGATGAAACTACTTCTATGCCTGATACTACTGTGCCCCTTGGTGAATTTCTTGATGAGCAAATTGCTAGGGCTAGAGAAAAAGAAATTATTGAATCTGAATACGATGATGATAGTGATGATGAAAATATGCCTGTTATCCCTGAGGGCTATCTTTTTGATATGGAATCTTCTTCCGCTATTTTAGCTTGCAAAGATAGATATGAGCTTAAGAGGTTATTGGTTAAATGGAACAAAGAATCACTTAGAGATAAAATGAAACCCGATCCTGCTTTTGCTACTTCACCTATATGTGTTCCTGATAAGGATTATGAATTCTCTGTTGATCCTGATATAATTACTTTGGTTGAATCTGATCTGTTTTATGGCTATGAATCTGAAACTATTGTGGCACATCTTACTAAGTTAAATGATATAGCTGCCCTGTTTACTAATGATGAGAGATCGCGTTACTTTTATATACTGAAAATATTTCCATTCTCATTAAAGGGTGATGCTAAGATATGGTTTAATTCTCTTGATCCTGGTTGTGTGCGTAGTCCCCAGGATATGATTTATTACTTCTCTGCTAAATATTTCCCTCCTCATATGAAACAAGCTGCTTTGAGGGAAATATACAACTTCGTGCTTGATGAAATGAATAGTAAGAAAAATGATTATGCTGTTAGAGTGGCTACTAGAACTGGTAGAATGACTCAGGAACCTTTGTATCCTGAAGCACTCAATTTCAGGCTTAGGTCTAGACTTGGGTTTCTTCCCGGGAGCAGCAACTTGCTTGCTATTCTTCTTGAAGTTCCGCTTCTTCCCTTTACCCTTTTTCTTGAAAAGTAGTCTTGTTAACCATCAACAGTTGATGCTCCTTCTTAATTTCTACCTCCGCAGCCTTTAGCATCGCGAAGAGCTCGGGAATTGTCTTTTCCATCCCTTGCATGTTATAGTTCATCATGAAGCCTTTATAGCTTGGTGGCAGTGATTGAAGAACTCTGTCAATGACACTATCATCAGGAAGATTAACTCCCAGCTAAGTCAAGTGGTTATGGTACGCAAACATTCTTAATATGTGTTCACTGACAGAACTATTTTCCTCCATTTTGCAGCTGTAGAACTTGTTGGAGACTTCATATCTCTCAACTCGGGCATTTGCTTGAAATATTAACTTCAACTCCTAGAACATCTCATATGCTCCATGACGTTCAAAACGTCTTTAAAGTCCCGATTCTAAGACGTAAAGCATGGCACACTGAACTATCGAGTAATCTTAAGCTTTAGTCTGCCAGATGTTCATAACGTCCGGAGTTGCTCCTGCAGCAGGTCTTGCACCTAGCGGTGCTTCCAGTATGTAATTCTTCTGTGCAGCAATGAGGATAATCCTCAAGTCACGGACCCAGTCCGTATAGTTGCTACCATCATCTTTCAACTTAGCTTTCTCTAGGAACGCATTAAAATTCAAGGGAACGGTAGCACGGGCTATTGATCTACAACAACATAGATATGCAAGAAAACTATCAGGACTAAGTTTAAAGTTCAATTAATCATATTACTAAAGAACTCCCACTTAGATAGACATCCCTCTAGTCATCTAAATAATCACGTGATCCATATCAACTAAACCATGTCCGATCATCACATGAGATGGAGTAGTTTTCAATGGGAACATCTCTATGTTGATCATATCTACTATATGATTCACGTTCGACCTTTCGGTCTCAGTGTTCCGAGGCCATATCTGCATATGCTAGGCTCGTCAAATTTAACCCGAGTATTCTGCATGTGCAAAACTGGCTTGCACCTGTTGTATGTGAACGTAGAGCTTATCACACCCGATCATCATGTGGTGTCTCGGCACGATGAACTGTAGCAACGGTGCATACTCAGGGAGAACACTTATACCTTGAACTTTAGTGAGGGGTCATGTTATAATGCTACCGCCGTACTAAGCAAAATAAGATGCATAAAAGATAAACATCAAATGAAATCAAAGTATGTGAGATGATATGGACATCATCATCTTGTGCCTTTGATCTCCATCTCCAAAGCACCGTCATGATTTCCATCGTCACCGGCTTGACACCTTGATCTCCATCGTAGCGTCGTTGTCGTCTCGCCAACTATTGCTTCGACGACTATCGCTACCGCATAGTGATAAAGTAAAGCAATTACATGGCGATTGCATTTCATACAATAAAGCGACAACAATAAGGCTCCTGCCAGTTGCCGATAACTTTTACCAAACATGATCATCTCATACAACAATTTATATCTCATCACATCTTGACCATATCACATCACAACATGCCCTGCAAAACAAGTTAGATGTCCTCTAGTTAGTTGTTGCAAGTTTTACGTGGCTGCTACGGGCTTCTAGCAAGAACCGTTCTTACCTACGCATCAAAACCACA
Source organism: Triticum aestivum (assembly GCF_018294505.1). Lineage (NCBI taxonomy): Eukaryota > Viridiplantae > Streptophyta > Magnoliopsida > Poales > Poaceae > Triticum > Triticum aestivum. The sequence continues at coordinate 502,560,566 of NC_057797.1, forward strand.
ACAATTTTTCGTCAAGTGTGTTGTTTTAACCTTCAACAAGGACCGGCCATAGTCAAATTCGATTCAACTAAAGTTGGAGACACAAACACCCGCCAACCACCTATGTGCAAAGCACGTCGGTAGAACCGATCTCGTGAACATGGTCATGTAATGTTGGTTTGGACCGCTTCATCCAACAATACTGCCGAATCAAAATAAGACGTTGGTGGTAAGCAGTATGACTATTATCGCCCACAACTCATTGTGTTCTACTCGTGCATATCATCTACGCATAGAGCTGGCTCTGATGCCACTGTTGGGGAACATAGCATGCAATTTCAAAAAAAATCCTATGCTCACGCAAGGTCTACCTAGTAGATGCATAGCAACAAGAGGGGAGAGTGTGTCCAAGTACCCTCGTAGATCGAAAGCGGAAGCGTTACGTTAACACGGTTGATGTAGTCGAATGTCTTCACGATCCAACCGATCTTAGTACCAAATGTATGGCACCTCCATGTTTAGCACACCTTCAGCTCGATGACGTCCCTCGAACTCTTGATCCAGTAGAGGGTCGAGGTAGAGTTCCGTCAGCACGACGGTGTGATGACGGTGATGGTGATGTGATCCGCGCAGGGCTTTGCCTAAGCACTACGACGCTATGATCAGAGGAGTAAACTGTGGAGGGGGGCAACGCACATGCCTAAGAGAACAATTGATGTGCCTTTGGGGTGCCCCCTACTGCCTCTTGAGCACTGCGTTGGTTTTTCCTTGAAGAGGAAAGGGTGATGCAGCAAAGTAGCGTAAGTATTTCCCTCAGTTTTTGAGAACCAAGGTATCAATCCAGTAGGAGGCTACGCGCGAGTCCCTCACACCTACGCAAAACAAATAAATCCTCACAACCAACGTGATAAGGGGTTGTCAATCCATACATGGTCACTTATGAGAGTGAGATCTGATAGATATGATAAGATAATATTTTTGGTATTTTTATGATAAAGATGCAAAGTAAAATAAAAGGCAATGAAAATAACTAAGTGTTGGAAGATTAATATGATGGAAGATAGACCCGGGGGGCATAGGTTTCACTAGTGGCTTCTCTCAAGAGCATAAGTATTTTACAGTGGGTGAACAAATTAATGTTGAGCAATTGACAGAATTGAGCATAGTTATGAGAATATCTAGGTATGATCATGTATATAGGCATCACGTCCGAGACAAGTAGACTGACTCCTGCCTGCATCTACTACTATTACTCCACACATCGACCACTATCCAGCATGCATCTAGAGTATTAAGTTCATAAGAATAGAGTAACGCTTTAAGCAAGATGACATGATGTAGAGGGATAAATTCATGCAATATGATAAAAAAACCATCTTGTTATCCTCGATGGCAACAATACAATACGTGCCTTGCTGCCCCTACTGTCACTGGGAAAGGACACCGCAAGATTGAACCCAAAGCTAAGCACTTCTCCAATTGCAAGAAAGATCAATCTAGTAGGCCAAACCAAACTGATAATTCGAAGAGACTTGCAAAGATAACCAATCATACATAACAGAATTCAGAGAAGATTCAAATATTGTTCATAGATAAACTTGATCATAAACCCACAGTTCATCGGTCTCAACAAACACACCGCAAAAGAAGATTACATCGAATAGATCTCCACGAGAGAGGGGGAGAACTTTGTATTGAGATCCAAAAAGAGAGAAGAAGCCATCTAGCTAATAACTATGGACCCGAAGGTCTGAGGTAAACTACTCACACATCATCGAAAAGGCTATGGTGTTGATGTAGAAGCCCTCCTCGATCGATTCCCCCTCCGGCGGAGCTTCGGAACAGGCCCCAAGATGGGATCTCGTGGATACAGAAAGTTACGGCGGTGGAATTAGGGTTTTGGCTCGGTTTTTGATCGTTTGGGGGTACGTAGGTATATAGGAGGAAGGGGTATGTCGGTGGAGCAACAGGGGGCCCACGAGGGTGGAGGGCGCGCCCCCTACCTCGTGGCTTCCCTATTGGTTGCTTGACGTAGGGTCCAAGTTTCCTGGATCATGTTCGTTCGGAAAATCACGTTCCCGAAGGTTTCATTCCTTTTGGACTTCGTTTGATATTCTTTTCCTGCGAAACTCTGAAATAGGCAAAAAAATAGCAATTCTGGGTTGGGCCTCCGGTTAATAGGTTAGTCCCAAAAATAATATAAAAGTGGATAATAAAGCCCAATAATGTCCAAAACAGAAGATAATATAGCATGGAGCAATCAAAAATTATAGATACATTGGAGACGTATCAAGCATCCCCAAGCTTAATTCCTGCTCGTCCCTGAGTAGGTAAATGATAAAAACAGAATTTTTGATGTGGAAGGCTACTAGGCATAATTTCAATGCAATTCTTCTTAATTGTGGTATGAATATTCAGATCCGAAATATTCAAGATAAAAGTTTAATATTGACATAGAAATAATAATACTTCAAGCATACTAACTAAGAAATTATGTCTCTTCAAAATAACATGGCCAAAGAAAGTTATTCCTACAAAATCATATAGTCTGGCTATGCTCCATCTTCACCACACAAAGTATTCACTTCATGCACAACCCAGATGACAAGCCAAGCAATTGTTTCATACTTTTAATGTTCCCAAACTTTTTCAATCTTCACGCAATACATGAGCGTGGGCCATGGACATAGCACTATAGGTGGAATAGAATGATGGTTGTGGAGAAGACAAAAAGGGAGGAGATAGTCTTACATCAACTAGGCGTATCAACGGGCTATGGAGATGCCCATCAATAGATATCAATGTGAGTGAGTAGGGATTGTCATGCAACGGATGCACTAGAGCTATAAGTATATGAAAGCTCAACAAAAAAAACTAAGTGGGTGTGCATCCAATTCGCTTGCTCACGAAGACCTAGGGCATTTTGAGGAAGCCCATCATTGGAATATGCAATCCAAGTTCTATAATGAAAAATTCTCACTAGTATATGAAAGTGATATCATAGGAGACTATCTATCATGAAGATCATGGTGCTACTTTGAAGCACAAGTTGGGGAACGTAGTAATTTCAAAAAAATTCCTATGCACACGCAAGATCATGGTGATGCATAGCAACGAGAGGGGAGAGTGTTGTCTACGTACCCTCGTAGACAGGAAGCGGAAGCGTTAGCACAACGCGGTTGATGTAGTCGTACGTCTTCACGGCCCGACCGATCAAGCACCGAAACTACGGCACCTCCGAGTTCTAGCACACGTTCAGCTCGATGACGATCCCCGGACTCCGATCCAGCAAAGTGTCGGGGAAGAGTTCTGTCAGCACGACGGCGTGGTGACGATCTTGATGTTCTACCGTCGCAGGGCTTCGCCTAAGCACCGCTACAATATTATCAAGGAGTATGGTGGAGGGGGGCACCGCACACGGCTAAAGAGAACGATCACGAAGATCAACTTGTGTCTTTGGGTGCCCCCTGCCCTCGTATATAAAGGAGCAAGGGGGGAGGAGGCCGACCCTAGGAGGGGCGTGCCAGGGGAGTAGGATTCCTACTCCTAGTTGGAGTAGGTTTCCTTCTTTCCTAGTCCAACTAGGAGAAGGGGGGAAAGGGGGGAAGAGGGGAAGGAAGGGAGAGAGGGGCCGCGCCCCAAACCCCTTGTCCAATTCGGACTGGGCTTGGGAGGGGCGCGCGCCACCTCCTCGTCCTTCCCACTAAGGCCCATTAAGGCCCATTGCTTCTTCCTCGTATTCCCGTAACTCCCCCGTACCTCCAAAAATACCCGAATCACTCGGAACCTTTCCGATGTCCGAATATAGTTGTCCAATATATCGATTTTTACGTCTCAACCATTTCGAGACTCCTCGTCATGTCCCCGATCTCATCTGGGACTCCGAACTCCTTCAGTGCATCAAAACATATAAACTCATAATGAAATTGTCATCGAAACCTTAAGTGTGCGGACCCTACGGGTTCGAGAACAATGTAGACATGATTGAGACACGTCTCCGGTCAATAACCAATAGCGGAACCTGGATGCTCATATTGGCTCCCACATATTCTACGAAGATCTTTATCGGTTAGACCGCATAACAACATACGTTGTTCCCTTTGTCATCGGTATGTTACTTGCCCGAGATTCGATCGTCGGTATCTTAATACGTAGTTCAATCTCGTTACCGGCAAGTCTCTTTACTCGTTCCGTAATACATCATCTTGCAACTAACTCATTAGTTGCAATGCTTGCAAGGCTTATGTGATGTGCATTACCGAGAGGGCCCAGAGATACCTCTCCGACAATGCGAGTGACAAATCCTAATCTCGAAATATGCCAACCCAACATGTACCTTTGGAGACACCTGTAGAGCTCCTTTATAATCACCCAGTTATGTTGTGACGTTTGGTAGCACACAAAGTGTTCCCCCGGTAAAGGGGAATTGCATAATCTCATAGTCATAGGAACATGTATAAGTCATGAAGAAAGCAATAGCAACATACTAAACGATCGGGTGCTAAGCTAACGGAATGGGTCATGTCAATCACATCATTCTCCTAATGATGCGATCTCGTTAATCAAATGACAACACATGTCAATGGTTAGGAAACATAACCATCTTCGATCAATGAGCTAGTCAAGTAGAGGCATACTAGTGACGTTTAGTTTGTCTATGTATTCACACAAGTATTATGTTTCCGGTTAATACAATTCTAGCATGAATAATAAACATTTATCATGACATAAGGAAATAAATAATAACTTTATTATTGCCTCTAGGGCATATTTCCTTCAGCACAAGTGTGGTAAAAGGATAGTAACATTGTCCCTTCTCTCTTTTTCTCTCATTTTTTTTGTTTGGACCTTTTTTATGGCCTCTTTTTTTTCGTCCGGAGTCTCATCCCGACTTGTGGGGAATCATAGTCTCCATCATCCTTTCCTCACTTGGGACAATGCTCTAAAAATGATGATCATCACAATTTTATTTACTTACAACTCAACAATTACAACTCAATACTTAGAACAAAATATGACTCTATGTGAATGCCTCCGGCGGTGTACCGGGATATGCAATGAATCAAGAGTGACATGTATGAAAGAATTATGAACGGTGGCTTTGCCACAAATACAATGTCAACTACATGATCATGCAAAGCAATATGACAATAATGGAGCGTGTCATAGTAAACGGAATGGTGGAAAGTTGCATGGCAATATATCTCGGAATGGCTATGGAAATGGCACGATTGGTAGGTATGGTGGATGTTTTGAGGAAGGAATATGGTGGGTGTATGATACCGGCGAAAGGTGCGCAGTATTAGAGAGGCTAGCAATGGTGGAAGGAAGAAAAGTGCGTATGATCCATGGACTCAACCTTAGTCATAAAGAACTCATATACTTATTGCAAAAATCTAAAAGTTATCAAAGCAAAGTATTACGCGCATGCTCCTAGGGGGATAGATTGGTAAGAAAAGACCATCGCTCGTCCCTGACCGCCACTCATAAGGAAGACAATCAATAAATAAATCATACTCCGACTTCATCACATAATGGTTCACCATACGTGCATGCTATGGGAATCAAAAACTTTAACACAAGTATTTCTCAAATTCACAACTACTCAACTAGCACAACTTTAATATCACTACCTCCATATCTCAAAACAATCATCGGGCATCAAACTTCTCTTAGTATTCAAAACACTTATAAGAAAGTTTTTACTAATATTAAATACCTAGCATATTAGGATTATTTAAGCAAATTACCATGCTATTTAAGACTCTCAAAATAATCTAAGTGAATCATGAGAGATCAATAGTTTCTATAAAACAAATCCACCACCGTGCTCTAAAAGATATAAGTGAAGTACTAGAGCAAAGCTATATACCTCAAAAGATATAAGTGAAGCACATAGAGGATTTCTAATAATTTCCGAATCATGTGTGTCTCTCTCAAAAGGTGTGTACAACAAATATGATTGTGGTAAACTAAAAGCAAAGACTCAAATCATACAAGACGCTCCAAGCAAAACACATATCATGTGGTGAATAAAAATATAGCTCCAAGTAAAGTTACCGATGGAGGTAGACGAAAGAGGTGATGCCTTCCGGGGCATCCCCAAGCTTTGGCTTTTTGGTGTCCTTAGATTATGTTGGGGGTTCCATGGGCATCCCCAATCTTAGGCTCTCTCCACTCCTTGTTATATAATCCATAAAATCTTTACCCAAAACTTGAAAACTTCACAACACAAAACTTAAAGTAAAAAATCACGTGAGCTCCGTTAGCGAAAGAAAACAAAATACCACTTCAAGGTACTGTAATGAACTCATTATTTATTTATATTGTTGTTAAAACTACTTTATTCCAACTTCTTTATGGTTTATAAACTATTTTACTAGCCATAGATTCATCAAAATAAGCAAACAACACACGAAAAACAGAATCTGTCAAAAATAGAACAGTCTGTGGTAATCTGTAGCTAGCGCAAGATCTGGAATCCCAAAAATTCTAAAATAAATCGCTGGACGTGAGGAATTTATCTATTAATCATATGCAAAAATAATTAACTAAATAGCACTTTCCAAATAAAAATGGCAGTAGTTTTCATGAGCGCTAAAGTTTCTGTTTTTTACAGCAAGATTAACAAAATTTTCCCCAAGTCTTCCCAACGATTCTACTTGGCACAAACACTAATTAAACACAAAAACACAACCAAAACAGAGGCTAGATGAATTATTTATTACTAAACAGGAGCAAAAAGCAAGGAATAAAAATAAAATTGGGTTGCCTCCCAACAAGTGCTATCGTTTAACGCCCCTAGCTAGGCATAAAAATAAGGATAGATCTAGGTATTGCCATCTTTGGTAGGCAATCCATAAGTGGCTCTCATAATAGATTCATAAGGTAATTTAATTTTCTTTCTAGGAAAGTGTTCCATGTCTTTCCTTAACGGAAATTGGAATCTAATATTTCCTTCCTTCATATCAATAATTGCACCAATCGTTCTAAGGAAAGGTCTACCAAGAATAATAGGACATGAATCTATGTCAAGAACAATAAAGTCTACGGGCACATAGTTTCTATTTGCGACAATAAGAACATCATTAATTCTTCCCATAGGTTTCTTAATAGTGGAATCCGCAAGGTGCAAGTTTAAAAAGCAATCATCAAAATCACGGAAACCTAACAAATCACACAAAGTCTTCGGAATCATGGAAACACTAGCACCCAAATCACACAAAGCATAGCATTCATGATCTTTAATTTTAATTTTAATAGTTGGTTCCCACTCATCATAAAGTTTTCTAGGGATAGAAACTTCCAACTCATGTTTTTCTTCATAAGATTTCATCAAAGCATCAACGATATGTTTAGTAAAAGCTTTATTTTGACTATAAGCATGGGGAGAATTTAGCACGGCTTGTAACAAGGAAATACAATCTATCAAAGATCAGCTATCATAATTAAATTCTTTGAAATCCAAAATAGTAGGTTAATTAACATCTAGAGTTTTGATCTCTTCAATCCCACTTTTATCAAATTTAGCATCAAGATCTAAAAACTTCGAATTTTTGGAACGCCTTCTAGGTAAAGGTAGATCATATTTAGTCCCATCAAGATTCATATTGCAAAAAAAGATTAAATAGGGGACACATCAATAAATTTTATATCTTCATCTTTATTATCATGGAAACTAGAAGAACACGCTCTTATAAAGGAATTTTTCTCAGCATGCATTCTAGCGGTTGTTTCTTTGCACTCATCGATGGAAATTCTCATGCTTTGAGAGACTCATTGATATCATGCTTAGGAGGAATAGATATAAGTTTTAAAGAATCAACATCAAAAGAAATTCTATCAACGTTCCTAGCCAAGTCATCAACTTTAAGCAATTTCTCTTCAATCAAAGCATTGAAATTCTTTTGTGAATTAATAAATTCCTTAACACTAGTCTCAAATTCAGAGGGCATCTTTTTAAAATTTCCTTAAGAATTGTTGTAGGAATTACCATAATTATTAGAGGAATTACTAGGATAAGGCCTAGGATTAAAGTTTCCTCTATACGCGTTGTTACCAAAATTATTCCTACCAACAAAATTCACATCCATAGATTCATTATTATTCTCAATCAAAGTAGACAAAGGCATATCATTAGGATCAGAAGAAACAATCTTAGTAGCAAATAATTTCATGAGTTCATCCAGCTTTCGACTCAAAACATTAATTTCTTCTATCGCATGCACTTTTTTATTACTAGATCTTTCAGTGTGCCATTGAGAATAATTAACCATAATATTGTCTAGGAGTTTAGTAGCTTCTCCTACAGTGATTTCCATAAAAGTGCCTCCCGCGGCCGAATCTAAAAGATTTCTAGAAGCAAAATTCAATACGGCATAAAAAATTTGTATAATCATCCACAAATTCAAACCATGTGTTGGGCAATTACGTATCATTAATTTCATCCTCTCCCAAGCTTGTGCAACATGTTCATGATAAAGTTGCTTAAAATTCATAATATCGTTTCTAAGAGAGATGATTTTAGCAGGAGGAAAATACTTAGAGATAAAAGCATCTTTGCACTTATTCCACGAATAAATACTATTTTTAGGTAAAGACGAAAACCAAGTTTTAGCATGATCTCTAAGCAAAAAAGGAAATAGCTTTAATTTAACAATATCATTATACACATCTTTCTTCTTTTGCATATCACGCAAATCAATGAAGCTATTTAGATGGGTAGTGGCATCTTCACTAGGAAGGCCGAAAAACAGATCTTTCATGACAAGATTCAGCAAGGCAATATTAATTTCACAAGATTCAGCATCGGTAAGAGGAGAAATCGGAGTGCTAATAAAATCATTGTTGTTGGTATTGGTAAAGTCACACAATTTAGTGTTATCTTGAGCCATCGTGACAAGCAAGCAACCCAACACCCAAGCAAACGAGGAACGGGCAAAAAAGAGGCAAATAAAGAAAGAGAGGGAGGATAGAGAGAGAGAGGGCGAATAAAACGGCAAGGGTGAAGTGGGGGAGAATGCGGGAGATAAGGGTTGTGATGGGTACTTGGTATGTTGAGTTTTGCATAGACCTCCCCGGCAACGGCGCCAGAAATTCTTCTTGCTACCTCTTGAGCACTGCGTTGGTTTTCCCTTGAAGAGGAAAAGGTGATGCATCAAAGTAGCGTAAGTATTTCCCTCGGTTTTTGAGAATCAAGGTATCAATCCAGTAGGAGGCTACACGCGTGTCCCTCGCACCTACACAAAACAAATAAATCCTCGCAACCAACGCGATAAGGGGTTGTCAATCCCTACACGGTCACTTACAAGAGTGAGATCTGATAGATATGATAAGATAATATTTTTGGTATTTTTATGATAAAGATGCAAAGTAAAATAAAAGGCAATGAAAATAACTAAGTGTTGGAAGATTAATATGATGGAAGATAGACCCGGGGACCATAGGTTTCACTAGTGGCTTCTCTCAAGAGCATAAGTATTTTACGGTGGGTGAACAAATTACTATTGAGCAATTGACAGAATTGAGCATAGTTATGAGAATATCTAGGTATGATCATGTATATAGGCATCACGTTCGAGACAAGTTGACCGACTCCTGCCTGCATCTACTACTATTACTCCACACATCGACCGCTATCCAGCATGCATCTAGAGTATTAGGTTCTTAAGAACGGAGTAACGCTTTAAGCAAGATGACATGATGCAGAGGGATAAATTCATGCAATATGATAAAACCTCATCTTGTTATCCTCGATGGCAACAATACAATACGTGACTTGCTGCCCCTACTGTCACTGAGAAAGGACACCGCAAGATTGAACCCAAAGCTAAGCACTTCTCCCATTGCAAGAAAGATCAATCTAGTAGGCCAAACCAAACTGATAATTCGAAGAGACTTGCAAAAATAATCAATCATACATAAAAGAATTCAGAGAAGATTCAAATATTGTTTATAGATAAACTTGATCATAAACCCACAATTCATCGGTCTCAACAAACACACCGCAAAAGAAGATTACATCGAATAGATCTCCACGAGAGAGGAGGAGAACTTTGTATTGAGATCCAAAAAGAGAGAAGAAGCCATCTAGCTAATAACTATGGATCCGAAGGTCTGAGGTAAACTACTCACACATCATCGAAGAGGTTATGGTGTTGATGTAGAAGCCCTCCGTGATCGATGCCCTCTCCGACGGAGCTCCGGAACAGGCTCCAAGATGGGATCTCGTGGATACAGAAAGTTACGGCGGTGGAATTAGGGTTTTGGCTCCGTTTTTGATCGTTTGGGGTACGTAGGTATATATAGGAGGAATGAGTATGTCGGTGGAGCAACAGGGGGCCCACGAGGGTGGAGGGCGCGCCTGGGGGGTAGGCGCGCCCCTACCTCGTGGCTTCCCTGTTGGTTGCTTGACGTAGGGTCCAAGTCTCCTGAATCATGTTCATTCCGAAAATCACGTTCCCGAATATTTCATTCCGTTTGGACTTCGTTTGATATTGTTTTTCTGCGGAACTCTGAAATAGGCAAAAATAATAATAATTCTGGGTTGGGCCTCCGTTTAATAGGTTAATCCAAAAAATAATATAAAAGTGGATAATAAAGATCAATAATGTCGAAAACAGAAGATAATATAGCATGGAGCAATCAAAAATTATAGATACATTGAAGACGTATTAGGACCCAATCGGTAATGCACATCATTATAAGCCTTGTAAGCAATTTGCGTGAATCAAAACGTTGTATAGTGAGATGAATTTCAATGCTTGTTGTTGGGTAAGTGGGGTTGACGGGAGGGGGCGTCCTGCCGCCAATCAATTTTTCCGTGCCATTGTTCAAAGGAAGAAGCAGATTGCGCTAAGATGAAAAGGTTTTTCTCTACTGCGGAGCAAGAAAAAGGGCAAAGGGATTAGTTTAGTGTAGACCATAAGTCGCGAAGAAGGAATTCGAACGAGGTCGAGGTGGAGGAGCAGCATGTATGTCGTTCGGCAAGGGGGGGGGGGGGGGGGGGTACCAACGCTTATGGTATTCGTTCGCTCGCAGTCGTGCCCGATGTGAACATTCGTGCAAGTGATTCGAGAGAGGTAACGTCACCGGCTCACCGCTATATTAATGTCCTTGACTGTGCTAGATGTCCTAGGGCATGACAATTGCGAAAGATTTTGTGTTGGCCAAAGATGGCAACTCCGCTTCAGCTCTGTTTTCGTCGGAATTTGACATGCTTGTAAACTGAAATTGTTTCGCAATTGCATCTCTTTCAGCGAACGTCAGCTTAACAGCATTACCGAAATTTCGGTGAGTTCGGATGGTATAAAAAGAATGGGTTTGTCCGAAAAATATGACTTGTGAGTTGGAGGAACCTCGTGGGAAACAGCAAAAATCCCTCGTGAACTCGGAAAAGTTTCACGCGTTCATGTCTCCGGACCGCGTGCAGATGGACGTACTACGTGGACTGACCAAAAATATTCAACGGCCATCAATACATCTCCATGCACGGAATTTCGTGAGGCCCACTTTCCAAGACAGGCAAAAGCTTCGCATGCTTTCCTCCTCCTCCTCCTCCTGCCACTACTAGCATGGCTCCTTTATCTCTGCAGGGAAAAGTGAGCACTTGCCGCCCTTTATTCCAGTCACCTGCGTTCCGATCTGCGAGGGACCAGCATAGCATAGCTTTGTGTAACTGTAAACACGCATCAATCTCTAATCCTCTGAAAAGAAAGGTGTAGTACTACTAAAGCAAGCTACTCTCCCTCTCCGGGACGCACTAGCTAAATTTATAGCGGATAGTAGTACCTTTCTGCGAGTATATAAGATTTTTATTCTGATCTACTCTAGTACTAGTAGTTAGATAAGGCGATGCGGTTGTGTTGTGCTCCCACCCAGCGACGTGGACTTATACTGCAAATATAAACTTGCCAAGTAAGTAAACAAATGAATCCCATCATCATGGCCCTCGTCCAAGTCCACATTCAGCTCTCTCCAAATACTATAAACTTAACATATCCTAGAAGGAAAAATGTTCATGGTCCACTCAAAGGCAGAACTCGAGGAGTGGAGTGGAGTGGGAACCAAGATGGGTTAAATTTTGCGTGGGGGAATCATATCTTAAGATCGAATCCACTATCACGTGTTGCCGTGTTGGCCCAGCACGTATTGCACCTGTGTGTGACCAACAAAAAGTGCCAAAGTAGCAAAGCGATCAGCTTTAGAATATTTGATTATGTCAAGGAGATTGGAGCCTTCAGATAGGGAGTAGGGAGTCGGTCAGTCGGAGAAGCCATTAGCGCACGCATGCAGAGATCATTGGTCTACCCAAACCGTACGTACTCCGAATTATAATTGTCAAATCCGGCCAGCCAACTTGAGGCCAAATGGCGGTCAGGATAGTTTACTGCTCCCCACGCCCAAAAGCAAAGCAGCTCACCCGGGCTGACAAGCAAGCCCTGCCCGTAGCCGTAGCCGTGGCGCATGCGAAAGCAGAGCACAGCAGATAAAGATGGCCAAAGTAGTGGAAGGAGATCACATATGCTCGACGGCCCTGTACTGCACTACCACTGCTATACGTCTACTCCTCCAACGAATAACGAATACAGTACTCTAGCTAGGCCGAAAGTGCGTGCAACAAGCTAGTATGAGTACTCGAGCAGTACGTAGTGTTCGCTGTGGAGGGGTACAGCTAGTCAAGCAGTAGCATCACTCCATTGCGGAAAAGGTGAAAAGACGGGCGCCGAGGCCGATCCGATCCATTGTGTACGTCGGTTTCTTGCTCCTGTTGCTTTGCTATGTCACGCTTCACAAGGGAGGGAGAGAGATGGGATGCAGTGCAAAGATGGAAAAGGAGCAAAGCCCATGGAGGTGGTGGACTGGACTGGACTGCCAACTCCGGCTTTAACACGTCCTTGGGCCGCCCGCTTTCTTTTTCTTTTCTACACAGGCAGCAGTGCCCGCCCCCTGCCACACGGTTCGAGCTGGCCAAAAAGGCGAATGCGTAGGCGGAGCAAAAGCGCAGTGTAAATTACTAGTCGGAGTGATGCAGGGGTCGGTACCAAAGTGGCCACGGATGATGGCTTAAAAGTGCTAAAAGTAGGCTTATCTTTACCCTACTCTAATCTACTCCACTCTCTGCTCTAGCCTCTAGGTAGAGGTAGAGGTAGTGCTGTGGTGCCGGCCGTTTCACGCGCCACCACCCATGCATGCATGTCCCCGACTGACTGCTGCATGCACGCACGAAACGAATCATGCACCTGCGCAGGCCAGGCCTACCAAGCTAGCACAGCCGTATCGAGACGCGCGCACCACCCGTCGCTTTGCTCTCTCTCCTCTCCTTTGTCTCTTTTGCTGCGTTGCTTCCCCACTAATTTTGCTCCCCGTCAGTACACGTACGACCTGGTTAGTGGTACTAGCGTTTCACCTCACCAAACGTACGTACACCCCTCAGAGAGAAAAAAAAGTACGTACTCCTACAACCTTGAGAATTTCGCATACTAGTTTACCATCACCACAGGTAGAAACGATACGGCTGGATGGCGGTTGAGAGCAAGCAAGCAATTGAGCACCAGCTGCGTGCGTTCCTTGGGCAAAAACATAGACGTTGACGTACCCCTGCCGTGCCGTAAGTGAAACGTTCGATATACTGTCGTGGTTTCACGCGCCGGACGGGTCAAATCCGTGCAGACAATCCAAATCTGTACCTGCCTGCCAATTTATGCGCTGCGGGCTAACCGACAGTGGGACTGGCCGGCCACATGACAACTCACCCGTACGGCCCAGCCGGATGCGATGCGTGCGGGGCGGATCGACAGGCGTGCGTGGGCACAGTTGTAGGACAGATTGACTAGGGGTGTTTGTTTACAGGGACTTTTTTATGTAAGGATTGAAAAAGTTTTTTTTTAAAAGATTTTTTCACCAAACTGGAGGGACTGACTTTTTAAGGACTAAATTAGGCATTTTTGAGACTAAATGAAGAAGACTCTCAAGAAAAGTCTTTTTTAGGACTTTTTAAGACTTTTCCAGCAATGGTCCTCCATGCATTCAATGGCCCACCACCTCATAATATTGTTTGATTGTTATTTTTTTATATACTAGGGCAACATGATCATTTAATAATCTCTAAGAAGGAACTAGAGATCATTTAATAACTTTTTAGTCTAGAAAAAGTCCGAGGACTATGAACCATACAGGGCCTTGGACTGGTCAAGATCGACCGGCACAAAAATATTCATGATGATGCTCAAGTAGAACTACTACGATCCGGCGAGTATACTCAAGCATAGCATAGCATCTTTTTTGACAGGAGCAAGTGTGATAGTAAAATATTGCCATCATGCAGCATCTTTACACACGCATGGAGCAATCGCACGGAAACAACACGGTTTTGGTGCCAATACTGGTGTGTACATTTTTTTCCCCAGGACGAAACAACTTTTAACTCGGGAAATTTAGCCACCCACATACTAAGATTAGTTCAGCACATTAACAGGCTACCTACTTATAAATAAAAAAACTAGCCTAGGATCTACATGCAAATTCCAACATTTGGAGGCGCATGGCCTGATCACGTGACGCTTGTGCAACACTGCTGAAGCCCACATGCAGCAGAAACAAAAACAAATATTGCAGAACACGACACCCACGACGAGCTCGGCCGCGCGACGTACGCCCACCGTCGGCCCAACGGGCCACATGGCCTGGAGTTGGATGGTCAGGAAAGGAGGACGTGGAGCGAGGCGTTCTTGGTGGCCCCGCACACGGGGCAGGTGTCCACGGCGGGCTCGCACGCACCGCACAGGGACAGGTGCCGGCACGGGAGCAGCAGAACGCAGGCGTCCCCCTGGCCGCAGGCCTTGCACGACGGAGCCGCCGCGACCGCCTTGGACGCCGCGTCATCGGCGTTGTCGCCCGCTGGGGTCTCGAAGCAGCAGGACTGCGCGTCGTCGGCATCGCCCTCGGCAGCACCGGCGACGGCGCACGGGGGCTGCAGCAGCTGGTCCAGGGTGGCGCGGAGGCCGGCGGCAACGGCCTCGTGGCTCTTGGCAACGCCGAGCCACGCCTGGCCCTCCGCGGTCATCTGGCGGAGCCTCTCCTCCAGTTCGCCGTTGCGGTAGCGCGCGCGCTCCAGTTCAGCCTCTACGGCCTGAAGCCGCCCCGCCGCAGCGCGCTCCACAGTAGCCAGGACCGCCCTCGCGTGCCGCCGGCGCGCCTCCTCAAGCCCCGCACGAATTCTCTCCGTCTGCACCACAAACATAGACAAGGAAGTGAGATACCGTTCGATCAATCGAGTTGACAACCCGATTATGAACGCGAAGAAAACGAGGCGCAGGGGCATACCTCGAGCCGTATGAGCGCGTCCATCTCCACGCCCTGGTTGTAGAGCAGCGTGTTGAGGCCGGCAGCATTGGCCATCCTCCCGCTAGTGGACGCGGCGCCGGAGCCGACCGCCCTGCTCTGCGCATCGCAAGGCAGCATGAGCCCGTGCATCGCCGCCGCCTGCTGCAGAACCAAGCGCTGCCGTGCCAGGTCCGCGAGCCCCGCCGGCTCGTCCCCGGCCATGCGCGCCCGCTTCCTGGGCACGAAGCCGTAGTTGTCGTTGCATGTGAGCTCGCTTCGCGGGAGATCGCTCAGCACAGTGTTGTTCCCAATACACGCCACCGCGGGGGCGCACCCGGCGTGCTCGTCCAGGAGATGGGAGGCACCCGGCGCCGCGGCGTCCATGGACCTGTAGGCGTTGAGGTCGTGGGGGAAGGCGTGGGAGAGGAACCGCGCCTGGACAGCCATTGCGGCCACACCAGCACCGCTATGTACTATCTTGTCTGGGAGACGGCGAGGCGGAGAAGGCAAGGTGTCCGACGCAAAGGACGACGGCGATGCGTGAGGAGTTGGGTGGGGGAGCGGAAACGGCTGCGGAGTTGCGATGGATGGAAAGAGAGATGGAGGGGGAAGAGGCGTGGAGTCGGGGGGCGGTTATATATACGGCGTGGGTGCGGGGAAGACACGTTGGGTTTGGTTGGGTTGGGTGTGTGGGGCGCCTCGCCTGCAAGGGGACAAAAGCTGTCTGGCTCTTGTTTATTTTGACGGGGAAGGGAGGGAGGGAGGCAGCAGCCAAAGCGGATGGGTTGGACGGATGCCATATCTCCCTCCCTATCTTTTCCGAGCCTGCCTTTAATAATGCCTATCGTTTACGGTGTGGAATGCTTTTCCTCTTTCCTGCTCTCTTTTTCCTGCCCCGTTTTTTGTTGCCTGCCTGCTGTGGCCATTGATTCGTCGTGGAGAGTGATGTGAGATGCGGAGGAGGACGGTGGTGGTCCGGGCGGAGATGGGGGTTGCATCATCATGATAATAAAGGTGGGCCACTCCCTGCTCTCGGTGCTTTGACGTTTTCCTTCGTTTCCCCCTCGTTTTCCGATGGCTACGCTGCTTCTGCAATTTACGATACGCCTACATGTATTTATTAGTAGCTACAGTAATTTAGTACTACTCTACAATACACGTAAGTACAGTACCGAAAAAAATACTAGGACTGTAGTTTTTTTATTAAGGCCGACAGTAATTTACACTCTACTACTAGTACAATATAACGTGGGTTTGTGTGGTTCGTCTAAGCAGGCACGGGGACGTGTTATTCACCTAAATTTCAACTGGATTTTTCGAAAATAAACTGGAATTTATAACCGCTCACCTGAAAGAAATGTTTATCAATTCAGCTCTACTACTCAGAAGTGGACTCGCGTAGGCGCCGAATAAATGTTGAGTATTTTTAGATGGGATGCGGATGAGTTTCAACGGCACAGGCCACGGAGATGCGAGAATTAAGGTGCAGACGCCCCCACCCACACACAACCTACCGTAGTACTAGTGGCGTGCCATTGAATGCCGGGCCGCGTTATTATTCACGCCTCGTCTCGTCGGTCACAGGTTTGAATACACTCCCCGAAACGTCAAGTGCGTGACCGTGATGCTCCCCCACAACCGGATCTACACCGAACCAAACCGCAGTTAGATGCGCGAATCACGTCCACCGGTAATTAATCCCGGACCCATGCCATGCATGAATCCAGACCCCAGCCGGTGGCCTGGCCACATTTACGTCTCATCTATCCGTCCATCTCGCGTGTGGTGGTGCAGTCCGTTTGCCGTCCTTGCTCCCAGGCCTTGAAGGCTCGCGCTCGTACCGACCAGCCCCGTCGGTCCGTCCTCGTTGGCACGGCCTGAGTCTGACCGGCCAGGGCGGGCCGGCCGGCTGGACCAGGCACGCATGCATGCCTTGCCTGCACTGCAACCACACCCACCACGCAAGGAACACCAGGCCAATGCACCTGCCACCGCTGCTGCGAGCGGCCGTGTCCGCACCGCACCGCACCGCACGCATTAACAACATCCCAACGGGAATAGCGTGACGAGAGGCAGCGCTGCTGTACCATCTGCGATCTGCCCACCGCCGCGCCGGCCAGGCACACTGCATCGGCCGGGCACCGGCCCTACGTACATACGTAGGACTAGCAGCACCGCCGCGCGGGCACCATGCAGATGCAGGACGCCATTACTCGCAAGACATGGTATGCATGCATGCATGCGCGGTTGTTACCGCATCAAGTAAAAACCCACTCGGGCGCTGCCCCCCGCGTCGCCCCCGCTCGGGCGACTCGGGCGGGATCTCGATCCCTAGCCGCCGCCGGTCCCCTCCCCTCCCTCCTCCCCTCCCTCTGCCGCCGCCGAAGGACGCCGCCGGCGATGGCCCGGGGCTGCCGGCGGTGGCGGGGGTCCTCCCTCTTGCCTGCGCCGTGGGGGTGGTGCGGCGCCCCGCGGCAATGGGTGGCGCGGCCGATCTGGCCTGGCAGCACGGTGGCTGCCTCGGCCAAGGGCCGATCTGGCCTGGCGGCGCGGCGGGCCTGCCTTCCGGCGGCGGCGCGGCGGCTGCCTTGGCCAGGGGCGGCGATGGTGGGGTGCGGCAGCCGGTTCTGCCTCGGGCTGCGTGGCGGCGTTCGGCGGCGGCGGCCGGGTCTGCGGCGACACACCATCTGACCTCGGATCGGCGCTGGCGGCATGGAGGGCCTGGTGGTTGGGTCGGCACCATGCGGGTTGTGCCCTCCGGACAGATCTGATCTGGCCGGTGCGGCCTGCTCGTTGTGCGGCGGCTCAGATCGGCGGCGACCCGTGCACACATTACGTGATGGAGGTTCTTCGAGCGGATCCGGGTGAAAACCTTGTGCTCGGCTTCATGCCATGGCCGGCGTTGGTGACACCCTGTTGTGTCATTATCTTCTTGAAGGCATCGCCGTGGAGAAGCTCTAGACCTCTATCCGCTACCTCCGGGGGAAACCCTAGATCAGTTGATCGGATGACGGCGGCGCGTTGGTGTCGTTTCCTCCTTGGAGGCGTCATTCTTGGAGGCGTACACGGGATCGAGGGACCAGCGGGCGCCTTTTTGGTGGAGCGGTGCTTCATCCTTCACATTGATGACGGCGGATCTCGGCGGCGTGGTGCGGTGGAGACTCGGCGCCCGATGCGCGGTGATGGACTCGCGCAGGTGGAGATAGTTGTCTGGCGTCAAGGTGGCGTCGATGACGGAGTGACCTCACAAGGTAGAAGCCTCAATATCTGCTCTGAAGACGGACATGTGGAAGATGGCGGCGACGACACATGTGAGTGCGTCAGACCAGTTTATGCCCCAGACCCAGTATGTGGCTCGGATGGGGCTTCCGGCTTTGGATGATAGGATTAGGTGAGTAGTCTGGGTATGTGGCCAGGTAGCACCCCTGCATTATTTGGATAGGAGTAGTGGCATATGTTGTCAAGATGGCGGATTCAGGCATATTGTTGTAATACTTTGTAAGGTCCTCGAGAATAATCAATAAAGTGGCCGTATGCATCTCCCAGATGCAAAGGCCGGGGGCCATCCTCCTTTTCTAAAAACAAAGTAAAAACCCACTGCCCCCACAGCCATAGTCATTGCGTACGTAGTTGCGAGAGTTAATGATAGTGCACGTCCTTTGTTAACTGCACGCTAGTAGTAGCTAGCTTGATCAGTGCTAGCTGCTCGACTCAATAACTATTAACTGCAATCCTGTTACGTGGTCGCAGTAGGAGTACGTTTGCGGGGTCCCCCGAGCGGTCGCGATCTCGCCCATAACGCAGCACCATCGGTCCTTGGAAGAGCACTGTGTAGCTCGAGTACAATGCTGGGCATGGCTCTCATGGCCTCGGAAAGCCCAGAGCTAAGCTACTCCTGCGTGCCTACCCGACCGTCCGTATGGATCCACATCAATCAGTGAGCGATGGAGATTAGGTGCACAGTTGACGCAAATGGTGCGGTACTGGGTAGCCTGTGCATCGTGGATGCATGCATGCATGCATGGGTCGGGCCTCGCCGTACCCCGGCGAACCAGCAAGCCGAAATGATCATGATGGTTTTCACGACGCCCATGCCGACGCCACACGCGCCGCTGGTACGTGTACGGCTCTCGGGCCGCTCCCCCGGTGCCGTGCACAGTTGGCGCAGTCGGTCACACATGCTCATCACATGCATGCGTATGACGCACCGATCCACCGCACAGCGTCTGTCTGGCCAGCAGCGGCCAGCAGTAGCTCTCTCTGTGTCTTTGCATGCATAGTGGGTTGACAAGTCCAATTAATGGCTCAGTTTTGGGGCGCGTACGTACGTGCTCCATCACTATGCGAATAGGGTTTTCTTTTATTGTCAAAAAAGAAAAGAAAAACCCAAAGCGACTAGTACTACTGCGCGAATAGGGATCGGATGCGATGGGGAGGCAGCAGCAGCTATCCATCATCACGTACTGGTATGATTCGTTTGCTACAGCCAGCCTACAGAGGCGCACAGGACACAGCAATGGCTGTGGTGGACCAGAGCTTGCTATATACACGGACGCACAAATTAAGCAAGCAGTACTGTACCAGTTGATCGCGCACAGCGTTCTGACCCCACCACACCCATCGTTTTCTTCTTGATTGAGAGAGCAGAGAGAGGTGGATCGAGGCGGCTCTCTGTGCATTGCATTGCGCTAACTCCAGGACTGCACGAGACAAGGCACCGGTCGGTCCGGCCCACACACGCAGTGTATTGCCATTGCCATTGCCAATGCCATGCATGCATCCTTGGCCCGTCGTCGTGGTCCCTGGGTCCTCTCTACCGATAATGAAGGCGGGAACAGTCCACGGAATAGCATGCCATGCCATGCCATGCACGGTGCCAGCTAGCTGTGCAACGGTTGACACTGCTACGCGTAGGGAATACATTTCCTGTCTCGTGGGCCACCGGCCAGGCATATTCAAAGCCCTTCCTCTCTCCCACGCAGACTCATCATGCTGCTGTCAATGCATGAGTGCTCTAGGTCTTGTTTGGTTCCGAATAAGTCATCAATTTATAAATCGAAAAATGGAAAAAAATAACTTATTTTGCCAAACACGTCCAACTTATAAGTCATCCCAACTTATAAGTCATAAGTTGCTCCACCCCAATTTAAAACTTATAAGTCACCCCCTTTTGCATGGGTCCCACCACTTTTATATAAAAAAACAAGGTGAAAATGTATGATCAGGTGACTTATAAGTCAGGTGACAACCAAACGGACGTGACTTATAAGTCACTGGTTTTAAGTCACCTGACTTAACTTATAAGTCAGGTGACTTATTGAAACCAAACAGGCCCTTAGATAAGGTACTAAACACATTAAATAGTTTAGCAACTATACTCCTCAATGCATAGGTGCTTAGCTTAGGCTGGTCGTAATGGTAATATCATAACTAGTATCATGCATGCCAACTAGACTATTTTGCTGAGGTGACATAGGATTAAATGAAGAAAGAGAGTGTTGAGTATCATACCATGATACTGTATCATATTAAATGTTATGCTAGTATGTGTCATGCATGGCAATAAATAAGGTTACTTATGATACTAATATATGATACTGTGCATTACAGAGGTAGTATCATACCTTAGTATCATGTGCATGATACTAAGGCTGGTTGTAATGAAGAGTATCATATACTAGTATCATGCATATGATACTAGTCTATGATACTACATCCCTAATGCACAATATCATAAGTTGGTATCATAGAGAACTACATTTATTGTTATGCATGACACAAAGTAGCACATCATTTAATATGATATGGTATCATGATATGATACTCAAGCCTCTCTTTCTTCATTTAATTCTATGCCACCTCATCAAACTTGCTTAGTTGGCATGCATGATACTACCCATGATACCCCCATTACGGGCAGCCTAAGATATGATACTACCCATTACAAGCAGCCTTATGGTTGCTAAGCTTGTTTCATTTAATGATTTAGCAATTAAAGCTCTTCATGTATTGGTGGACTTCCTTTCTTTAAATGTTTTGCCTAGGTTCACACGCTTAGCATCGTTTCTTTCTGGGGTCACCACACTCATCTCTCTCTTTTTAAATAACTCGCCACATCAGATTTTTTGCCTACGCGGAAGGCTTGGCACCTGTACAAGGTGGAGCATTGGGAGGGGCCTTGCACATACTTCCTCCATTTAAAGATGGGGCCTCACACATACTCCCTCCATAGAGGGGCCTCGCACACAAAGTTTTCCCTATTCATAATACAAGGCCACAACCAGCAATACCTATCGAGTTTGAAGCACTATGAATAGGGAAAACTTTGTTTTTGCCACTCTAGTTTTTGATCACTTTGCTTATGCCACTTCAGAATTTGACATTTCACTTTTGTCACTCTTAGTTTTTGACAATACATCACAATTGCTATTCCGTGGCAAAAGCAATAATTTTAGAGTGGCAACTGTGATACATTGTCAAAATCTAAGAGTGGCAAAAGTGAAATGAAAAGTTATTGCTTTTGCCACTGAATGGCATTTGTGATGTATTGTCAAAAACTGGGAGTGGCAAAAGTAAATGTCAAATTCTAGAGTGGTATAAGTAAAGTGGTCAAAAGCTAGAGTGGCAAAAACAAACTTTTCCCCTCTGAATACCCTCTCCACATCCTTCCTACCTGCTTCCTGCATTACTTCAAAGTTGCTTTGTTTCTTGCCCAGTGGTTCGGATATGGTCTTCACAAACACCGTCCACTAAGGATAGATGCCATTCGCAAGGTAGTATCCCATGTTGTAGTCACGATTGTTGACGGTGTAGTTGCACGGGGCCGATTCCCTATTACAAAGCCTCCTGAACATCGGAGATCGTTAAAACACGTTGATGTCATTATGAGAACCCGACATTCCAAAGAAAGCATGGCAAATTCATAAGTCATGTGACGCCACTGCTTCTAGTATGATGATAACCATCTTTGGTGTGACCTTGATACATTTCTCGCAAAATCTTTGGGGCAGTTCTTTCATTTGCATGTAATCAATTGATCCGAGCATTCATGGAAACCCTCTGGCCTCTCCAATAGCCAACAACTTTTCTGTGTTTTGCACATTTGGTTCTCTCAGATACTCTGCTGCAAACACCTGCACCATGATGTGGACAAACTTGATAGTAGTCTTCAGGCATGTGCTCTCCCCCATTCTACCATCTCACCAACGGCTTCTATGATTGTACCAGGTGTAAGTATTCTTAGAGCAACCATGCATTTCTGCTTAGCACAGAAAGATAGTTGGCCGCAACAATCCCTACTGAGCTTGAAGTAGTCATCATGTGCCTCCACCCACCCACCGCAATGCGTAAAAACAATGGTTTTCGCATGCGAAAATGGTGACGAAACCATGTACTCCCCCCGTCCCAAAATTCTTGTCTTAAATTTGTTTAAATACTGATGTATCAAGTCACGTTTTAGTATTAGATACATCCGTATCTAGACAAAATTAAGACAAGAATTTTAGGACAGAGGGAGTATCATCCAAGAAAGTTAGATTCAGACGAAATTAGTCCTTCTGCAGTAGCCGTGATCTGGACACCCTGTCCCGATTGATCACTCTTCTCCCTTTACGGTGATTTTTTTCTAGACTAGAAGGGACCCTAGAAGGTTCAGCAGGAGGCCAGGAGACCTACGGGAGAGCCACGAACTCACAGGGTGCGCCCTGGGGGTGGGGGGCTAGGGAACGCCCCCTGAGCTCGTGGGTCCCACACAACTCCGTTTGACCTAATTCTACCTCTATATATTCAAATATATTTTCAAACTCACAGAAAGCCACCCGAAACATTTTTTCGATGCCGCAAGCTTCTGTTCTACATCACCCTTACCGTCGTCCGATGATGTGTGAGTAGTTCACCACAGACCTACGGATCCATACCTAGTAGATGGCTTCTTCTCTCTCTTTAATCTTCAATACAATGTTCTCCTCGATCCTCTTGGAGTTCTATCCGATGTAATCTTCTTTTGCGGTGTATTTATTGGGATCTGATGAATTGTGGGTTTACGATCAGATTATTCATTGAAAGTAATCAAGCCTTTTTTGAACTTTATTATGCATGATTGTTATAGATTTGTATTTCTCTTTGATCTATTAGTTTGGTTTGACCAACTAGACTGATTTATCATTAGTGGGAGAGATGTTTTGCAATTGGTTCAATCTTGCGGTGTCCTCACCAAGTGACGGAAGGGTAACGAGGCACGTATTCTATTGTTGCCATTAAGGGTAAAATGACTGGGTTTAATTATTGCTTGGGTTTACCTTGTTTACATCATGCCATCTTGCTTTAGGCACTACTCTCTTTGTCATGGACTTAATACAATAATTGCATGTTGGATAGCGGTCGGTTGGTGGAGTAATACTAGTAGATGCAGTCAGGAGTCGGCCTACTTGTAAGGTACATGATGCTTATATACATGATCATTACCATGGATACATCATAACTATGCACTTTTCTATCAATTGCCAAGCAGTAATTTGTTTACCCACCATATGTTATCTCACTACTGTAGGATGCTGCTAACGCGACAAATGAATCAGAGACCCTTCGACAAAATTGTGTGCAATGCATGAATCGCAAATGGTATCTTAATAAAGCTATCACCTATAAGACGAACTATGTGTGATGGCGGAGACATCAATCATGATTCAGATTAGAGCTGCATGTGCAATACACGGCATACAATTGATCCATATGAACTGTTTGCGATGGTTCAGAACAACAGAAACGGTCAGTCAAATCAAGGTGTGTGCGACATACCACATAAAGTTCACTTGGATGAACTGTTTGCGACTGCTCAACACAACAGAAATGGTCAACCAGGTCAAGGTGTGTGCGATAGACGACATACAGTTCACTCAGATGAACTTTTCGCGACGAGCCAAACAATAGAAACTGTTCAACTTAACAACATGTGTGTGATACACGGTAAACAAGCCAGTTATCGGAAATGTGTGGAAGACCGATAACAACATAGATGATTTCCGCGATTGTTGTTGGCAAACGCTTGCTGGTATACAATTGTCACCGATTGATGAAATGATCACCGACGGGTTGCCTAGTTTAGTCCGTGTGCGATGTGATTTGCTCTTTCTACAGAAGAACAACACATATAACCAAAATTAAACATCCAATTACATAAGTGACTATACAAAACATTTGCACATGCCTCAATAAATAGTTACACGCATTCTAAACTAGGAGAAACGACCATCTAATCATCTACTTCTTGTGATGCTACCACCAGTGCTCTAGAGCGCGATCCCTATCGTGGGGCAGGCCGAAGGCACTTCCTCATGTTAAAGATCTACATGTACATCTCATACCTTGTCTACGCGTCCTTGGCTGCGTACTTGACGCGTTCTTCATCGAGTCTGTTGGTAAATATTTGCCCTCTTATATTTTGGAGATTGTTGACAGAAATAGGCATGGTCTGATTTGTTTGCTAGTGCATACAGAGAGAAATAGTCCATGCAGAACCAACGATAATGCTGCCTTCGATGTCAAGTTTGAGGAACTTCACCGAAGAATATCTGCGTTGCGGAAAAGGATGAGCTACTGATTTCTCCTTGAACTACGTCGGTATTTCCCCAAAGAGGAAGGGATGATGCAGCGCAACGACGGTAGGTATTTCCCTTAGTGATGAGATCAAGGTTATCGAACCAGTAAGAGAACCACGCAACACTACATGAACGACACCTGCACACAAATAAAAAATACTCACAACCCCACGTATTAAAGGGGTAGTCAATCCCTTTCGGGTAACGACGCCAGAAATCGGTAAGTCGACGGGATACAAATTATGATAGATTGGTAGATGCAAATAAAAGCAAATAAAATTCCGCGGGGTATTTTTTGGTTTTTGGATAATATAGATCTGAAAATAAAAGCAAATAAAAATAGATCGCGAAGGCAAATATAATAAAGAAGAGACTCGGGGGGCGTAGATTTCACTAGTGGCTTCTCTCGAGAAAAATAGCATATGGTGGGTAAACAAATTACTGTTGGGCAATTGATAAAACTTCAAAAAATCATGACAATATCCAGTAAATGATCATTATACAGGCATCACGTCCAAGATTAGTTGACCGACTCCTGCCTGCATCTACTACTATTACTCCACACATCGACCGCTATCCAGCATGCATCTAGTGTATTAAGTTCATGGAGAAACAGAGTAATGCAATAAGAATGATGACATGATGTAGACAAGATCTATTTATGTAGAAATAGACCACATCTTGTTATCCTTAATATCAATGATACACACATGTCGGTTCCCCTTCTGTCATGGGATCAAGCACCGTAAGATCGAACCCATCACAAAGCACCTCTTCCCATTGCAAGATAAATAGATCAAGTTGGCTAAACAAAACCCAAATATCAAAGAAGAAATAGGAGGCTATAAGAAATCATGCATGTAAGAGATCAAAATATTCAAATAACTTTCATGGATAAAAATATAGATCTGATCATAAACTCAAAGTTCATCGGATCCCGACAAACACACCACAAAAAGAGTTACATCAAATAGATCTCAAAGAGACCATTGTATTGAGAATCAAAAGAGAGAGAGAGAGAGAGAGAATCCATCTAGCTACTAACTATGGACCCGTAGGTCTACAATGAACTACTCACGCATCATCGGAGAGGCCCCAACGAGGATGATGAACCCCTCCGTGATGGTGTCTAGATTGGATCTGGTGGTTCTAGAACTTGCGGCGGCTGGAATTGATTTTCGTCGACTCCCCTAGGGTTTCTAGAATATTGGGGTATTTATAGAGCAAAGAGGCGGTGCGGGAGGCCACCGAGGTGGGCAAAACCCACCTGGGCGCGCCCTGGTGGGTGGTGCCCCCCTCGGGGCACCCCCCAGGTGCATCTTCGACCCATTGGGTGTCTTCTGGTCCATAAAAATTCCACAAAAGTTTCGTTGCATTTGGACTCCGTTTGGTATTGATTTCCTATGATGTAAAAAACAAGTAGAAAATAGCAACTGGCACTGGGCACTATGTCAATAGATTAGTAGGAAAAATGGTATAAAATGATTGTAAAACATCCAAGAATGGTTATATAATAGCATGAGACAATAAAAAATTATAGATACATTGGAGACGTATCAACATCCTCAAGCTTAATTCCCGCTTGTCCTCGAGTAGGTAAATGACAAAAACAGAATTTTTGATGTGGAATGCTGCCTAATATGTTCATCACATATTCTTTTCTTTGTAGCATGGACATTTAGACTTTTATATGGCTCAAAGCAATAGTCTAGTTTTGACATGATGATTTTAATACTCAAGCATATCAATAAGCAACCATGTCTTTCAAAATATCAAAACTAAAGCAAGTTATCCCTAGCCCATTATGCTCAGTCATTGATCCATTCATGAAACACACTCACATATTAGCTACACCCAATACCCAAGTACAATCATAGTGCCTCTTAGTTGGTGCTTTATCAGAGAAGACGGAAACTCAAATAAAAATTGCATAAAGTAAAAGAAAGGCTCTTCGCAGAGGGAAGTAGGGATTTGTTGAGGTGCCAGAGCTCAAAGTGAAAAAGATAGAGATAAAACATTTTGGGAGGCATGCTTTTCCTATCAACGAAAACGATCGAGTAGTTCCCAATACTTTCCATGCTAGATATATCATAGGCGATTCCCAAACAGAAAATAAAGTTTATTCCTTTTTCAACCATACTTTCACTTTCCATGGCTAACCGTATCCACGGGTGCCTTCCATACAAACACTTTCCAAGGAATTTATTATTTGACAACATAAAGTAAATTCATTTTTCATTTTGGGACTCGGCATCCCTAATACCTTTGCCTTACTCTCGTGCAATGACAACTGAATAAACACTCATCTTGAGAATAACATATCTAGCATGGAAATATATTAGCCTCCCACTACCGTTTCATGGGCGGTACGAGCACACAAAAAGAGAAATTTATTTTGAAAATTAGAGATGGCACATACAAATTTGCTTAGAACGGCAAAATAATACTGCATATAGGTAGGTATAGTGGACTCATGTGGCAAAACTGGTTTAAAGGATTTTGGATGCACAAGTAGTGATCATACTTAGTGCAAATGAAGGCTAGCAAAAGATTGAGAAGAATCCAACCAAGAAACGAAAAATCTCATAAGCGGGCATTAAGCATAATTAACACCAAATAATGCACCACAAGTAGGATGTAATTTCATTGCATAACTATTGACTTTCGTGATTGCATAGGGAATCACAAACCTTAACACCAATATTCTTACTAAAGCATAATTACTCATCAACATGACTCACATATCATATCATCATATCTCAAAACTATTACAAAGAATCAAGTTTATTTTGCCCAATGATCTTCATATTTTTTTATTATATCCTCCTTGGATATCTATCACTTTGGGACTAGTTTCATATGTTGCTTTTAATAAGTTCAAACAAATATAAGTGAAGAACATGAGGATCATATTTCTTTCTCTCAAAGTAATTTAAGTGAAGCAAGAGAGATTTTATTTAAAAAATTACTAACTCTCAAATAAATCTAAGTGAAGCATGAGAGCATTTCTTCAAAAATACTAACGCACACCTTGCTCAAAAAGATATAAGTGAAGCACTAGAGCAATTCCATAGCTCATAAAAATTTAAGTGAAGCATAGTGAGCAATTCTAACAAATCATAGCATAATTTTGGCTCTCTCAAATAGGTGTGTCCAGCAAGGATTAATGACTTAAAATAAAACATAAAACAAGTAAAGACTCATATCATACAAGACGCTCCAAGCAAAACACATAATATGTGACGAATAAAAATATAGTTCCAAGTAAAACACCGATGGTTGTTAGAAGAAAGAGGGGATGCCACTCGAGGGCATCCCCAAGCTTAGTTGCATGATACTTCTTGAATATTATCTTGGGGTGCCATGGGCATCCCCAAGATTAGCCTTTTGCTAATCCTTATTCCTTCATCCATCGTAATATCACCCAAACCTTGAAAACTTCAATCACATAAAACTCAACAAAACCTTCATGAGATTCGTTAGTATAAGAAAGCAAATCACTACTATAAGTACTATTGCAAACACATTCATATTTTATTTTTGCATTATATCTACTCTATTCCAACTTTTTTATGGCAAAAACTCTTCAAAAAACACAGAATCATCAAAACAAGCACACAACGCAAAGAAAACAGAATCTGTCAAAAACATAACAGTCTGTAGCAATCTGAATATTTAGAATACTTATGTAACTCCAAAAATTCTGAAAACTTAGGACAACGTGAGAAATTTGTATATTAATCTTCTGCAAAAACAATCACTATTTTATCACGCTTTTGTTAAGAATGAAAATTATTTTCGTGAGCGCAAAAGTTTCTGTTTTTCGGCAAGATCAAATCAACTATCACCCAACATGATTCTAAAGGCTTTACATGGCACAAAAACTAATTAAAGCACAAAAAAGACAATCATAACGGTAGCATAATTGTGCAAACACTCAAAAACATAAAGCAAAAGACAAAAAAATTATTCATTTGGTTGCCTCCCAACAAGCACTATCATTTTGCCCCTAGCTAGGCATAATGTGAAGGATCTAAGTATTATCATCTTTAGTTCCCAACTCTTCAATTAAACACTTAGAATTCTTCAAGGATTTAGCATACAAATTTTCAATGGCAATACTCCTAGGAACAAGTTTAAGGAATTCATTCTTGCACAAAGGATCTCTTATAACTTCAACCAAATCCGGGTGAATACTAATCATTTTAAGATCTTCTTTACTGTTATTACTAGAAGTTGCACCCTTGTTCTTAGTAACTTGAGTAATCTTGCCAATCTTTATGGGAGTTTTTCAATAGTTTTAGCAGAAGCAAAAGCCGTGCATAGATCACTACAGATTTCTTCCAATTTATCGATCCGAGAGGGGCTTTCTTCAATTCTTTCATGAATCACGGCCCCCTTTTATTTCAACAACTTAAAAACTTCTCCCACTTTTGACCCAAATTTAGTAGCAAAATTATGCATCTTTTTATCCAAGCTTTAAAAATGTTCTTCAGTAAGCACTTTCTTTTCAATAGCATCTAGTCTTTCCATAACATGCTCGAGAGTCAAAAGTTGTTTCATTAATCATAAGTGGCGGTGAAGCCACTAAATTTCCCATAGCATTAAAAGCATCAAGAGAGGGACACATCAAGAAATTTCCACCGGTAATCGTATCAAGAACGAATCTATACCAAGTGGTGATGCCCACATAAAAAACGCAGAAGAACAACGGTAGATTGCTTACGGATAGATCTATTATGAGCATTGCAAATCCTATACCAAGCATATTTTAAATTCTCTCCTCCCCTTTGTTTAAAGTTAAGAACCTCGTTCTCAGCAGTGCACACAATAGAGGAAGAACTATCCATAACAAAAAAAAGGTCGACAAGATTGCACAGAAAAACAGATCCGACGAGAAAACAGCGAACAAAAAAGAGGGCGAATAAAACGGCAAATTTTTGTGAAGTGGGGGAGAGGAAAACGAGAGGCAAACGGCAAATAATGTAAATTTTAAGGAGATGAGATTTGTGAGTAGGAACCTGGTAGATGTTGATGATGTCTCCCCAGCAACGGTGCCAGAAATTCCTTTTGATGTCTGCAGGAACTACGTCGGTATTTCCCCAAAGAGAAAGGGATGATGTAGCACAACGACGGTAGGTATTTCCCTCAGTGATGAGACCAAGGTTATCAAACCAGTAAGAGAACCACGCAACACTACGTGAACGACACCTGCACACATATAACAAATAATCGCCACCCGGTGTATTAAAGGGGTTGTCAATCCCTTTCGGGTAACGGCGCCAGAAATTGGCAAATAGACGGGATAAAAATTGTGATAGATTGATAGATGCAAATAAAAGCAAATCAAATTCAGCAAGGTATTTTTGTATTTTTGGATAGTATAGATCTGAAAATAAAAGCAAATAAAAATAGACCGTGAAGGCAAATATAATAAAGAAGAGACCCGGGGGCCGTAGATTTCACTAGTGGCTTCTATTGAGAAAAATAGCATACGGTGGGTAAACAAATTAATGTTGGAAAATTGATAAAACTTCAAATAATCATGACGATATCCGGGCAATGATCATTATATAGGCATCACGTCCAAGATTAGTTGACCGACTCCTGCCTGCATCTACTACTATTACTCCACACATCGACCACTATTCAGCATGCATCTAGTGCATTAAGTTCATGGAGAAATGGGATAATGCAATAAGAACGATGAGATGATGTAGACAAGATCTATTTATGTAGAAATAGACCCCATCTTCTTATCCTTAATAGCAACGATACATACGTGTTGGTTTCCCTTCTGTCACTGGAATCAAGCACCATAAGATCGAGCCCATCACAAAGCACCTCTTCCCATTGCAAGATAAATAAATCAAGTTGGCCAAACAAAATCCAAATATCGAAGAATAAATAGGAGGCTATAAGTAATCCTGCATATAAGAGATCAAAAGACTCAAATAACTTTCATGGATAAAAACATAGATCTGATCATAAACTCAAAGTTCATAGGATCCCAACAAACACTCCGCAAAAAGAGTTACATCAAATATATCTCCAAGAGACCATTGTATTGAGACTCAAAAGAGAGAGAGGAAGGCATCTAACTACTAACTACGGACCCATACGTCTACAATGAACTACTCACGCATCATCGGAGAGGCACCAATGAGGATGATGAACCCCTCCGTTGATGGTGTCTAGATTGGATCTGGTGGTTTTGGAACTTGCGGCGGATGGAATTGATTTTTGTCGACTCCCCTAGGGTTTCTGGAATATTGGGGTATTTATAGAGCAAAGAGGCGGTGCTGGAGGCCACCATGGTGTGCACAACCCACCTGGGCGTGCCTGGGGGCCCCGGCACGCCTTGGTGGGTTGTTCCCCCCTCGGGGCACCCCGAGGTGCTTCTCCGGCCCATTGGGTGTCTTCTGGTCCATAAAAATTCTGCAAAAAGTTCCGTTGCATTTGGACTCCGTTTGGTATTGATTTCCTGCGATGTAAAAAACAAACAGAAATAACAACTGGCACTGGGAACTATGTGAATAGGTTAGTACCAAAAAATGATATAAAATGATTGTAAAACATCCAAGAAAGATAATATAACAACATGGAACAATAAAAAAATTATAGATACGTTGGAGACGTATCAGCTACATCTTTTGAAGACAAGTTGGTGAGAAGATTGACATGAAGGAGTTAACCCCTCGAAGGTTTATTGCTGAAGTAAAGCAACTAGTTTGGAGCTGTTGTCCGAAGAAAATTGACTGCAGCGGTTGGAAGTAGAAGACAAAGTGAAGACGTAGTATTCATTTTGTTCTTCTTCTTTCATTCAATTGAGCCTTAGGACCTCCATACTATTAAGAGGGGTATGATTTCTCGAAGCTTAGATCTGCTGTCATGCTTAGCCGAAAACCTATGTGAGACTAAGAGAAATCTCTTTATGCTTCTAATGATTACCTGGCAGCAGTAGACGTTGTTCTTCGTGTTGCAGGAGATATCTTTCAAACTGAGGAGTTAGCATTACTTGCCCCGCAAGTAATGTTATCGTTGTGCTCATTTCCGACCATTGGACTCATGTCATTGGGCAATTGGCTGCTCCACATGTCCAATTTGGTCATTTCCCTTCAGGGAAGGTTGCGGCTATAAATAGCCACCCTGCTCCAACATTGTCCGTTGGCTACTCCGCTTCAGATTTTTAAGAAGATTGACTGAGCATCCCCTCTCCGAGTGATTTGCGTTCAAGATCCACTGAGATAAAAATCAAGAGCCCAAACTTAGACCGTGGTTGAGCATCACGGTATTTCCGAGTTAGAGTTCTTGTACCTATTACTCTTGAGAGCTGCGCACTCTCTAGATGGATAGGTGTCGGCTTGAGTGTTGAAGAGTTGTTGTCTTCACCGAGCAAGATCTTCTGCAGCCAAGAGTGATTGTGGTCCGCGAAGGTCGACCGAAGGTTTGGAGATCGTCGACAAGTATCTACCACGAGTGAAATCAACTGGAGTTTGATCAGCTCCGAGTTGAAGGAGAATAGGGTGAAGAGAGTTTATCTTCTGTGTTAAGTCACAAGTCCTCCAACCAGACTTAGTCCTTTGGCAGAAGGGTGAACTAGTCTACGAAATCTTCATGTTGCCATCGAGCACCACTGGTTCAATCTACTTTACTTCATTTCATTCAGTAGTTTGCTTTTGTGCTCTGTGTTGATAGTTTATCTTATCTGTTTATGCTTATTGCATATCTTTCGATTATATCATTTCTGTCGTTCTCTTTCGTTGCTTATCCTGATGCATTCTCATCATTCAATGCAATCTATTCAGTACATTCATTTCCATTCGCACTTGTTATATCTGGAGTGTTGTCCCCATGCCATCCTTGTTTCACCTCATCCTAGTTATGCCTCGCATGTTTCCCTGGTAGTTCATACCTTGTGCTCTCTCATGTTATTGTATCTGATTGCATATTGCATTACCATTGTTATTGACAAACCCGTGGTAGCCTATACTTGATCTATTGTTGCTCGCTATCTCGATGGAAATGATCCTAAATATTTTGTTTGATTAAGTTCTTTTCTACCGTACGTTAATTTCGCTGCTGTGTTTGGGTTCGGTGCAAAACATTCGCCAGAATTTTTGAATCTCCCATTCACCCCCTCAGGTCGATATACTATCGGTCCTAACAATTGGTATCAGCGCCAGGTCTCCCTGTCTCTATTTATTAAAGGTCTAATAGCCTTGGAGTTTTGAGTATGTCGTATGCAGGTAGATCCTGAAAGGAAATATGCCCTAGAGGCAATAATAAAGTTGTTATTTTATATTTCCTTATATCATGATAAATGTTTATTATTCATGCTATAATTGTATTAACCGGAAACTTGATACATGTGTGGATACATAGACAAAACATCGTGTCCCTAGTAAGCCTCTACTAGACTAGCTCGTTAATCAAAGACGGTTAAGTTTCCTAGACATAGACATGTGTTGTCATTTGATAAATGGGATCACATCATTAGGAGAATGATGTGATGGACAAGACCCATCCGTTAGCTTAGCATAATGATCGTTAAGTTTTATTGCTATTGCTTTCTTCATGACTTATACATATTACTTTGGCTATGAGATTATGCAACTCCCAGATACCAGAGGAATACCTTGTGTGCTATCAAACATCACAACGTAACTGGGTGATTATAAAGATGCTCTATAGGTATCTCCAAAGGTATTTGTTGGGTTGGCATAGATCAAGTTTAGGATTTTGTCACTCCGAGTATCGGAGAGGTATCTCTAGGCCCTCTCGGTAATGCACATCATAATAAACCTTGCAAGCAACGTGACTAATGAGTTAGTTGCGGGATGATGCATTACGGAACGAGTAAAGTGTTGGGGAACACAGTATTTCAAAAAAAATCCTACGATCACGCAAGATCTATCTAGGGATGCATAGCAACGAGAGGGGAGAGTATGTCTACGTACCCTCGTAGACCGAAAGCGGAAGTGTTAAGTAACACGGTTAATGTAGTCGAACGTCTTCGCGATCCAACCGATCAAGTACCGAAGGCATGATACCTCCGTGATCTGCACACATTCAGCTCGGTGACGTCCCTCGAACTCTAGATCCAGCTGAGGCCGAGGGAGAGTTTCGTCAGCATGACAGCGTGTTGACGGTGATGATGAAGTTACCGACGCAGGGCTTCGCCTAAGCACTACGACAATATGACCGAGGTGTGTTTCTGTGGAGGGGGCATCGCACACGGCTAAAACAATTATCAACTTGTGTGTCTATGGGGTGCCCCTCCCCCGTATATAAAGGACGGGAGGAAGGGGCCGGTCGGCCTCATGGTGCGGCCCCAAGGGGGGATTCCTACTCCTACTAGGAGTAGGTTTCCCCCCTTTCCTAGTTCTATTAGGAGGGGGAAGGAAGGGGAAGAGGATAAGAAGGAAAGGGGGCCCGGCCCCCCTCCCAATTCGGATTGGGCTTGGGGGGTGTGCCCCCACCTCTTAGCCTCCTCCTCTCTCTTCCACTAAAGCCCATGTAGGCCCATTAAGCCCCCGGGGGGTTCTGGTAACCCCCGGTACTCCGGTATATGCCCGAACTTATCCGAAACCATTCCAGTGTCCAAACATAACCTTCCAATATATCAATCTTCATGTCTCGACCATTTTGAGACTCCTCGTCATGTCCGTGATCACATCCGGGACTCCGAACTACCTTCGGTACATCAAAACACATAAACTCATAATACCGTCGTCATCGAACGTTAAGCGTGCGGACCCTACGGGTTCGAGAACTATGTAGACATGACCGAGACTCATCTCCGGTCGATAACTAATAGCGGAACCTGGATGCTCATATTGGTTCCTACATATTCTACGAAGATCTTTATCGGTCAAACCGCATAACAACATACGTTTGTTCCCTTTGTCATCGGTATGTTACTTGCCCGAGATTCGATCGTCGGTATCATCATACCTAGTTCAATATCGTTACCTGCAAGTCTCTTTACTCGTTCTGTAATGCAACATCCCGCAACTAACTCATTAGTCACATTGCTTGCAAGTCTTATAGTGATGTGCATTACCGAGAGGGCCCAGAGATAGCTCTCTGACAATCGGAGTGACAAATCCTAATCTAGATCTATGCCAACTCAACAAACACCATCAGAGACACCTATAGAGCATCTTTATAATCACCCAGTTATGTTGTGACGTTTGATAGCACACTAAGTGTTCCTCCGATATTCGGGAGTTGCATAATCTCATAGTCATAGGAACATGTATAAGTTATGGAGAAAGCAATGGCAATAAACTAAACGATCATGGTGCTAAGCTAACGGATGGGTCAAGTCAATCACATCGTTCTCTAATGATGTGATCCCGTTCATCAAATGACAACTCATGTCTATGGTTAGGAAACTTAACCATCTTTGATTAACGAGCTAGTCAATGTAGAGGCGTACCAATGACACTCTGTTTGTCTATGTATTCACACATGTACTAAGTTTCTGGTTAATACAATTCTAGCATGAATAATAAACATTTATCATGATATAAGGAAATATAAATAACAACTTTATTATTACCTCTACCACATATTTCCTTCAGTCTCCCACTTGCACTAGAGTCAATAATCTAGATTACATTGTAATGATTCAAACACCCATGGAGTCTTGGTGCTGGTCATGTTTTGCTCGTGACAGAGGCTCAGTCAACGGTCTTCAACATTCATATGCATATGTATCTTGCAAATCTCTATGTATCCCTCCTGGACTTGATCACGGATGGAATTGAAGCGTCTCTTGATGTGGTTGGTTCTCTTGTGAAATCTGGATTCTCTTGCCAAGGCAATTGCACCAGTATTGTCACAAAAGATTTTCATTGGACCCGATGCACTAGGTATGACACCTAGATCGGATATGAACCCCTTCATCCAAACTCCTTCATTTGCTGCTTCCGAAGCAGCTATGTATTCCGCTTCACATGTAGATCCCGCCACGACGCTTTGCTTAGAACTGCAGCAACTGACAGCTCCACCATTCAATAAAAATACGTATCTGGTTTGTGACTTAGAGCCATCCAGATCAGTGTCAAAGCTTGCATCGACGTAACCATTTATGACGAGCTCTTTGTCACCTCCATAAATGAGAAACATATCCTTAGTCCTTTTCAGGTATTTCGGGATATTCTTAACCGCTGTCTAGTGATCCACTCCTAGATTACTTTGGTGCCTCCTTGCTAAACTAATAGCAAGGCATATCATCAGGTTTGGTACACATCATTGCATACATGATAGAACCTATGGCTAAAGCATAGGGAATGACTTCCATTTTCTCTCTATCTTCTGAAGTGGCCAGGCATTGAGTCTGACTCAATTTCACACCTTGTAACATAGGCAAGAACCCTTTCTTTGCTTGATCCATTTTGAACTTCAAAACTTTATCAAGGTATGTGCTTTGTGAAAGTCCAATTAAGCGTCTTGATCTATCTCTATAGATCTTGATGCCTAATATATAAGCAGCTTCACCGAGGTCTTTCATTGAAAAATTCTTATTCAAGTATCCTTTTATGCTGTTCAGAAATTCAGTATCATTTCCAATCAACAATATGTCATCCACATATAATATCAGAAATGCTACAGAGCTCCCACTCACTTTCTTGGAAATACAGGCTTCTCCAAAAGTCTGTATAAAACCATATGCTTTGATCACACTATCAAAGCCTATATTCCAACTCCGAGATGCTTGCACCCGTCCATAAATGGATCGCTGGAGCTTACACACTTTGTTAGCACCTTTTGGATCGACAAAACCTTCTGGTTGCATCATATACAACTCTTCATTAAGATATCCTTTGAGGAATGCAGTTTTGACATCCATTTGCCAAATTTCATAATCATAAAATACGGCAATTGCTAACATGATTCGGACGGACTTAAGCATCGCTACGGGTGAGAAGGTCTCATCATAGTCAACTCCTTGAACTTGTCGAAAACCTTTCGCAACAAGTCGAGCTTTGTAGGCAGTAACATTACCGTCAGCGTCGGTCTTCTTCTTGAAGTTCCATTTATTCTCTATGGCTTGTTGATCATCGGGCAAGTCAACCAAAGTTCACACTTTGTTCTCATACATGGATCCCATCTCAGATTTCATGGCCTCAAGCCATTTTGCAGAATCTGGGCACATCATCGCTTCCTCATAGTTCGTAGGTTCATTATGGTCAAGTAACATGACCTCCAGAACATGATTACCGTACCATTCTGGTGTGGATCTTACTCTGCTTGACCTACGAGGTTCAGTAGTAACTTGATCAGAAGTTTCATGATAATCATCATTAGCTTCCTCACTAATTGGTGTAGGAATCACTGGAACTGATTTCTGTGATGAACTACTTTCCAATAAGGGAGCAGGTACAATTACCTTATCAAGTTCTACTTTCCTCCCACTCACTTCTTTCGAGAGAAACTCCTTCTCTAGAAAGGATCCATTTTTAGCAACGAATATCTTGCCTTCGGATCTGTGATAAAAGGTGTACCCAACAGTCTCCTTTGGGTATCCTATGAAGACACATTTATCCGATTTGGGTTTGAGCATATCAGGTTGAAGCTTTTTCACATAAGCATCGTAGCCTCAAACTTTAAGAAATGACAACTTGGGTTTCTTGCCAAACCACAATTCATATGGTGTCGTCTCAACGGATTTCGATGGTGCCCTATTTAACATGAATGCAGCCGTCTCTAAAGCATAACCCCAAAACGATAGCGGTAAATTAGTAAGAGACATCATAGATCACACCATATCTAATAAAGTGCGGTTATGATGTTCGGACACACCATTACGCTGTGGTGTTCCACGTGGCGTGAGTTGCGGAACTATTCCACATTGTTTCAAATGAAGACCAAACTCGTAACTCAAATATTGTCCTCCACGATCAGATCGTAGAAACTTTATTTTTTTGTTACGATGATTTTCCGCTTCACTCTAAAATTCTTTGAACCTTTCAAATGTTTCAGACTTATGTTTCATCAAGTAGATATACCCATATCTTCTCAAATCATGTGTGAAGGTCAGAAAATAACGATACCTGCCACGAGCATCAACACTCATCGGACCGCATACATCAGTATGTATTATTTCCAATAAGTCTGTTGCTCGATTGTTACGGAGAACGGAGTCTTAGTCATCTTGCTCATGAGGCATGGTTCGCAAGCATCAAGTGATTCATAATCAAGTGATTCCAAAATCCCATCAGCATGTAATTTCTTCATGCGCTTTACACCAATATGACCTAAACGACAGTGCCACAAATAAGTTGCACTATCATTATTAAACTTATATCTTTTGGTTTCAATACTATGAATATGTGTATCACTACTATCAAGATTTAGTAAAAATAGACCACTCATCAAGGGTGCATGACCATAAAAGATATTACTCATATAAATAGAACAACCATTATTCTTTGATTTAAATGAATAACCGTCTCGCATCAAACAAGATCCAGATATAATGTTCATGCTTAACGCTAGCACCAAATAACAATTATTTAGGTCTAAAATTAATCCCGAAGGTAGATGTAGAGGTAGCGTGCCGACGGTGATCACATCGACTTTGGAACCATTTCCCACGAGCATCGTCACCTCGTCCTTAGCCAATCTTCGCTTAATCCGTAGCCTCTGTTTCGAGTTGCAAATATTAGCAACAGAACCAGTATCAACTACTCAGGCGCTATTGTGAGCATTAGTAAGGTACACATCAATAACATGTATATCAAATATACCTTTCACTTTGCCATCCTTCTTATCCGCCAAATACTTGGGGCAATTCCGCTTCCAGTGACTAGTCCCTTTGCAGTAGAAGCACTCAGTCTCAGGCTTAGGTCCAAATTTGGGCTTCTTCACTTGAGCAGCAACTTGCTTGCCCTTCTTCTTGATGTTCCCCTTCTTCCCTTTGCCCTTCTTCTTGAAACTGGTGGTCTTGTTGACCATCAATACTTGATGCTCCTTCTTGATTTCTACCTCCGCAGCCTTTAGCATTGCGAAGAGCTCGGGAATTGTCTTATCCATCCCTTGCATATTATAGTTCATCATGAAGCTTTTGTACCTTGGTGGCAGTGATTGAAGAACTCTGTTAATGACACTATCAACCGGAAGATTAACTCCCAACTGAGTCAAGTGATTGTGGTACCCATACATTCTAAGTATGTGTTCATTGACAGAACTATTCTCCCCCATTTTACAGCTGTAGAACTTATTGGAGACTTCATATCTCTCAATCCGGGCATTTGCTTGAAAGATTAATTTCAACTCTTGGAACATCTCATATGCTCAATGACGTTCAAAACGCCGTTGAAGTCCTGATTCTAAGCCATAAAGCATGGCATATTGAACTATCGAGTAGTCATCAACTTTGCTCTGCCAGGTGTTCATAACATCTGGAGTTGCTCCTGCAGCTGGTTTGGCACCTAGTGCTGCTTCCAGGACGTAATTCTTTTGTGCAGCAATGAGGATAATCCTCAAGTTACGGACCCAGTCCGTGTAGTTTCTACCATCATCTTTCAACTTCGCTCTCACTAGGAACACATTAAAATTCAACGGAACAACATCACAGGCCATTTATCTACAACAACATAAACATGCAAAATACTATCAGGTACTAAGTTCATGATAAATTAAAGTTCAATTAATCATATACTTAAGAACTCCCACTTAGATAGACATCCCTCTAATCATCTTAGTGATCACGTGATCCATATCAACTAAACCATGTCCGATCATCACGTGAGATGCAGTAGTTTTCAATGGTGAACATCACTATGCTGATCATATCTACTATATGATTCATGCTCGACCTTTCGGTCTCAATGTTCCGAGGCCATATCTGCATATGCTAGGCTCGTCAAGTTTAACCCAAGTATTCTGCTTGTGCAAAACTGGCTTGCACCCATTGTATGTGAACGTAGAGCTTATCACACCCGATCATCACATGGTGTCTCGGCACGACGAACTGTAGCAACGGTGCATACTCAGGGAGAACACTTATACCTTGAAATTTAGTGAGAGATCATCTTATAATGCTACCGCCGTACTAAGCAAATTAAGATGCAAAAAGGATAAACATCACATGCAATCAATATAAGTGATATGATATGGCCATCATCATCTTGTGCCTTTGATCTCCATCTCCAAAGCACCATCATGATCACCATCGTCATCGGCTTGACACATTGATCTCCATTGTAGCATCGTTGTTGTCTCGCCAACTATTGCTTCTATGACTATCGCTACCGCTTAGTGATAAAGTAAAGCAATTACATGGCGATTGCATTTCATATAATAAAACAACAACCATATGGATCCTGCCAGTTGCCGATAACAGTGTTACAAAACATGATCATCTCATACAACAATTTATATAATCACGTCTTGACCATATCACATCACAACATGCCCTGCAAAAACAAGTTAGACGTTCTCTACTTTGTTGTTGCAAGTTTTACGTGGCTGCTACGGGCTTAGCAAGAACCGTTCTTACCTACGCATCAAAAACCACAACGCGATATAGTGATTGATTTTTGATCTTCAGAAAGAAACCATGTTCATTGAATCCGATTCAACTCAAGTTGGAGAAACTGACACCCGCCAGCCACCTGTGCGCAAAGCACGTTGGTAGAACCAGTCTCATGAAAATGGTCATGTAATGTCTGCCCGAACCGCTTCATCCAACAATACCGCCAAATCAAGAAACAACTAGTGACTGCAAGCTATATGTATATACCCACGCCCACAACTCCTTTGTGTTCTACTCGTGCATATAACATATACGCATAGACCTGGCTCTGATTCCACTGTTAGGGAATGCATTATTTCAAAAAAAAATCCTACGATCATGCAAGATCTATCTAGGGATGCATAGCAACGAGAGGGGTGAGTATGTCTACATACCCTCGTAGACCAAAAGTAGAAGCGTTAAGTAACGCGGGTGATGTAGTCGAATGTCTTCGCGATCCAACCGATCAAGTACCGAATGCAAGGCACCTCCGTGATCTGCACACGTTCAGCTCGGTGATGTCCCTCGAACTCTAGATCTAGCTGAGTCCGAGGGAGAGCTTCGTCAGCACGATGGTGTGTTGACGGTGATGATGAAGTTACCGACGCAGGGCTTCGCCTAAGCACTACGACAATATGACCGAGGCGTGTTTCTGCGGAGGGGTGCACCGCACACGGCTAAAACAATTGTCAACTTGTGTGTCTATGGGGTGCCCCCTCCCCCGTATATAAAGGAGGGGAGGAGGGGCCGCCGGCCTCATGGTGCTCCCCCAAGGGGGGATTCCTACTCCTACTAGGAGTAGGTTCCCCCCTTTCCTAGTGCTATTAGGAGGGGGAAGGAAGGGGAAGAGGAGAAGAAGGAAAGGGGGCCGGCCCCCCTCCCAATTTGGATTGGGCTTGGGGGGGCGGGCGCCCCCACCTCTTGGCCGCCTCCACTCTCTTCCACTAAAGCCCATATAGGCCCATTAAGCTCTCGAGGGGTTACGGTAACCCCCGGTACTCCGGTATATGGACGAACTCATCTGAAACCATTCCGGTGTCCAAACATAACCTTCCAATATATCAATCTTCATGTCTCGACCATTTTGAGACACCTCGTCATGTCCGTGATCACATCCGGGACTCCGAACTACCTTAGGTACATCAAAACACATAAACTCATAATACCGATCATCATCGAACGTTAAGCGTGCGGACCTTACGGGTTCGAGAACTATGTAGA
Organism: Triticum aestivum; assembly: GCF_018294505.1. Classification (NCBI taxonomy): domain Eukaryota; kingdom Viridiplantae; phylum Streptophyta; class Magnoliopsida; order Poales; family Poaceae; genus Triticum; species Triticum aestivum. Next base: position 502,602,215 of record NC_057797.1, read on the forward strand.
CATGACCGAGACTCATCTTTGGTCAATAACCAATAGCGGAAGATGGAGTGTTGTCCCCATGCCATCCTTCTTTCACCTCATCCTAGTTATGCCTCGCATGTTTCCCTGGTAGTTCATACCTTGTGCTCTCTCATGTTATTGTATCTGATTGTATATTGCATTACCATTGTTATTGTCAAACCCGTGGTAGCCTATACTTGATCTATTGTTACTCGCTATCTCGATGGAAATGACCCTCAATATTTTGTTTGATTAAGTTCTTTTCTATCGTACATTAATTTCGCTGCTGTGTTTAGGTTCGGTGCAAAACATTCGCCAGGATTTTTGAATCTCCCATTCACCCCCTCAGGTCGATATACTATCGGTCCTAACAATTGGTATCAGCGCCAGGTCTCCCTGTCTCTATTTATTAAAGGTCTAATAGCCTTGGAGTTTTGAGTATGTCGTATGCAGGTAGATCCTGAAAGGAAATATGCCCTAGAGGCAATAATAAAGTTGTTATTTTATATTTCCTTATATCATGATAAATGTTTATCATTCATGCTAGAATTGTATTAACCAGAAACTCGATACATGTGTGGATACATAGACAAAACATCGTGTCCCTAGTAAGCCTCTACTAGACTAGCTCGTTAATCAAAGATGGTTAAGTTTCCTAGCCATAGACATGTGTTGTCATTTGATAAACGGGATCACATCATGAGGAGAATGATGTGATGGACAAGACCCATCCGTTAGCTTAGCATAATGATCGTTAAGTTTTATTGCTATTGCTTTCTTTATGACTTATACATATTACTTTGGCTATGAGATTATGCAACTCCCAGATACCAGAGGAATACTTGTGTGCTATCAAACATCACAACGTAACTGGGTGAATATAAAGATGCTCTATAGGTATCTCCAAAGGTATTTGTTGGGTTGTCATAGATCGAGATTAGGATTTTGTCACTCCGAGTATCGGAGAGGTATCTCTGGTCCCTCTTGGTAATGCACATCATAATAAACCTTGCAAGCAACGTGACTAATGAGTTAGTTGCGGGATGATGCATTACGGAACGAGTAAAGTGTTGGGGAACACAGTATTTCAAAAAAATCCTACGATCACGCAAGATCTATCTAGGGATGCATAGCAACGAGAGGGGAGAGTATGTCTACGTACCCCCATAGACCGAAAGCGGAAGTGTTAAGTAACGGGGTTAATGTAGTCGAACGTCTTCGCGATCCAACCGATCAAGTACCGAAGGCATGACACCTCCGCGATCTGCACACATTCAGCTCGGTGACGTCCCTCGAACTCTAGATCCAGCTGAGGCCGAGGGAGAGTTTCGTCAGCACGACGGTGTGTTGACGGTGATGATGAAGTTACCGACGCAGGGCTTCGCCTAAGCACTACGACAATATGACCGAGGTGTGTTTCTGTGGAGGGGGGCATCGCACACGGCTAAAACAATTGTCAACTTGTGTGTCTATGGGGTTCCCCCGCCCCCGTATATAAAGGACGGGAGGAATGGGCCGGTCGGCCTCATGGTGCGCCCCCAAGGGGGGATTCCTACTCCTACTAGGAGTAGGTTTCCCCCCTTTCCTAGTTCTATTAGGAGGGGGAAGGAAGGGAAGAGGATAAGAAGGAAAGGGGGCCCGGGCCCCCTCCCAATTCAGATTGGGCTTGGGGGGGTGTGCCCCCACCTCTTAGCCGCCTCCTCTCTCTTCCACTAAAGCCCATGTAGGCCCATTAAGCCCCCGGGTGGTTCTGGTAACCCCCGGTACTCCGGCATATGCCCGAACTCATCCGAAACCATTCCAGTGTCCAAACATAACCTTCCAATATATCAATCTTCATGTCTCGACCATTTTGAGACTCCGTCGTCATCAAAACACATAAACTCATAATACCGTCGTCATCAAACGTTAAGCGTGCGGACCCTACGGGTTCGAGAACTATGTAGACATGACCGAGACTCATCTCCGGTCAATAACTAATAGCGGAACCTGGATGCTCATATTGGTTCCTACATATTCTACGAAGATCTTTATCGGTCAAACCGCATAACAACATACGTTTGTTCCCTTTGTCATCATTATGTTACTTGCCTGAGATTCGACCGTCAGTATCATCATACCTAGTTCAATCTCATTACCGGCAAGTCTCTTTACTCGTTCCGTAATGCAACATCCCGCAACTAACTCATTAGTCACATTTCTTGCAAGGATTATAGTGATGTGCATTACTGAGAGGGCCCAGAGATACCTCTCCGACAATCGGAGTGACAAATCCTAATCTCAATCTATGCCAACTCAACAAACACCATCGGAGACACCTGTAGAGCATCTTTATAATCACCCAGTTACGTTGTGACATTTGATAGCACACTAAATGTTCCTCCGGCATTCGGGATTTTCATAATCTCATAGTCATAGGAACATATATAAGTTATGGAGAAAGCAACAACAATAAACTAAACGATCATAGTGCTAAGCTAACGGATGGGTAAATTAAAGTCAATCACATCATTCTCTAATGATGTGATCCCGTTCATCAAATGAAAACTCATGTCTATGGTTAGGAAACTCAACCATCTTTGATTAACGAGCTAGTCAATGTAGAGGCATACTAGTGACACTCTGTTTGTCTATGTATTCACACATGTACTAAGTTTCCGGTTAATACAATTCTAGCATGAATAGTAAACATTTATCATGATATAAGGAAATATAAATAACAACTTTATTATCGCCTCTAGGGCATATTTCCTTCATAAAGAGACTTGCCGGTAACGAGATTGAACTAGGTATGGAGATACCGACGATTGAATCTCGGGCAAGTAACATTCCAATGACAAAGGGAATAATGTATATTGTCATAACGGTTTGACCGATAAAGATCTTCGTAGAATATGTGGGAGCCAATATGAGCATCCAGGTTCCGCTATTGGTTATTGACCAGAGAGGTGTCTAGGTCATCTCTACACAGTTCTCGAACCCGTAGGGTCCGCACACTTAACGTTTGATGACGATTTGTATTATATGAGTTATGTGATTTGGTGACCAAATGTTGTTCAGAGTCCCGACTGAGATCACGGACATGAGGAGGAGTCTCGAAATGTTCGAGAGGTAAAGATTCACATATAGGATGATAGTATTTGGACACCGGAAGTGTTCCAAGGGTACCAGGTACGTAAAGGGTCACCGGAAGGGGTTCCGGGCAACCCCCGGCAAACTATATGGGCCTAAATGGGCCAAGAGAGGGACAGACCAGCCCCTAAGGAGCTGGTGCGCCCCCCATATGGGTTGGCCAAATTGGAGTAGAAAAGGGGAAGGAGGAAAGGAAAAAGGGAATAGGATTCCCCCTTCCCCCTCTTGCCTTCCTACTCCGAATAGGAATAGGAAAGGGGGGATGCCGAATTGGGAGGACCCCATGTAGGATTCCTCCTACTTGGGGCACCCCGCTGGCTGCCTCCCCTCCCCTCCAACCTATATATATGAGGGGGGGGGGTACTGCTAGAAGACATAACAAAACATTGTTAGCCGTGTGTGGCGCCCCCCTCCATAGTTTACGCCTTCGGTCATATTCACGTAGTGCTTAGGTGAAGCCCTGCGCGGATCACGTCACCATCACCGTCACCACGCCGTCGTGCTAACGGAACTATCCCTCGACACTTTGCTGGATCAAGAGTTCGAGGGACATCATCGAGCTGAATGTGTGCCGAACTCAAAGGTGCCGTACGTTCGGTGCTTGATCGGGCGGAACGAGAAGAAGTTCGACTACATCAAGCGCGTTGTGAAATGCTTTCGCTTTCGGTCTACGAGGATACATGGACACACTCTCCCCCTCTCGTTGCTATGCATCTCCTAGATAGATCTTGTGTGAGTGTAGGAAATTTTTGAAATTGCATGCTACGTTTCCCAACAGTGGTATCATAGTCAGGTCTATGCGTAGATGATATGCACGAGTAAAATACAAAGAGTTGTGGGTGGTGATCATCATACTGCTTACCACCAATGTCTTCTTTTGATTCGGCGGTATTTTTCGATGAAGCGGCCCGGACCAACCTTACATGACCACGTTCATGAGACCGGTTCCACCGACAGACATGCAACTAGTTTTGCATAAAGGTGGCTGGCGGGTGTTTGTTTCTCCAACTTTGGTTGAATCGAATTTGACTGCGTCCGGTCCTTGTTGAAGGTTAAAACACGAAACTTGATAAATCACCGTTGTGGCTTTGATGCGTAGGTAGGACCGGTACTTACTGGAAGCCCGTAGTAGCTACGTAAAACTTGCAACGACAAAGTAGAGGTCGTCTAACTTGTTTTTGCAGGGCATGTTGTGATGTGATATGGTCAAGACATGATGTGATATACGTTGTTGTATGAGATGACCATGTTCTGTAAAAGTTATCGGCAACTAGAAGGAGCCTTATGGTTGTCGCTTTATTGTATGAAATGCAAGCGCCGTGTAATTGCTTCACTTTATCACTATGGGTTAGCGATAGTTGTAGAAGCAATAGTTGGCAAGACGACCACGACGCTGTTATGGAGATCAAGGTGTCAAGCCGGTGACGATGGAAATCATGACGATGCTTTGGAGATGGAGATCAAAGGCACAAGATGATGATGGCCATATCATGTCACATATTTTGATTGCATGTTGACACGTCTTCAACGTATCTACTTTTCCTAATGCTTTTCCTCTTATTATGGACTCTAATTTGCATGATTTGAATGAAACTAACCCCGGACTGACGTTGTTTTCAGCAGAACTACGATGGTGTTGTTTTTGTGGAGAAATAAAAGTTCTCGGAATGGAACGAAACTTTACGAGGAGTTTTTATATAATGTATAAGAATTTCTGGCGCCAAGACCTACCGGAGAGGGGCCCCTGGGTGGGCACAACCCACCAGGGCGCGTCCCCCTCTCCTGGCGCGCCCAGGTGGGTTGTCCCCACCTGGTGGCCCTGCATACCCTGAAACCAACCCTATAAAATCCTATTTTCAGAGAAAAAAAATCAAGGAGAAAGAATTATCACGATCCACAAGACGGAGCCGCCGCCAAGCCTTGTTCTTCCTCGGGAGGGAAGATCCGGAGTTCATTTGGGGCTCCAGAGAGGGGGATCTTCATTCTTCGTCATCACCAACCCTTCTCCATCGCCAATTCCATGATGCTCCCCACCGGGAGTGAGTAATTCCTTCGTAGGCTCGCTGGTCGGTGACGAGTTGGATGAGATTCATCATGTAATCGAGTTAGTTTTGTTAGGCTTGATCCCTAGTATCCACTATGTTCCTAGATTGATGTTGCTATGACTTTGCCATGCTTAATGCTTGTCACTTTGGACCCGGGTGCCATGATTCCAGATCTGAACCGTTTATGTTATCACCATTATATCCATGTTCTAGATCCAATCTTGCAAGTTATAGTCACCTACTACGTGTTATGAACCGGTAACCCTGGAGTGACAATAAGCGGGACTTCTACTGGTGATTACCGTAGTTTGAGGAGTTCCTGTACTCACCGTGTGTTAATGCTTTGTTCCGGTTATCTATTAAAAGGAGGCCTTAATATCCCTTAGTTTCCAATATGGACCCCGCTGCCACGGGAGGGTTGCACAAAAGATGTCATGCAAGTTCTTTTAATAAAGCATGCATGACTATTTACGGAATACATGCCTACATTATATCGATGAACTGGAGATAGTGCCATATCGCCCTAGGTTATAACTGTCTCATGAGGAATATCATCCAACAAGTCACTGATCCAATGCCTATGAATTTATCTTATATTGTTATTGCTAAGTTACTACTGCTATCCTCACTGTTACACTTGCTACAAAACTATTGCTATCACTATTACTGTTACCATTGCTACTACTGCTGCTACTACTATCAAAACTATCATACTACTGGCTACTGATCACTTTGCTGCAGATAATTAATCTCCAGGTGTGGTTGAATTGACAACTCAGCTGCTAATACCTTCAAATATTCTTTGGGTCCCCTTGTGTCGAATCTATAAATTTGGGTTGAATACTCTATCCTCGAAAACTGTTGCGATCCCCTATACTTGTGGGTTATCAAGACCTTTTTCTGGCGCCGTTGCCGGGGAGAATAGCTATATTTGTTGAGTCACTTGTGATTATTATCATATTGTCACTATGAAGAATATGAAGGATGCTAAGACTAAGATTTTACCCTCAAAGACGAGGGAAGGTAAAGAACTGCCATCCAGTTCTGCTTTAGATTCACCTTCTGTTATAAGTAAACTTGCAACACCACCACATGCTATTACTTCTGATATGTCGCAAGTTATTGATGATGCTACTTCTGCTATGGATAATGCTTATGATGATTCTAGTACCCTGCTTGATTATAATGGTGTGCCACTTGGTGAATTTATTGATAATCAAATTGCTAGAGTTATACAACATGATGTTGTTGAATCTGATAATGAGTTTGAAACTGAATATCCTGAAAAACCTACTAGAACTAGCCTTTCTAGATATGAATTGCCTAAGGTACCAGAAGGTTATGTTATGAGTGAAGAAACAACTAGAGATATTCTTGCTTGCAATGATAGAGATGATCTAGAGAAATTATTATGCAAGTATAAAGAAAAATCTCTGAATGCTAGAATGAAATGTGATCCTAAGTTTGCTACTTCACCTATCTTTATTGATGATAAGGATTATGAATTCGCTATTGACCCATAGTTGATTACTTTGGTTGAATCTGATCCTTTCCATGGTTATGAAACTGAAACTGTTGTGGCACATCTTACTAAGTTGAATGACATAGCCACCCTTTTTACTCATGATGAGAAAACTCGCTATTACTTTATTCTCAAATTATTTGCGTTCTCATTAAAGGGTGATGCTAAAGTTTGATACAATACTCTTGCTCCTGGTTGTGTGCGTAGTCCCCAGGATATGATTTATTACTTCTCTGAAAAATATTTTCCCGCTCATAAGAAACAAGCTGCCTTATAGGAAATATTTAACTTTGTGCAAATTAAAGAAGAGAGTCTCCCACAAGCTTGGGGGAGGCCTTACCAATTACTTAATGCTTTGTCTGATCATCCACTTAAGAAAAATGAGATACTTGATATCTTCTATAATGGACTAACCGATGCTTCTAGGGACTTCCTAGATAGTTGTGCTGGTTGTGTTTTCAGGGAATGAACTGTTGGACAAGCTGAAGAATTATTGAATAACATTTTGAAAAATTTATGATGATTGGACTATTCCTAAACCACCGCCTAAACCCACTCCGAAGAAGAGGGGTATATTATATCTCAGTCCGGAAGATATGCAAGAGGCAAAGAAATCTATGAAGGAAAAAGGTATTAAAGCCGAGGATGTTAAGAATTTACCTCCTATTGAAGAAAGACATGGGCTTAATACACCACCACTGCCTAAGGTGGTAGAGGTAAATTCTCTTATGAAGTTCAATGATAATGAAAATCCTCACAATATGCATCCTAGTCAATGCTTTTATGAGTTTGAAAATTATATTAGAAAACAAGATCACTTCAATGCAAATGTTATGAAACAATTGAAATACAATTCTGATATGATTGTTCGCTTGAGTGACTTGTTATTTAGAATATCAAATGATGTTAGAGGTGTTGGAAAGCATGCTTCTATGGTTCAAACTCAGTTAGAACAAATTGCTAAATCTCAAAGAGAATTGCTTGATGAAATGAATAATAATATGCATGACTTTGCTGTCAGAGTTGCAACTAGAGGAGGTAAAATGACCCAGGAACCACTTTATCCTGTGGGACACCCAAAAAGAATTGAACAAGACTCACAAAGAGCCAACACTAGTGCACCTAGTTCTTCTAAAAAGAAAAAGAAAAAGAAAAATGATAGAACTTCACATGCTCCTAGTGAACCTGAAATAGAGAAACCTCCTGACATAGATAATGAAGTTTCTATCTCTGATGCTGAAACTCAGTCTGGTAATGAACACTCACCTAGTGACAATGAAAAAGATAATGCTAATGTTCATGAAGACACTCAACCAAATAATAAAGAACTAGACAATGATGTTGAGATAGAACCACCTATTGATCTTGATAACCCACGACCTAAGAATAAAAGGTATGAAAAAAGAGACTTCATTGCTAGAAAACACGGTAAAGAAAGAGAACCGTGGGTTCAAAAACCTATGCCTTTTCCACCTAAGTCAACTAAAAAGAATGATGATGAAGAATTTGAACGCTTTGCTGAAATGCCGAGGCCAGTCTTTTTGCGTACTCGCTTGACTGATATCTTGAAAATGCCTCCTTATGCAAAGTATATGAAAGACATCATCACAAATAAGAGAAAATTACCGGAAGGTGAAATCTCCACTATGCTTGCTAATTATACTTTTAAAGATGGAGTACCTAAAAAACTTGGAGATCTGGGTATACCACCTATACATTGCTCTATCAAAAAGAATTATGTGAAAACTGCTTTGTGTGATTTAGGAGCTGGTGTTACTGTTATGCCTTTCTCTTTATATAAATGACTTGATTTGAATAAACTCACACCTACTGAAATATCTTTGCAAATGGCTGATAAATCAACTGCCATACCTATCGGTATCTATGAAGATGTGCCCGTTGTTGTTACTAATGTTACTATTTTGACTGACTTTGTTATACTTGAGATGCCTGAGGACGACAACATGTCGATTATCCTTGGTAGACCCTTCTTGAATACTGCAGGGGCTGTTATTGATTGCAATAAAAGCAAAGTCACTTTTTATATCAATGGTAATGAGCATACAATGCACTTTTCGAAGAAACAATACCAAGTGAATGGTATTAATGTTATTGAAAAATCTCTGACAATAACTATTGGAAGTTTTCAAATACCTCTACCTATTGTCAAAAAGAAATATGAAATGCTTATTGTTGGGGGCATACATATCCCCATTGAGGTAACTCAGTGATTTACGAAGTTTCTTCGGTTTCATGCTAATCGAAAGTGGTTGTTAATAAGACTTGATCAACCTTATTAACGGATCATTTTTGAACGGTATGAAGTTGATGAATTTAGTAAGCACTACTTTCTGTCCCTACTCTTCATTCTCTGTTTTTATTAGTTAAATAAAATAAAATGCCATGTTTTGTCTGTTTTCTGAATTTCCCGTGCAATAAAAAAATGACATAAAAATAAAAGTTCTCAGAATGCCCTGAAAAATTAATACGATTTTTTTCTGAATATTTGAGAATTTTTGGTGCAATAAACATCATAGGGAGGTGCACCACGTGAGAACAACCCACCTGGGCGCGCCAGCACCCCTAGGTGCTCCCTGGTGGGTTGTGGTCCCCACGTGGCCCCCCTCGCTTATCTCTTCGTACCACATCATCACCTACCTCCAGAAAAAAATCTCCATTGCTCTCTCTCCCGTGTTCTTGCTCCCAAACCCGCGGATTTCGATCTCTTTACTCGAAGCTCCGTTTCTGAAACTGTTTCGGGGGATTGTTGCTTCGTATGTGACTCCACCGTTTGTCCAATTAGTTTTTGTTTTAGTGGTTTATATTTTGAATAATTAGCTACTCTGGGTGTTGCTGTAGATGAGCTTGCATGTTGAATTCTTAGTGTTCTAAGTAGTTTGAATGCTTGCTTTGGCCTCTATGTACCCCTATGAGTAGTTGGTATCATTTTTGTGAAGTTTTGTTGAAAAAATTTTGTGGGCCAATATGTTTTAGAATTATGTTCATAGGAAAATCATGAATATCTTTAGGAAGTTTGGCTCCAAGAAGAACTCCAAGGGTGTTATTGGGGAGTCATTTGATAGTGATCTCCATCCTCAGAGGTTGGCGGAGGTACGACCGTGTGAATTTCCGCACACCCCATTCCTGGAAGAGGCTAGAATCCTTCAGGAGTTCATGCAATACGCTGCTAATGCTGGCCTCACTGACTTCATCGCTGATGAGTGTGAACAACACCAAATCCTCACAAGCATTTTTGTTCAGAGCTGTACTTTCCTGCCTAGGAATAATCCTCCTGAAGTTAGATTTGATTTATATGCTAAAAACCATCAGATACCACTTACTAAATTTTGTGGCATATGCATGATCCCTTCTGATGGGAGCTTGGCCGAGCCTAGACCGGCTGGGTTGAGGCCTTTTATCGCACTTTGACAGTGGGAGATGAGAGAGGGGTGTCAGCTACCGCTGCCGCTGGCTTGCATTTGCTTGCTTGCTAGGGAGAAGGTGGGTGCACTTAGTTCACCAGACCTTGCTATTTTACTTCATGCATTAGAGGGCGACAACACTTATAACTTGGGAGCTATTGTGGCTCGTCGCCTCCATCTTAATAAATCTCAGTGTAAAATACATGGAGGGATTTATGCTACTCGCTTGGCGGCCCACTTTAATGTTGGGATACGCCCTCATGATTCCCCTCTGACCAAGGTTTATCTAGAACGTGCAGCCATGGAACACCATCATTTTCTTGCAGAGGATTATCCTGACATTCCTATTCCTTATCACCTGGTCTTTAGTGTTGAAACTCATGATATTATCCCATTGCCTGCCCCTGCCTTGATTTTGTTGTTAGGGGCAGATATAAAATTATGCCTGCGGACATCATCGCCTACCGGAACGTTCAGGCTGCGGCAGAGGCAGCATAGGAGGAGCCTCCGCAGTGGGATCAGTGGATGCCCGCTCCTCAGTACCCCAACTACTATCCATATTACTGATCTACTACCAAGTTAGGCCAAAAACGTAAGCTTGGGGGAGTACGTGTTTCTCACCGACACTACATTCATGTTCACTTATTCATCTTGTTGGTGTTCACACTTTTTCATTGTAGCATCCATGTTTAATTTTTTTTCCTGCCTTCTTCTTGTGTGTTTGAAAAACTTTAGAAAAACCATAAAAATTAGTTGTAGCTAGTTTACTTTCCATGCATGCTTAGCTGTAGTATTAAAAAGAGAACCCAAAAAGGTTTCCTTTTTCTTGTTTTGCTTGTGGGGAGCTTTCCCGTGTAAATAGTCATTCTCGTTTTTGCTTTTCCTTTTACTTGCTTGTTCAAGAAAACCAAAAACTCCAAAAATATTTCAATGTGTTTCTCTGAATTTCTTTTCTTTTATTCGAGTTGTACCAAGGAGAAGACCACGATGAAAATGTTGAGTGGCTCTCATTTGAATAATTGTTGAACTAATAAAGAGCCCATTTTACCTTGTCTTCTCCTGTTGAATAAAATGTTTTGCAGATTCCAGCTTAGTCCATGGCACTCTTGCACTATTATTATTTTCACATCATTCAGTCGTGCAAGTGAAAGGCAATAATGAAGATATTCGATGAACTGGCCGTGGCAGGGAGAAACCGATATGAACTCGACTTGTTCTGTTTGTGTAAATATGTTTAACCTAGTATCCATGATTCAGCCCATTATGATTAAACATGTTTGCAATGACAATTAGAAATTATAGTTTCTCATGAAATGCATAAGTAGCTGGGAGTGAATAATGATTTATCTTGGATATCAACATTGCGATAAAATGATTGTGATGTAGTATGATGATATGGTATCCTCCTCTGAATGTTCGAGTGGCTTGACTTGGCAAATGTTCATGCATGTGGTTGAATCAAAACAAACATAGCCTCTATGATATTTATGTTCATGGTGTTCATGTCCTACTCATGCTAGTGTCCAATGTTACTTATGCATAATGCATGATCATGATCATTGTTGCTCTCCAGCTGGCCGCTTCTCAATCTAATTGCTAGCCTTCGCCTGTACTAAGTGGGGATTCTGCTTGTACATCAAAAACCTTGAACCCAAAGTTATTCCAGATGAGTCCACCATATATACCTATATGCGGTATTACCCTGTCGTCCTAAGTAAATTTGCATGTGCCACCTCTAAACACTTCTAAAAAAATATCCATTTTGTGTGCCTGGATCGTTCATGGAATGATAGGAGGTGGTCGGTATCTTCCATGCTAAGAGGGTTATTCTCAGGTCTAGTGTTTATTCACTCGCCATCGCACGAGAAAAGGGCGGTATTAGGGATGCCCCGTCCCAAACTGCAAAATACAAAAAGAGTTAATCGCTCGAATAATCAAACAAAAACTCCCAATGGAGTCAAAAACTTTACTTTTATCGCTTGGGAACCGCCACTAGCCTATTTAGCATGGGATATATTGATAACTAATAGTCGTGAAGTGAATGAGAAGGGGGCATGTCTCAAAATATCATTTATCTCCATTTTAAAACTTGAGCTCTTGCACCTCTGCAAATCACTGCTTCCCTATGCGAAGGGACTATCTATTTACTTTTAGTTTGCGTCATCACCTTCTAAAACAAGTGCTAGAAACTAAGAGGGCACAACTATAATGACTTATGCATTATGGTTGTCGCTTTATTGTATGAAATGCAAGCGCCGTGTAATTGGTTCACTTTATCACTATGCATTAGCGATAGTTGTAGAAGCAATAGTTGGCAAGACGACCACGACGATGTATGGAGATCAAGGTGTCAAGCCGGTGACGATGGAAATCATGACGATGCTTTCGAGATGGAGATCAAAGGCACAAGATAATGATGGCCATATCATGTCACGTATTTTGATTGCATGTTGATACATCTCCAATGTATCTACTTTTCCTAATGCTTTTCCTCTTGTTTTGGACCCTAATTTGCATGATTTGAATGAAACTAACCCCGGACTGACGCTATTTTCAGCAGAACTACCATGGTGTTGTTTTTGTGTAGAAATAAAAGTTCTCAGAAAGGAACAAAACTTTGCGAGGAATTTTTATATAATATATAAGAATTTCAGGAGCCAAGACCTACTGGAGAGGGGCCCCTGGGTGGGCACAACCCACCAGGGCGCGCCCCCCTCTCCTGGCACGCCCAGGTGGGTTGTCCCCACCTGGTGGCCCCACGGACCCTGAAACCAACGCTATAAAATCCTATTTTCGGAGGAAAAAATCAGGGAGAAAGAATTATTGCGATCCATGAGACGGAGCCGTAGCCAAGCTTTGTTCTTCCTCGGGAGGGCAGATCTGGAGTCAGTTTGGGGCTCCAGAGAGGGGGATCTTTGTTCTTCGTCATCACCAACCCTTCTCCATCGCCAATTCCATGATGCTCCCCACCAGGAGTGAGTAATTCCTTTGTAGGCTCGCTGGTCGGTGAGGAGTTGGACGAGATTCATCATGTAATCGAGTTAGTTTTGGTAGGGCTTGATCCCTAGTATCCACTATGTTCCTAGATTGGTGTTGCTATGACTTTGTCATGCTTAATGCTCACTTTGGGCCCGGGTGCCATGATTTCAGATCTGAACCATTTATGTTATCACCATTATATCCATGTTCTAGATCCGATCTTGCAAGTTATAGTCACCTACTACGAGTTATGATCCGGTAACCCCGGAGTGACAATAACCGGGACTTCTTCCGGTGATTATCGTAGTTTGAGGAGTTCATGTATTCACCGTGTGTTAATGCTTTATTCCATTTCTCTATTAAAAGGAGGCCTTAATATCCCTTAGTTTCCAATATGGACCCCGCAGCCACGGGAGGGTAGGACAAAAGATGTTATGCAAGTTCTTTTAATAAAGCACGTATGACTATTTACGAAATACATGTCTATAATATATCGATGAACTGGAGCTAGTGCCGTATCGCCCTAGGTTATAACAGTCTCATGATGAATATCATCCAACAAGTCACCTATCCAATGCCTAGGTAGTTTATCTTATATTGTTCTTGCTAAGTTACTACTGCTATCATCACTGTTACACTTGCTACAAAATTATTGCTATCACTATTACTGTTACCATTGCTACTGCTACTATTATAAAAAATATCATACTACTGTGCTACAGATCACTTTGCTGTAGATAATTAATCTCCAGGTGTGGTTGGATTGACAACTCAGCTGCTAATACCTTCAAATATTCTTTGGCTCCCCTTGTGTCGAATCTATAAATTTGGGTTGAATACTCTACCCTCAAAAACTGTTGTGATCTCCTATACTTGTGGGTTATCACATGTGATGTTTATCTTTTATCCATCTTATTTTTCTTAGTACTATAGTGGCATTATAAGATGATCCCTCACTAAAATTTCAAGGTATAACTTCTCTCCTTGAGTATGCACCGTTGCGACAGTTCGTCGTGCTGAGACACGACATGATGATTGGGTGTGATAAGCTCTACGTTCACATACAACGGGTGCAAGACAGTTTTGTACGTGTGGAATACTCGGGTTAAACTTGATGAGCCTAGCATGTACAAACATGGCCTCAGAACACTAGAGACAGAAAGGTCGAACGTGAATCATATAGTAGATATGGTCAACATAGAGATGTTCACCATTGAAGACTAATCCATCTCACGTGATGATCGGTCATGATTTAGTTGATTTGGATCACATAATCATTTAGATGACTCCAGGGATGTCTATCTAAGTGGGAGTTCTTAAGTAATATGATTAATTGAACTTAATTTATCATGAACTTAGTCTTGATAGGATTTGCATATCTATGTTATAGATTAATAGCTCGTGTATAGCTCCCCTGTTTTATTTTTTATATGTTCCTAGAGAAAACTAAGTTGAAAGATGATAGTAGCAATGATGCGGACCGGGTCCGTGATCTTAGTATTATATTTGTTGTTGCACAGAAGAATTATGTCCTTGGTGCACCGCTAGGTGATAGACCTATTTGAAGGAGCAGATGCAGACGTTTTGAACATTTGACAAGCTCGGTATGATGACTACTGGATAGTTTAGTGCACCATGCTTTACGACTTAGAACCGAGACTTCAAAAATGTTTTCAACTCCATGGAGCATATGAGATGTTTCAAGAGCTGAAAATGATATTTCAGACTCATGCCCGTGTTAAGAGGTATGAGACCTCTGACAAGTACTTTGCCTACAAGATGGAGGAGAATGGCTCAGCCAGTGAGCATGTGCTCAGAATGTCTGGGTAGTACAATCACTTGAATCAAGTGGGAGTTAATCTTCCAGATAAGATAGTGATTGACAGAGTTCTTTAGTCACTATCACCAAGTTACTAGAAGTTCGTGATGAACTATAATATGCAAGGGATGCCAAAAAGGATTCCCAAGGTCTTCGCGATGCTAAAATCGGCGAAGGTAGAAATCAAGAAATAGCATCAAGTGTTGATGGTTAACAATTCCACTAGTTTCAAGAAAATGGGCAAGGGAAATAAAGGGAACTTCAAGAAGAATGGCAAGCAAGTTGCAACTCCTGTGAAGAAGCCCAAAGCTAGACCCAAACCTGAAACTGAGTGCTACTACTGCAAAGGAAATGGTCACTGGAAGCGGAACTGCCCCCAAAAACTTGGCAGCTAAGAAGGATGGCAAAGTGAACAAAGGTGTATTTGATATACATGTTATTGATGTGTACTTTACTAGTGTTCATAGCAACCACTGGGTATTTGATACTGGTTTTAGTTGCTAAGATTAGTAACTCAAAACAAGAGTTGTAAAATGAACAAAGACTAGTTAAGGGCGAGGTAATGATGTGTGTTGGAAGTGATTCCAAGGTTCATAAGATCACCATCGCACACTCCCTCTACCATCGGGATTAGTGTTGAACCTAAATAAATGTTATTTGGTGTTTGCGTTGAGCATGAATATGATTGGATCATGTTTATCGCAAATATGGTTATTCATTTAAGACAGAGAATAATTGTTGTTCTGTTTACACGAATAAAACCTTCTATGGTCATACACCCAGTGTAAATGGTTTATTGAATCTCGATCGTAGTGATACACATATTCATAATATTGATGCCAAAAGATGCAAAGTTGATAATGATAGTGCAACATATTTGTGGCACTGCCGTTTAGATCATATTGGTGTAAAGCGCCTTAATAAACTCCGTGCGGATGGACTTTTGGAATCACTTGATTATGAATCATTTTATGCTTGCAAACCATGTCTCATGGGCAAGATGACTAAAACTCCATTCTCCGGAAAAATGGAGCGAGCCACTGACTTATTGTAAATAATACATACCGATGTATGTGGCCCGATGAATGTTAAGGCTCGCAGCGGGCATCGTTATTTTCTGACCCTCATAGATGATTTGAGCAGATATGGGTATATCAAATTAATGAAACACAAGTCTAAAACATTCGAAAAGTTCAAAGAATTTCAGAGTGAAGTGGAGAATCATCGTAACAAGAAAATAAAGTTTCTACGATCTGATTGTGGAGGCTAATATTTGAGTTACGAGTTTGGCCTTCATTTAAAAGAATGTGGAATAGTTTCACAACACACGCCACCTGGAACACCACAGTGTAATGTTGTGTCCGAACATCGTAACCGTACTTTATTAGATATGGTGCGAACTATGATGTCTCTTACCGATTTATCACTATCGTTTTGGGGTTATGCATTAGAGACATCTGCATTCACATTAAATAGGGCACCGTCTAAATCTGTTGATGACACTGTATGAACTATGGTTTGGCAGGAAACCAAAGATGTTGTTTCTTAAAGTTTTGGGTTGTGATTCTTATGTGAAAAGGTTTCAGACTGATAAGCTTGAACCCAAATCGGAGAAGTGCGTCTTCATAGGATACCCAAAAGAAACTGTTGTGTACACCTTCTAGCATAGATCCGAAGGCAGGATTTTTGTTGCGAAGAATGGATCCTTTCTAGAGAAGGAGTTTCTCTCGAAAGAAGTGAGTGGGAGGAAAGTAGAACTTGATGAGGTAATTGTACCTTCTCTCGAATTGGAAAGTATCTCATCACAGAAATCAGTTCCAGTGAAGCCTACACCAACTAGAGAGGAAGCTAATGATAATGATCATTAAAATTCAGATCAAGTTACTACCGAACCTCGTAGGTCAACCAGAGCACATCCGCACCAGAGTGGTATGGTAATCCTGTTATGGAAGTCATGTTACTAGACCATGACGAACCTACGAACTATGAGGAAGTGATGATGAGTCCAAATTCCGATAAATGGCTTGAGGCATTGAAATCTGAGATAGGATCCATGTATGAGAACAAAGTGTGGACTTTGGTGGACTTGCCCGATAATCGACAAGCCATTGAGAATAAATGGATCTTTAAGAGGAAGATCAATGCTGATGATAGTGTTACGATCTACAAAGCTCGACTTGTCGCAAAAATGTTTTCGACAAGTTCAAGGTGTTGACTTTGATGAGATTTTCTCACTCGTAGCGATGCTTAAGTCTGTCCGAATCATGTTAGCAATTGCCGCAATTTATGAAATCTGGCAAATGGATGTCAAAACTGCATTCCTTGATGGATATCTTAAAGAAGAGTTGTATATGATGCAACCAGAAGGTTTTGTCGATCCTAAAGGTGCTAACAAAGTGTGCAAGCTCCAGCGATCCATTTATGGACTGGTGCAAGCATCTCAGAGTTGGAATATACGTTTTGATGAGGTGATCAAAGCATACGGTTTTATACAGACTTTCAAAGAAGCCTGTCTTTACAAGAAAGTGAGTGGGAGCTGTGTAGCATTTCTGATATTATATGTGGATGGCATATTGTTGATCGGGAATGATATATAATTTCTGGATAGCATAAAAGGATACTTGAATAAGATTTTTTTCAATAAATGACCTCGGTAAAGCTGCTTATATATTGAGCATCAATATCTATAGAGATAGATCAAGACGCTTGATAGGACTTTCATAAAGCACATACCTTGACAAGATTTTGAAGGAGTTCAAAATGAATCAGTCAAAGGAAGGATTCATGCCTGTGTTACAAGGTGTGAAATTGAGGTAGACTCAAGACCCGACCACGGCAGAATATATAGAGAGAATGAATTCATTCCCTATGCCTCTATCATAGGTTCTATAAAGTATGCCATGCTAAGTACCAGACTTATTGTGTTCCTTGCCATGGTTTTGGCAAGGAGGTACAAGAGTGAACCAGGAGTGAATCACCGGACAACGGTCAAAATTATCCTTAAAGTAATAAAGAAATGTTTCTCGATTATGGAGGTGGTAAAGGGTTCGTCGTAAAGATATATGTCAATGCAAGCTTTGACATCAATCCGGATGACTCTAAGTCTCGATCTGGATATATATTGAAAGTGGGAGTAATTAGCTAGAGTAGCTCCGTGTAGAGCATTGTAGACATAGAAATTTGCAAAATACGTATGGATCTGAATATGGCAGACCCGTTGACTAAACTTCTCTCACAAGCAAAACATGATCACACCTTTGTACTCTTTGGGTGTCAATCACATAGCGATGTGAACTAGATTATTGACTCTAGTAAACCCTTTGGGTGTTGGTCACATGGCGATGTGAACTATGGGTGTTAATCGCATAAAGATGTGAACCATTGGTGTTACATCACATGGCAATGTGAACTAGATTATTGACTCTAGTGCAAGTGGGAGACTGAAGGAAATATGACGTAGAGGCAATAATAAAGTTGTTATTTCATATTTCCTTATATCATGATAAATGTTTATTATTCATGCTAGAATTGTATTAACCGGAAACTTGATACATGTGTGGATACATAGACAAAACACCGTGTCCCTAGTAAGCATCTACTACACTAGCTCGTTAATCAAAGATGGTTAAGTTTCTTAGCCATAGACATGTGTTGTAATTTGACGAACGGGATCACATCATTAGGAGAATGATGTGATGGACAAGACCCATCCGTTAGCTTAGCATGATGATCGTTAAGTTTTATTGCTATTGCTTTCTTCATGACTTATACATATTCCTTTGACTATGAGAATATGCAAGTCCTGGATACTAGAGGAATACCTTGTGTGCTATCAAACATCACAACATAACTGGGTGATTATAAAGATGCTCTACAGGTATCTCCAAAGGTATTTGTTGGGTTGGCATAGATCGAGATTATGATTTGTCACTTCGAGTATCAGAGAGGTATCTTTGGGCCTTCTCGGTAATGCACATCATAATAAGCCGTGCAAGCAATGTGACTAATGAGTTAGTTGCGAGATGATGCATTATGGAACGAGTAAATAGACTTGCGGGTAACGAGATTGAACTAGGTATGGAGATATCGATGATCGAATCTCGGGCAAGTAACATACCAATGACAAAGGGAATAACGTATATTGTCATAAGGTTTGACCGATAAAGATCTACGTAGAATATGTGGGAGCCAATATGAGCATCCAGGTTCCGCTATTGGTTATTGACCGGAGAGGTTTCTCGGTCATGTCTTCATAGTTCTCGAACCCGTAGGGTCCGCACGCTTAACGTTCGATGGCGCTTTGTATTATATGAGTTATGTGATTTGGTGACCGAATGTTGTTCGGAGTCTCGGATGAGATCATGGACATGAAGAGGAGTCTCGAAATGGTCGAGATGTAAAGATTCATATATAGGATGATAGTATTTGGACACCGGAAGTGTTTTGAGGGTACCGGGTACGTATCGGGTCACCAAAAGGGGTTCCGGGCAACCCCCGGCAAACTATATGGGCCTAATGTGCCAAAAGAGGGACATACCAGCCCCTATGGAGCTCTTGCGCCCCCCATATGGGTTGGCCAAATTCGAGTACAAAGGGAAAGGAGGAAAGGAAAAAGGGAATAGGATTCCCCCTTCCCCTTCTTGGCTTCCTACTTTGAATAGGAATAGGAAAGGGGGTAGGCCAAATTGGGAGGACCCCAAGTAGGATTCCTCCTACTTGGGGCGCCCCCTTGGCTGCCTCTCCTCCCCTCCAACCTATATATATGAGGGGGGCACCGCTAGAAGACACAACAAAACATTGTTAGCCGTGTGCGGCACCCCCCTCCACAGTTTACGCCTCTGGTCATATTCATGTAGTGCTTAGGCAAAGCCCTGCACGTATCACTTCACCATCACTGTCACCACGCCGTCGTGCTGATGGAACTCTCCCTTGACACTTTGCTGGGTCAAGAGTTCGATGGACGTCATCGAGCTGAACGTGCGCAGAACTCGGAGGTGCCGTACGTTCGGTGCTTTATCGATCGGAACAAGAAGAAGTTCGACTACATCAACCGCATTGTCAAACGCTTCCGATTTCGGTCTACGAGGGTATGTGGACACACTCTCTCCCTCTCGTTGCTATGCATCTCCTAGATAGATCTTGCGTGAGCGTAGGAAATTTTTGAAATTACATGCTATGTTTCCCAACAGATCCTTACACTCTGAAAGATTTGCTATCTTCGATGGAAATGGCTATCTCTACTGGAGAGAGAATGAGAATCAGACTTCAAGCCTTCAACTTAGAACTGTGGCAGATTGTGGAAAATGGATACACCATTCAACACCCTCATGCTCCAACTTATGATGACAAAGTTGTACTGCGGTTGAATGCACAAGCAAAAGACATTATCTATGAAAGTATCTCAAAAGACATTTTCATTCTATTCCATGAACTTGATACTTCAAAGAAACTCTGGGATGCCATAAAAAATGCTCATGAAGAATTCATTGCCAGAATAGACCCCCACACTCAAATGCTTCGTGCTATGTTTGCTGGTTTCAGAAGCCTTTGTAAGGAAAGTGCTATGGAACTCACTGATCGGTTCACCAATATTGTTGAAAGGCTTCATGAACAAGGAGTTACTGATATCACCGACAGAGATGTGGTCAGCAAGCTACTGAGTGCTCTTGATCCAACCTTCGATTCAATTTTGTCACTGAAATCAACCAAAGACTAGAGTATGAAGAACTTCACTATGTAGAGGTCATGACGCTGTTGTCGATTCATGAAGAAAAGATGGAACTAGAAAATACAGATCAAGAATCTTCTTCGTAAAGTGAAGGAGAAATTCTTTCACACTATGGCAGTTCACAAGAAGAAGATGTCGAGAATCAACACACTATCACAAGGGAACTAGAGATGCTCACTAAAAGCGTAAGTGATATTAGAAGACAAATTTTGTGCCTCTCGAATGATGATGAATTTGACTTGCCTGAATCATCAAGAAAGTTACCTCTGAAAGAAATGAAGTGCTGCAAGTGCAAACTATTCAGCCATTTCATAGCAGACTGTGCAAGTTGGGAAGGAAAACCTAGTAACAGATGGAAATATCTTCACTTCAGTGGATTCACTGGAATGGATCATCATACTAAGCTCTCGAAGAAAAAAGAATCTTTCTCATCATCTTTGATGAGACCAGTCACTAACATGAAAGCAAGAGCAACCATCGAATCAAATATGAAGAGAATATCACAACTGAATACAACATGTGCTGATATGACCCTGGAGTCTGAAGAGGAGACTTCTGAATCAGAATCAGAATCAGAAGATGAAGATGAAGAGCTTCACAGAAGGATAATAAGAAGCAATGCTTTTGTTGCTTATGGATCATCTGAGATATAATTCGAATCAGACAATGATGATAATGCTTCAAGTGATGATGAACCTATCACATTCTGTCTCATGGCAAAAACCTCAAAGGATCAGGTATTAGCAAAGCACCGAAATATTATGAGTGAATATTCCCCCGAATACATTGCCTATTCTAAACTGGTTAAGATTGCTAAATCTCAACAAGATGAACTTCAAAGACTTGAGAACAATCTTAGGAAAACCGAAGGATTATTGGTCGAAGAGATGGAGAAGAATCAAAAGTTAATTGAAAAGCATGATGCTTTGATGTTTTTTCCTCAACTATTGATGGCCTTTCCAACTGATATGATTCACTTACAATTTACTACGAGAGTATCAGATGAACTCTTCAACAAGAATCAAGAACTCGAGTCATTGAAGGTGTCTCATAACGAGTTGATGAAAGAAAAAGCTTCTCTCTTCGCCGAGCAATCTAAAAGTTTTCCCGATGATTTTGTGCCTCCTTGCTTACAATGCCTAGAACATTGCAATGCTAATTCCAATGCTGAAACTTCTAATGCAGTCATTGAGAAAATGACAGCTACTACGAATGATATTTCTAACCCTCTCCTGGGGAATTTGTTGCCATCTGTGATGAAAATTGCAGATTAACGAACTTGCTTGAGACAGGACTGGTAAAGAGCCTCAAAGGGCATCAAACTCTCTATGATGTGCTCAAGAAGTCTATACTGCATAAGAACCCTCGAAAGGAAGGATTGGGTTTCGAGAGAAAACTCAATGTTGATGGAACCTACCGGACCCCCGAGCAATATCCATGAACGAGTTGGGTTCTTACTAAAACTAAATTCTCGAACCTGCAATTCTATCAGGATATGACTCACCCATTAATGTTGTTTCTGACGAGTCTGATGACTCAAACTACAAACTCTTCAAACAACAGAATGGTAAGGTATTTGCTCGATATATTGGGACCCAACTAGAGGTATGGTTCACCCAAGAAGCAAATCTGGGTGAAGAAGTGCATCATTGAAAATTTATCTATCACTGCTAATGTAACACCCTCGATGCGACTATAGCTCCCACTTGTCGAGGCACGACTTAGAGACATAATCGCATTGAAGGCATATGTCGCAAGTTAGGCAATCTTCACAACATCCCATGTAATTGATAATAAAAGGGGAGATAACATAGTTGGCTTACACTCGCCACGTCAATCAAGTGCATAAATAACATTACATCATCCAAGCACTCATGGCCCGACTACGGCGCCAAAATAAAAGAGAACCCAACATGCGACACGGTCCCAATCACCCCCAACTGGGCACCACTACTGATCATCGGGAAAGGAAACATAGTATCGTTGAGAGTCTTCGTCGAACTCCCACTTGAGCTCATACGCATCTCCTGGACCAGAATCATCGGGCCCTGCATCTGGTGTAATAGTAATCTGTGAGCCACAGGGACTCAGCAATCTCGCACCCTCGCGATCAAGACTATTTAAGCTTATAGGTAAGGCAAGGTAAAATATGAGTGGAGCTGCAGCAAGCGACTAGCAAGTATGGTGGCTAACTTATTCACAAAAGAGAGCGAGAAGAGGAGGCAAAGCACGAGCGAGAAACTAGAGAGCAACCTGCGCAAACATTACTCCAACACCGTGTCCACTTCCCGGACTCCGCCGAGAAGAGGCCATCACGGTAACACACTCAGTTGATTCATTTTAATTAAGTTAAGGTTCAAGTTATCTACAACCGGACATTAACAAATTCCCATCTACCCATAACCACGGGCACGGCTTTCGAAAGTTCAATCCCTGCACGGGAGTCCCAACTTAGCCCATGACAAGCTCTCACGGTCAACAAAGGAATAGACCTCCTCCCAAGACGTTCCGATCAGACTCGGTATCTCGGTAACTCAAGACACTTCGATAGGTTAAAACAAGACCAGCAACACCGCCCGAATGTGCCGACAAATCCCGATAGGAGCTGCACATATCTCTTTCTCAGGGCACACTCAGATAAGCAATCCATACAACTAAAACCAGCCCTCGAGTTTCCTCGAGGTGGCGCTGCAAGGGGCTCTAGTTTGGACCAACACTCAGAGGAGCACTGGCCCGGGGGGGGGGGTTAAAATAAGATGACCCTTGAGTCTGCAGAACCCAAGGGAAAGAAAAGGCTAGGTGGCAAATGGTAAGACCAATGTTGGGCATTGCTGGAAAAGCTTTAATCAAGACGAAATATCAAGGGGTTCCCATTATAACCCAACCGCGTAAGGAACGCAAAATCCGGGAACATAACACCGATATGATGGGAACTAGGGCGGCAAGAGTGGAACAGAACACTAGGCGAGAGGCCAAGCCTTCCACCCTTTACCAAGTATATAGGTGCATTAAGATAACATGGCAATATAATGATATCCCAACAAGTAAATAAAAGATGTTCCAATAAGGAACGGCCTCCAATCTTCACCTGCAACTAGCAACGCTATAAGAGGGGCTGAGCAAAGCGGTAACATAGCCAATCAACGGTTTGCTAGGACAATGGTGGGTTAGAGGTTTGACATGGAAATTTGGGAGGCTTGCAAGAAAGTGGTAGGCATTGTAGCAATGGCATAGCAAAAGAGCGAGCAAACTAGCATAGCAAAGATAGTAGTGATTTCGAGGGTATGATCATCTTGCCTGCACAGTTATCAGAGTTGACTGGATCCTCAAAAGCAAACTCAACCGGATCCTCGTTAGCAAACTCGTCTCCCGGCTCTACCCAAACAAGACAAACAAGCAACAAGGATACAATCAACCACGTGCAAGAACAAGCAATATGATGAAATGATGATATGCTATGCGGGATGCGATGCGGGGTCCAAAATGCAAGATATGACAGGAAATGCATGAACCTGGCCTCAACTTGGAATTCCAAGGGTGCCACTGGAAAGATGAGATGAAATCGCTTGAAAACGATATAAAGAACGCCGGAATCGGAGTTACGGTTTGGAAATGGCAAGCGATTCAAAAATGACACCGGTGTGCGATTTATAGCAAATAGGCATCTAAATGCAATGAGATGAACATGCTACAACAATAAAACATGACAACAAAATACATAGCAGGGATGCACACAATATGCTTAACAAAAGTCTAGCACTGAGCTATGGCCAATTCATCCATTAGGAGGTTCAAACAAGCATGGCAAAAACGCAAATGGTAAAACAGATCTCAGACTTAGTGAAATTAACACTTGTCTGGAATTTCAGATCATATAGCCCTCTTCGGAGCAACAAAACAACATGCTACAGGACCTGAACATGACAAAGAAAGACATGGCATGGAGCTACTCAACAAGCTTAACAAAAGTCCCTTAGTGACCTTGAGCCAAAAGGGATCACAAAATATACTAACAAGCACACGAACATAGCAAAAACATAATCAGTTTTCAGACTTAGTGAAAACTGGGACATGCTGAAACATACCTCACGAAGGCATGTTTACAAGCTCGATGCACTCACCATGGTGCAAGTCATGGCAAGACAAGCATACATCCCTTAATAAGGCACAAAATTCAAGCTATACATGGCAAGAACAATGGCATAGCATGCACGGATCAACTACCATAACATCGGCAAAATCGCAAACATGTTGACGATCTGCCCAGATTCACAATGAAGCAAAAGTAGAGCTCGATTGACTCAAGCTAGGGTGCTCCATAATTGCAAACAAAGACATGGATGGATATAGAACTACAATATTAACAAAACTCCCATACTTATTATCCTCAAAAGAGGCACGGATCACTATGAAACAACAAAAACATATGGCATCATGAACCAAACAACCCCAGGACTTAGTGAAAAACTAAGTCCGTGAAAACAGAATTAGCAAGTGCACCACTTTGCAAGCTTGCACAAGTCACCACACACATCCTAAAAATACATGGGTTGCACCTCTGGATAGATGACAAAACCCTTAACAAAACATATGAAGAACTCACGGGCATATCATGCACACAATAATCATGGCAAAAATGACAAAAGTGCTAAACGGAGTAACAGGTCTGACAATTAACTCAAGTAGCCCTCTTCTAACAGCATTTCGGGCATCAAGATGAGCTCAAATGAAAATGATGCAATGGAATGGAATGATATACTCTCTGAGATGAACATTTTGATATGCTATATGCATGAATCGAAGCTATGGTTGCAAAGTTACGAAGCCGCGAACAGGAGCACTTGGATCTGCAAATCTCCGGGACTTGGAGAAAAAAAAGACCTAGGTTAGGATTTCAGATCTGAGATCCGGGCACGGAATCCGAAGTAAAATCCGGCGACACTATTCACGACGGCGGCGGCGGGCGCGGAAGTCGAGGATGGCAGGGACGAGGACGGCAGCCAGCAGAGGCGAGGTCGCCGGCGGCCGGGGCGGCGGAGCAGGGCCCCGCGGCGGCTGGAGCTAGGACCGGCCGGAGCTAGGGGCGACTCCGGCGGGCTCCTGCGGCGGCTCGGGCGGTGCCGGACCAGGGCGGCGCGGCGGGCTGCGGCCAGCCGGCGGCGAGCGGTGCGCGGCGGCTCCGGTCGCCTCGGGCGGCCGGGCGCGAAGAGGAGGGCGGCGCGGCTTCGGTAGGCGGCGGCGGGGCGATTCGGGCCGGGAGGGCCGGATGCGGGCCGCTCCGGGCCGGCGGCGGAGGGAGTGGCGCAGGCCACGTGGCAGCGTGCTAGTGGCTGGCGGCGGCGGCACGCAGGTCGGACACGTCCGACCCGGCGCGGGCGTTGTCCGGCGGCGCGAGGAGGAGCGGATCTAGGGTTTCGGGGAGGGGGTTCCGGAATTTGGAATGGGGGGTGTATAAATAGGCATAGAGGGAGCTAGGAGAGTCCAAATGAGGTGCGGTTTTCGGCCACGCGATCGTGATCGAACGCTCTAGGACATGGAGCAGAGTTTGGTGGGTTTTGGGCCAAATTGGAGGGGTGTTGGGCTGCAACACACACGAGGCCTTTTCGGTCCCTCGGTTAACCGTTGGAGTATCAAACGAAGTCCAATTGGTACGAAACTTGACAGGCGGTCTACCGGTAGTAAACCAAGGCCGCTTGGCAAGTCTCGGTCCAATCCGGAAACGTTTAATCCCCACACACGAAAGAAAGCTAGAAATGGCCACCGGAGGAGAACGAAGCGCCGGAATGCAAAACGGACAACGGGGGAAATGCTCGAATGCATGAGACGAACACGTATGCAAATGCAATGCACATGATGACATGATATGAGATGCATGACAATGATAACAACACACGGAGGCAAAACCCAAACCCGAGGAAATAAAATAACTTAACGCCGGAAACGGCAAGAGTTGGAGTACAAATTGGGAAAGTTACATCCGGGGTGTTACAACACTCCACCACTACGAAAGGATCTCATCCCGAGATCTAGGACTGAAAGAACGCCGGGTACTCAGAACGGAGGTGATCCTCGCGTTCCTAGGTAGCTTCACGGTCGGAATGGTGTGACCACTTGACTTTGAGAAATTTGATTGACTTGTTGCGAGTCTTGCGTTCAGTCTCTTCAAGAATAGCAACTGGGTGCTCACGATAAGAGAGATCTTCTTGGAGCTCAATGTCCTCGAAATTGACGGTGCGGTCAGGAGTCTTGAAGCACTTTCGAAGCTGAGAGACATGGAACATGTCATGAACATTTGCAAAGTTTGAAGGAAGCTCGAGTTGATAGGCGAGGTCGCCTCTCTTGCTGACAATCTTAAAAGGTCCCACGTATCTAGGGGCAAGCTTCCCTTTGATACTGAAGCGACGAGTACCTTTCATAGGAGAGACGCGGAGGTAAACATGATCTCCGATCTCGAAAACCAAATCACGGTGCTTACTATCATAGTAGCTCTTCTGGCAGGATTGGGCTGCTTTGAGGTTATCATGACTGACTTTGCACATTTCCTCTGCTTCTGTGATTAAGTCATTACCCAAAAGCTGACGTTCACCGGTTTCAGACCAGTTGAGAGGGGTACGACACTTCCTGCCATACAGAATTTCAAAAGGGGCCTTGCCCGAACTTGCTTGAAAACTGTTGTTGTAGGAGAATTCAGCATAAGGAAGACAATCCTCCCACTTCATGCCGAAGGAGATCACACAAGCCCTGAGCATATCTTCAAGAATCTGGTTGACACGCTCGACTTGACCGCTTGTTTGAGGATGGAAAGCAGTGCTGAAGCGGATGTTCGTGCCCATGGCCTTCTGAAAAGAATCCCAAAACTTTGAGGTAAAGATGCTGCCACGGTCTGAAGAGATCACTTGAGGAATACCGTGCAGAGAGACAATGCGAGAGGTATAGAGTTCCGCCAATTGAGCTGCAGTGATCGACTCTTTGATAGGCAGAAAGTGAGCCACTTTGGTGAGTTTGTCGATGACAACGAATATAGCATCATTGCCACGCTTGGACTTTGGAAACCCAGTCATGAAGTCCATTTCAATGTGGTCAAACTTCTATTCTGGAATGGCAAGAGGTTGGAGGAGACCTGCTGGCCTTTGGTGTTCTGCCTTCACTCTTCTGCGGACATCACATTCATTCACGAATTGAGCGATCTCGCGCTTCATTCGAGTCCACCAATAAGCTTGCTTAAGGTCCTGATACATCTTCGTGCTCCCAGGGTGGATGGAGCGGAGAGAATTGTGAGCCTCGTTCATGATCACTTTACGAAGTTCACCTTTGGGCACAACAATATGACCCTCGAAGAAGAGAGTGTCCTTGTCATCAAGGCGGTAGCACTTGTACTTGGACTGACTCTTGGCAATCCCAATCTTCACCTTTTTCACCATAGCATCAAGAAGCTGGGCTTGGCGAATCTTGTCTTCTAAGGTGGGAGAGACTTGAAGGTTGGCGAGGAAACCTTGAGGAACAACTTGCAGATTAAGTTTGCGGAAAGCTTCACAAAGCTCGGGTTGATAAGGCTTGAGAATCAGACTGTTGCAGTAAGCCTTTCTGCTTAATGCGTCAGCAATCACATTGGCCTTGCCTGGAGTATACTCGATACTCGGATTATACTCTTGAATCATTTCGACCCATCGAGTTTGCCTGAGGTTGAGATTAGGCTGAGTGAAGATGTACTTGAGACTCTTGTGATCAGTGAAAATGTCCACTTTTCTTCCCAATAGAAGATGTCTCCAAGGCAAAAGAGCATGCACAACTGCCGCCAACTCGAGATCATGAGTGGGGTAGTTCTTCTCATTAGGCTTCAACTGGCGAGATGTATAAGCAACAACTTTCTTCTCTTGCATCAATACTGCGCCAAGACCTTGGAGAGAGACATCACAAAAGACCTCATACGGCTTGGATTCATCAGGTGGAGTCAGAACTGGATCAGTGATCAATTTCTCTTTCAAAGTGTTGAAAGCAATGTCACACTCCGGAGACCAAACGTACTTGACGTGCTTCCGGGGAAGATTTGAGAGAGGCTTCGCGATCTTAGAAAAGTTTTCAACGAATCTTCGGCAATAGCTTGCGAGACCGAGAAAACCGCGGAGTTGCTTCACATTCTGAGGAGGTTCCCAATTCACAATTGCAGACACCTTCTCAGGATTCACGGCAATGCCCTTGGCAGAGATGATATAACCAAGATAAAGAACCTCATCGAGCCAAAATTCACACTTGGAGAACTTGGCGTAGAACTAATGTTCTCTGAGCTTATCAAGAACCAAACGCAAATGCTTGGCATGATCTTCCTTGTTCTTGGAGAAAACCAGAATGTCGTCGAGATAGACCAAAACGAAGTCATTGGTGTAGGCGTTGAAGATGAAGTTCATCATGCGAGAGAACGTCGGAGGAGCGTTGGCGAGGCCAAAAGACATGGCAGTGTATTCATATGAACCAAAGCTTGTTCTGAATGTTGTCTTGGGAATATCTTCTTCACGAATGCGAATCTGGTGATAACCCATACGGAGATCAAGCTTGGAGAATACTTGGGCACCTTTGAGTTGTTCGAACAGCTCATTGATGTTGGGAAGTGGGTATTTGTTCTTGATGGTCTTCTTGTTCACCGGACG
Organism: Triticum aestivum; assembly: GCF_018294505.1. Taxonomy (NCBI): domain Eukaryota; kingdom Viridiplantae; phylum Streptophyta; class Magnoliopsida; order Poales; family Poaceae; genus Triticum; species Triticum aestivum. The sequence continues at coordinate 502,631,507 of NC_057797.1, forward strand.
GTAATCAACACAAAGTCGGTCCGTTCCAACCTTCTTCTTCACAAAAATAACACCACAACCCCACGGAGAAGAACTAGGCCGGATAAGACCCATTTTCTCTTGCATATCGAGTTGCTTCTTCAGCTCCTTCAACTCTTCAGGACCGAGCTCAAGATCAATAACGAATTCAACTGGCCGGTGCAGAGGCATTCCTGGAAGGTCTTCTGGAAAGACGTCTTGATATTCGCAAACGACTGGAATTTGAGAGATAGCATCCAATTCACCCTTCTCATTGAGAGAAAACAGATAGATGGTATCTTCACGAGCGGCAAAGACAATTACATCCTCAGACGAATGAGTCAATTGAATCTGCCTGGCTGCACAATCAAGCTGAGCCTTGTGCTTAGAAAGCCAATCCATTCCGAGAATAAGATCAATATCCGAGTCACCAAGAACATTTGGAGAGGACAAGAACTTATAGTCACCCAAAGTGATAGTAACATCCGGAATGCATACTCGAGATGTCATTTGACGGGCTGGAGAGACGATAGCCAACGGGTTCGGCAACACTTGAGTAACAAAATCATGCTTAGATGCAAAAGGTCTCGAGATGAAACAATGCGATGCACCCGTGTCAAAAAGAACTCTTGCGGGAATGTCATTAACAGGAAGGTTACCCATGATCACATCTGGTGATTCCTCTGCCTGAGCTGCATTCATCATATTTACCTTGGCATGCTTGGGGTTATGCTTGACCACAGCTGTACTTGCCGATCTGACAGGAGGAGGAGGAGGAAGACGCCTCTGGTTGAGACACTTGTTAGCATAGTGACCCTTCTGTTGGCACTTGTTGCACGTGACCTCTGAAAGCGGACGGTAATACGGAGCACTCGATCTTGGAGCTTGATACGAAGTCTTGTTCTGAAAGCCAGGGTTGGGTGGGTGGGAAGAACCACTGCCACCTTTACTCTTCTGCTGATACGGCTGACGGAACGGAGGAGGAGGAAGCCAAAACTTCTGCTGCTTGGCCACTTGAGTAGACGAAGAAGGAGTAGCAATTGATTTCCAACCTAAATCTGTTTTTGGCGTTTGCCCTTCCTCAGACCTTTCAGTTTCCCGCTCAGTTTCCGAGTTTTTTGCAGGAAACGGTTGCCACGTGCCCACGATCTCCACGATCATCATCGTGTCCGTTGAATGTGGAACATCTCGCTTTTCTAGGCCATAGATTTTGCAAGAGGTGGTTCTGCTCTCTAGCTATAAATACCCCTTCCGGCGTCTTCTTCCTCATTTGCTCCTCAAACCCTCTTCCACCTCCTTCCGAGCCTAAGCTCGAAGCAACTGCGACGAAGCGCCTCGCCGTGCAACTCCGGTGAAGTCCCATCGCAGTTGGTCACGCCAGTGCGGCAAGTCTACCTTCCCGCATTGCCGTAGTCGATCTATGCTACCAAGTTCGGGCGCCTAGATCTGGAACTGCTCCAGTCCTCTTCTCTGTTCTAGGGTAGTTCTTGCCGACACTTTTTCATTGATTTATTTCCTTGCGGTAGATCTTTAGGAATCACTGGGTCATGACTGGTACGGTTTGTAGTTTTTCCCTTGTACTAGTTCTCCCTGGATCTAGGGTTCATGAGTACTTATCCGAAAGATTAGACAGTGTTTTACTTTGCCTTGATCAATCTATGGCATGTTACCAATCTAATGATAATATCTTCTCTAAGTATACCATGGATTCCTTCGTTTCTTCGAAAAATCGTTCATTTTCGTTCAAAATGCTCTGTGAAGATTTATGACCCTACCCTATTTTCCCCTCATATCTATTTCTCTTCACAGGTCGGTCATGGCACAGAGTTCGGATGAGAATACAGATTCTGAAGGTGATTATCCTCAGCCACCACCAAGAACAGACTGAATGAGATTAACCGGTGGAGGAAAATCATCAAAGCCACCCAAAACTCTAAAGAAGAAATCTGAGTCTGAATCCAAGGAAGAGGATGAAGAAGTTCCCTACGCTCACAGTCAGCCCGTGGATGAGCTAGTCACTGATGCTTTAACCCTTTTCTCTGATGGAAATCTAAGGAAGGGTGGTCGTGGAAGAGAGAAGAACACCACTGCCGAGATGTCTGAACCACATGGGTACAAAACTCCACCTGGAGTTGAAACAACCACTGAACGCAACAACATGTTGCAAAGGATTCGGCACCACTGGGCAAAGAAATGGTTCAACTATGAAAATGTTCATGAGAAATATCAAATTTTGTTTGCATTCACTCCTCCATGGAATGACTGTATTGCTGAGAACTGCATTGGGCCAGATGATGAAAAAGTCAGGCCACGACATCCATCAAATGCTAATCCTGAATCCCTCAAAACCATTGCTGATTTTCCTAAAGAAGTTTCTAAGAGGGAGAAGGCCAAAGCCAAGCGTGAAGCTAGAGTTGCCAAGAAAATCAGGTTGAAATAAGAAATGTTTCCCTGATTCAGCAAGATGTGCAGAAAAAGAAGGATCAAGCCTCTGCTTCCAAGGGAAGCCAGTCCAGAAAATCTGATTCCCCTCATGCTCCCCAAAAGAAATCAGTTGTAAAGAAATCGAAGACTGTCGTTTCTAGCTCATCTGATGAGTCTTCCGATGAAGATGCTCTCGAAGAAATTCCTATGTGTGATCAACATGCTATTCTCAACAAGCCATACCAGACTCCCTCACCAGTGAAGGTTTCACCCCCAACATGGAAATGACCAAGACATGTCCCCACTCCAATCAACGTCAAACCTTCGGGTTATGCCTCTCCTACAGCGAACAGAAAACTGTTGTCTGAAGAAAAAGCTGAAGCCTCTGCTAAGAAAGCCAAACCATGTGTTCCTGCTTTGATACGTCTCCATCGTATCTACTTTTCCAAACACTTTTGCCCTTGTTTTGGACTCTAACTTGCATGATTTGAATGGAACTAACCCGGATTGACGTTGTTTTCAGCAGAATTACCATGGTGTTATTTATGTGCAGAAATAAATGTTCTCGGAATGACCTGAAACTTCACGGAGCAACTTTTTGGAAAATATAAAAAATACCTGCAAAAGATGAAGGCCAGGGGGCCCACCACCTGTCCACGAGGGTGGGGGGCGCGCCCCCTACCTCGTGGCCCCCCTAGAGCTCCTCCGACTCCAACTCCAACTCTATATATTGTGTTTTGGGGAGAAAAAAATCAGAGAGAAGACTTCATCGCGTTTTACGATACGGAGCCGCCGCCAAGCTCCAAAACCTCTCAGGAGGGCTGATCTGGAGTCCGTTTGGGGCTCCGGAGAGGGAATCCGTCGCCATCGTCATCATCAACCATCCTCCATCACCAATTTCATGATGCTCACCGCCGTGCGTGAGTAATTCCATCATAGGCTTGCTGGACAGTGATGGGTTGGATGGGATCTATCATCTAATCGAGTTAGTTTTGTTAGGGTTTGATCCCTAGTATCCACTACGTTCTGAGATTGGTGTTGCTATGACTTTGCTATGCTTAATGCTTGTCACTAGGGCCCGAGTGCCATGATTTCAGATCTGAACCTATTATGTTTTCATCAATATATGAGAGTTCTAGATCCTATCTTGCAAGTCTATAGTCACCTATTATGTGTTATGATCCCTTAACCCCGAAGTGACAATAATCAGGATACTTACCGGTGATGACCGTAGTTTGATGAGTTCATGTATTCACTATGTGTTAATGCTTTGTTCCGGTACTCTATTAAAAGGAGGCCTTAATATCCCTTAGTTTTCGTAAGGACCCCGCTGCCACGGGAGGGTAGGACAAAAGATGTCATGCAAGTTCTTTTTCGTAAGCACATATGACTATATTCGGAATACATGCCTACATTACATCAATGAACTGGAGCTAGTTCCATGTCACCCTAGGTTATGACTGTTACATGATGAACCGCATCTGGCATAATTCTCCATCACCGATCCATTGCCTACGAGCTTTCCATATATTGTTCTTCGCTTATTTACTTTCCGTTGCTATTGCTATCATCACTACAAAATACCAAAAACATTACTTTTACTATTGTTACCTTTTGCTATCGTTATCACTACTATCATATTACTTTGCTACTAAATACTTTGCTGCAGATACTAAGTTTCCAGGTGTGGTTGAATTGACAACTCAGCTGGTAATACTTGAGAATATTCTTTGGCTCCCCTTGTGTCGAATCAATAAATTTGGGTTGAATACTTTACCCTCAAAAACTGTTGCGATCCCCTATACTTGTGGGTTCTCATGCTTCCACAGAGGAACATAAATATGATTTCAATCTCATGATCGATGTAACTGAGAGTGCTGCTATGCAAAATCAGTTGATATAAGCAGTCTGGGACTTCCTGGTGATATTACCAAAATGGTAACGAAACATATCACCGAGCTGAAGAAAATGATGAAGAATCTGAATCAGGTTGTCAAGGAGAAACAAACCCTCGAGCAAATTAGAAAAGAGGCCAACACTGAATCCGAAAGGAAGAAGCTGAACAAAGAGATTGTTGAACTCACCAAGACTCTTAGTGTCATGAGGAATGATAAAATTGATTGGCTCTCGAGACTAAAAATGGAAGTGTCTCAGTTATGTGATAGGAGGAATGATGAAATTGACTGCCAGGTAGAACTGCCTTGAAGAAGAATCAAGGAAGAAAAGTGTCAGAAGGCTAGGGCAAGGGCCACCAAACCGGAAGGAATCAAAGATCGCCGCCTTCACACTGTTGTTGATGATGCTCCTCTTGACTCCAGCACTCCTGTGCAGCAAGTTCCACCACTCCACCGCACGAAGATGAACCCATGCAGCAAGCGGAGCATGTGGAAGTTATCATTCCCACTTTTGTTGTCCAAGAGCAAACTGATGTTATTGGTATTTTCCTCAAAAAATGACAAAAATTGCTTCTCCAAAGCAACAAGCCCCAACTAATGATGATGTGGTTGATGAAGAGATTGTGGTTGACAAGGCAGATCCACCGCCTCCGAAGAAGTTACAAGATGAGCCCTCCGAATCAAAGGAGCATAATGAAAGATTGAGGGGGAGCTAAATGCTTCCCGAGACAAAATTACCCCGGTCACATCATCTGGTGCCCCAACCCACATGGATGTTGATCCTGCTCTTCGTTCCACTACTACACAGTTGGAAGAGGAAGAGAAGAAATCTGAAGAGCCCATGGCTCACGAAGGAATTGTCCCACCTGTTGTACCCCAAGTGTCCGAGAAAGAAGCTGTTGTGCCCCCCGTTGAAGAAAATACCACAAAATAAAAGACCCTAGTTCCCGAAAGTTAGAAAGCCATTGAAGGAGTTCCTGTGAGCAAACGTGATGGTTAGTCTAGTTCCTCAAAGAAGTCAGCCCAATGAATACAAGGAAGGCTCGTGCTCCACTTAAGCCCAACACGGAAGATGCGGCTGCACTTGATGACATTCGGACCCGAAATGTGGGTGAAGAACATCCGAAAAATCCATTGGAGACATTCCCTATGTTCCCTGTTGAAGATGGCCCAAATGGTCCTGCATTTAAAGAGCAGTTTCATCTTTCGAAACTTGCATTCTTTGGGACCAGCCCATATGAAGAAGAGAGAACCTCCATGTCACCAAGGTTCTGGACGAAAGAACATGCCGTATATTATGCTCACATTTTGTATGTGAAGAATCGCATATTTAAGCACAAGATTCATGATTTTGCTGAGCTCGAAAGTTTTCCCTACTTTCATCACACCATCAAGCAAATTGAACATGTGTTCCTGAAAAGTTTCCTTCGTTTCAATCAAGGCTGGAATCGTGAAGTGATTCATTAGTTCTATGCCACTCTTTACATCTGAAGACCCACAAGTATAGGGGATCTATCGTAGTCCTTTCGATAAGTAAGAGTGTCGAACCCAACGAGGAGCAAAAGGAAATGATAAGCGGTTTTCAACAAGGTATTCTCTGCAAGCACTGAAATTATCGATAACAGATAGTTTTGTGATAAGATAAATCGCAACAGGAAACAAGTAAATGAAGTAACTAAGGTGCAGTAAGGTGGCCCAATCCTTTTTGTAGCAAAGGATAAGCCTGGATGAACTCTTATATAAATCAAAGAACTCCCGAGGACACATGAGAATTTCTCATTTAGTTTTCATCATGCTCATATGATTCGCGTTCGTTACTTTGATAATTTGATATGTGGGTGGACCGGTGCTACCTCTTGAGCACTGTGTTGGTTTTCCCTTGAAGAGGAAAGGGTGATGCAGGAAAGTAGCGTAAGTATTTCCCTCAGTTTTTGAGAACCAAGGTATCAATCCAGTAGGAGGCCACACACAAGATAGAACAAACAAATAAGAACCTCGCAACCAACGCGATAAAGGGGTTGTCAATCCCTTCACGGTCACTTACGAGAGTGAGATCTGATAGAGATAATAATGATAAGATAAATATTTTTGGTATTTTTATGATATAGATTGAAAGTAAAGATTGCAAAGTAAAATAGATTGGAAACTTATATGATAAAAGATAGACCCGGGGGCCATAGGTTTCACTAGTGGCTTCTCTCAAGAGAGCATAAGTATTATGGTGGGTGAACGAATTACTGTCAAGCAACTCATAGAAAAGCGAATAATTATGAGAATATCTAGGCATGATCATGTATGTAGACATCACGTCCGTGACAAGTAGACCGACTCCTGCCTGCATGTACTACTATTACTCCACACATCAACCGCTATGCAGCATGCATCTAGAGTATTAAGTTCATAAGAACAGAGTAACGCCTTTGGTAAGATGACATGATGTAGAGGGATAAACTCAAGAAATATGATATAAACCCCATCTTTCTATCCTCGATGGCAACAATACAATACGTGTCCTTTCCCTTTCTGTCACTGGGATCGAGCACCGCAAGATTGAACCCAAAGCTAAGCACTTCTCCCATTGCAAGAACAATCAATCTAGTAGGCCAAACCAAACTGATAATTCAAAGAGACTCGCAAAGATAACCAATCATGCATAAAAGATTTCAGAGAAGAATCAAATATTGTTCATAGATAGACTTGATCATAAACCCAAAAATCATCGGATCTCGAAAAACACACTGCAAAAAGAGTTACATGGAATAGATCTCCAAGAAGATCGAGAACATTGTATTGAGATCCAAAGAGAGAGAAGAAGCCATCTAGCTAATAACTATGGACCCGAAGGTCTGAAGTAAACTACTCACACATCATCAGAGGGGCCATGGAGTTGATGTAGAGGCCATCCATGATCAATGCCCTCTCCCGCGGAGCTCCGGAAAAGGCCCCAAGATGAGATCTCTTGGGTACAGAAGGTTGTGGCGGTGGAAATAGGGTTTCTTGGTGCTCCTAGATGTTTTCGGGGTATGTGAACATATATAAGAGGAATAGGTAGGTAGGTTAAGCCATGAGGGGCCCACGATGGGGGAGGGCGCGCCCCCTGCCTCATGGACACCTCGTACGTTTATTGACGTCCACTCCAAGTCCTCTAGATCACGTTTGTTCCAAAAATCACGCTCCCGAAGGTTTCATTCCGTTTGGACTCCGTTTGATATTCCTTTTCTGTGAAACACTGAAATAGGCAAAAAAACAACATTTTGCACTGGGCCTTGGGTCAATAAATTAGTCCCAAAAATAATATAAAAGTGTAAAATAAAGCCCATTAACATGCAAAATAGATGATATAATAGCATGGAACAATAAAAAATTATAGATACATTGGAGACGTATCAGCATCCCCAAGCTTCATTCCTACTTGTCCTCGAGTAGGTAAATGATAAAAACAGAATCTTTGATGTGGAATGCTTTCTAGCATGTTCTTCAATGTATTTTTCTCTATTGTGGCATGAAAGTTCAGATCCGAAAGATTCAAGATAAAAGTTTATTGTTGACATAAAAATAGCAATACTCCAAGTATGCTAATCAAGCAATTATGTCTTATCAAAATACCATAGCCAAAGAAAACTTATCCCTACAAAGTAATATAGTTTGGCCATGCTTCATTTTCGTCACACAAAATGCTCCCATCATGCACAACCCCGATGACAAGCCATACAATTGTTTCATACTCAGCCTTTTCAAACTCTTTCAATTTTTACGCAATATATGAGTGTGAGCCATGGACATAACACTATGGGTGGAATAGAATATGATGATTGAGGTTGTGAGAAGACAAAAAGGGAGAAAGTCTCACATTGATGCGACTAATCAATGGTCTATAGAGATGCCCACCAATTGATGTCAATGCAAGGAGTAGGGATTGCCATGCAACGGATGCACTAGAGCTATAAATATATGAAAGCTCATCAAAGAAACTAAGTGGGCGTGCATCCAACTTGCTTGCTCACGAAGACCTAGGGCATTTGAGGAAGCCCATCATTGGAATATACAAGCCAAGTTCTATAATGAAAAATTCCCACTAGTATATGAAAGTGACAAAATAAGAGGCTCTCTATCATGAAGATCATGGTGCTACTTTGAAGCACAAGTGTGGAAAAAGGATAGTAACATTTTCCCTTCTCTCTTTTTCTCTCATTTTTATTTGGGCCTTCTTTTCTCTCTTTTTTGGCCTCTTTTTTTCTCATCCTGACTTGTGGGGGAATCATAGTCTCCATCATCCTTTCCTCACATGGGACAATGCTCTAATGATGATCATCACACTTTTATTTACTTAGAACTCATGAATTACAACTCGATACTTAGAACAAAATATGACTCTATGTGAATGCCTCCGGCAGTGTACCGGGATTGCGATGAATCAAGAGTGACATGTATGAAAAATTAAGCATGGTGGATTTGCCACAAATAAGATGTCAATTACATGATCATGCAAAGCAATATGACAATGATGAGGCGTGTCATAATAAATGTAACAGTGGAAAGTTGCATGCAACATATCTTAGAATGGCTATGGAAATGCCATAATTGGTAGGTATGGTGGCTGTTTTGAGGAAGATATAAGGAGGCTTATGTGTGATAGAGCGTATCATATCACGGGGTTTGGATGCACCGGCGAACTTTGCACCAACTCTCAAGGTGAGAAAGGGCAATGCACAGTACCGAAGAGGGAAGCAATGATGGAAGGGTGAGAGTGCGTATAATCCATGGACTCAACATTAGTCATAAAGAACTCACATACTTATTGCAAAAATCTACAAGTCATCAAAACCAAGCACTACGCGCATGCTCCTAGGGGGATAGATTGGTAGGAAAATACCATCACTCGTCCCCGACCACCATTCATAAGGAAAGCAATCAAAGAACACCCCATGCTTCAAATTTGTCACACAACATTTACCATACGTGCATGCTACGGGACTTGCCAACTTCAACACAAGTATTCATCAATTTCACAATTACTCAACTAGCACACCTCTAATATTACCACCTTTATATCTCAAAACAACTATCAAGCATCCAACTTCTCTTAGCATTTAAAATTTATAACCAAAGTGAATTACCATGTTGTTCTAAAGGACTCTCAAAATGATATAAGTGAAGCATGAGAGATCAATTATTTCTATAAAATAAAACCATCGCCGTGCTCTAAAAGATATAAGCGAAGTGCTAGAGCAAAAATTATCCAACTCAAAAGATATAAGTGAAGCACATAGAGTATTCTAATAAATTCCAATTCATGTGTGTCTCTCCCAAAAGGTGTGTACAGAAAGTATGATTGTGGTAATATAAAAAGAAAATACTCTAATCATACAAGATGCTCCAAGCAAAACACATATCATATGGCGAATAAAAATATAGCTACAAGTAAAGTTATCGATGGACGAAGACGAAAGAGGGGATGCCTTCCGGGGCATCCCCAAGCTTAGGCTTTTGGTTGTCCTTGGATTTTACCTTGGGGTGCCTTGGGCATCCCCAAGTTAGGCTCTTGCTACTCCTTGTTCCATAATCCATCAAATCTTTACCCAAAACTTGAAAACTTCACAACACAAAACTTAAAGAAAAAATCTCGTGAGCTCCGTTAGTAAAAGAAAAAAAACCACCACTTCAAGGTACTGTAATGAACTCATTCTTTATTTATATTGGTGTTAAAACTAATTTATTCCAACTTTTCTATGGTTCATAAACTCTATTACTAGCCATAGATTCATCAAAATAAGCAAACAACACACGAAAAACAGAATCTGTCAAAAACAGAACAGTCTGTAGTAATCTGTAGGTTTCGAATACTTCTGGAACCCCAAAAATTCTAAAATAAATTGCTGGACGTGAGGAATTTATCTATTAATCATATTCAAAAATAATTAACTAAATAACACTCTCCAGTAAAAAATGTCAGCAAATCTCATGAGCGCTAAAGTTTCTGTTTTTTACAGCAAGATCGCGAAGACTTTCCCCAAGTCTTCCCAAAGGTTCTACTTGGCACAAACAATAATTAAAAGCATAAAACCACATCTAAACATAGGCTAGATGAATATTTATTACTTAACAGAATAAAAAAAGCAAGAAACAAAAATAAAATTGGGTTGCCTCCCAACAAGCGCTATCGTTTAACGCCCCTAGCTAGGCATAAAAGCAAGGATAGATCTAAGTATTATCATCTTTGGTATGCAATCCATAAGTGGCCCTCGTAATATATTGATAAGGTTTTAATTTTCTTTCCAGGAAAGTGTTCCACGCCCTTCCTTCACGGAAATTGGAATCTAATATTCCCTTCCTTCATATCAATAATTGCACCAATCGTTCTAAGGAAAGGCCTGCCAAGAATAATAGGACATGTAGGATTGCAATCTATATCAAGAACAATGAAATCTACGGGCACATAATTCCTATTTGCAACAATAAGAACATTGTTAATTCTTCCCATAGGTTTCTTAATGGTGGAATCCGCAAGATGCAAGTTTAAAGAACAATCATCAAATTCACGGAAACCTAGCAAATCACACAAAGTTTTAGGAATCGTGGAAACACTAGCACCCAAATCACATAAAGCAAAGCTTTCATGATCTTTAATCTTAATTTTAATAGTAGGTTCCCACTCATCATGAAGTTTTCTTGGGATAGAAACTTCCAATTCAAGCTTTTCTTCATAAGATTGCATTAAAGCATCAACGATATGTTTAGTAAAAGCTTTATTTTGACTATAAGCATGCAGAGAATTTAACACGGATTGCAACAAGGAAATACAATCTATTAAGGAACAATTATCATAATGAAATTCCTTGAAATCCAAGATAGTGGGTTCATTGCTATTTAAAGTTTTGACCTCTCCAATCCCGCTTTAATCAATTTCGGCATTAAGATCTAAAAACTCCAAATCACTGGGACGCCTTCTAACTAAAGTAGACTCATCTCCAGTCCCATCATTATCAAGATTCATATTGCAAAACAAATATTTAATAGGGGACACATCAATAACTTTTAGATCTTCATCTTTATTATCATGGAAACTAGAAGAACACACTTTCACAAAGCAATCTTTTTTAGCACGCATCCTAGCGGTTCTTTATTTGCACTCATCAATGGAAATTCTCGTAGCTTTGAGAGACTCATTGATATCATGCTTAGGTGTAATAGATCTAAGTTTCAAAGAATCAACATCAAGAGAAATTCTATCCACGTTCCTAGCCAACTCATCAATCTTAGACAATTTTTCTTCAATCAAAGCATTGAAACTCTTTTGCGAACTAATAAATTATTTAATATTAGATTAAAAATCAGAGGGCATCTTATTATAATTTCCATAAGAATTGTTGTAGGAATTAACATAATTCTTAGAGGAATTACTAGGAAACGGCCTAGGATTAAAACTACCTCTATACGCGTTATTACCAAAGTTGTTCCTACCAACAAAATTCACATCCATAGATTTATTATTATTCTCAATCAAAGTAGACAAAGGCATATCATTAGGATCAGAAGAAAAACTTTTATTATCAAACAATTTCATAAGTTCATCCATCATTCCACTCAAAACATTGATTTCTTCTATAGCATGTACAGTATGCCATTGAGAATAATTAACCATAATATTATCTAGGAGTTTAGTAGCTTCTTCTAAAGTGATTTCCATAAAAGTGCCTCCCGCGGCCGAATCTAAAAGATTTCTAGAAGCAAAGTTCAATCCGGCATAAATTTTTTGTATAATCATCCAAAGATTCAAACCATGTGTAGGGCAATTACGTATCATTAATTTCATCCTCTCCCAAGCTTGTGCAACATGTTCATTATCAAGTTGCTTAAAATTCATAATATCGTTTCTAAGAGTGATGATCTTAGCGGGAGGAAAATACTTAGAGATAAAAGCATCTTTGCACTTATTCCATGAATCGATACTATTTTTAGGCAAAGAAGAAAACCAAGTTTTAGCACGATCTCTAAGGGAAAACGGGAATAGCTTCACTTTGACAATATCATTATCCACATCTTTCTTATTTTGCATATCGCACAAATCAGCGAAGTTCTTTAGATGGGTAGCGGCATCTTCACTAGGAAGGCCGGAAAAAGGATCTTTCATGACAAGATTCAGCAAGGCAACATTAATTTCACAAGATTCAGCATCGGTAAGAGGAGCAATCGGAGTGCTAATAAAATCATTATTGTTGGTATTGGAAAAGTCACACAATTTAGTATTATCTTGAGCCATCGTGACGAGCAAGCAATCCAACGCACAAGCAAACAAGAGACAAGCAAAAAGAGGCAAACTAGAAAAGAGAATGGGAATGGCAAAAGAGGGCGAATAAAGCGGCAAGGGTGAAGTGGGGGAGAGGAAAATGAGAGGCAAATGGAAAATAATGTAATGCGAGGGATAAGAGTTTGTGATGGGTACTTGGTATGTCTTGACTTGTGCGTAGACTCCCCGGCAACGGGGCCATAAATCCTTCTTGCTACCTCTTGAGCACTGCATTGGTTTTCCCTTGAAGAGGAAAGGGTGACACATCAAAGTAGCGTAAGTATTTCCCTCGGTTTTTGAGAACCAAGGTATCAATCCAGTAGGAGGCCACACACAAGTCCCTCATACCTACACAAACAAATAAGAACCTCGCAACCAACGTGATAAAGGGGTTGTCAATCCCTTCACGGTCACTTACGAGAGTGGGATCTGATAGAGAAAATAAGGGTAAGATAAATATTTTTGGTATTTTTATGATATAGATTGAAAGTAAAGATTGCAAAGCAAAATAGATTGGAAACTTATATGATAAAAGATAGACCCGGGGGCCATAGGTTTCACTAGTGGCTTCTCTCAATACAGCATAAGTATTACGGTGGGTGAACGAATTACTGTCGAGCAATTGATAGAAAAGCGAATAATTATGAGAATATCTAGGCATGATCATGTATATAGGCATCACGTCCGTGTCAAGTAGACCGACTCCTGCCTGCATCTACTACTATTACTCCACACATCGACCGCTATCCAGCATGCATCTAGAGTATTAAGTTCATAAGAACAGAGTAACGCCTTAGGTAGGATGACATGATGTAAAGGGATAAACTCAAGCAATATGATATAAACCCCATCTTTTTATCCTCGATGGCAACAATACAATACGTGCCGTTTCCCTTTCTGTCACTAGGATCGAGCACCGCAAGATTGAACCCAAAGCTAAGAACTTATCCCATTACAAGAACGATCAATCTAGTAGGCCAAACCAAACTGATAATTCGAAGAGACTTGCAAAGATAACCAATCATGCATAAAAGATTTCAGAGAAATATTGTTCATAGATAGACTTGATCATAAACCCACAATTCATCGGATCTCAACAAACACACCGCAAAAAGAGTTACATCGAATAGATCTCCAAGAAGATCGATGAAAACTTTGTATTAAGATCCAAAGAGAGAGAAGAAGCCATCTAGCTAATTACTATGGACCCGAAGGTCTGAACTAAACTACTTACACATCATCAGAGGGGCCATGGAGTTGATGTAGAGGCCCTCTGTGATCAATGCCCTCTCCGGCGGAGCTCTGGAAAAGGCCCCAAGATGGTATCTCTTGGGTACAGAAGGTTGCGGCGGTGGAAATAGGGTTTCATGGTGCTCCTGGATGTTTTCGGGGTATGTGAACATATATTGGAGGAAGAAGTAGGTGGATTGAGCCACGAGGGCCCCCCTGCCTCGTGGACACCTCGTCCATTTCTTGATGTGCACTCCAAGTCCTCTTGATCACGTTTGTTCCAAAAATCACGCCCCCGAAGGTTTCATTCCGTTTGGACTCCGTTTCATATTCCTTTTCTGTGAAACACTGAAATGGGCAAAAAAACAACAATTTGCACTGGGCCTTGGGTTAATAGATTACTCCCAAAAGTAATATAAAAGTGTAAAATAAAGCCCATTAACATCCAAAACAGATAATATAATAGCATGGAACAATAAAAAATTATAGATACGTTGGAGACGTATCAACCGATGCTTGGGTTCTGCCCTTCCTTGGATAAGCCTCCCACTTATGATTAACCCCTCTCGCAAGCATCCTCAACTACGAAAGAAGTATTAAGGTAAACCTAACCATAGCATGAAACATATGGATCCAAATCAGCCCCTTATGAAGTGATGCATAAACTAGGGTTTAAGCTTCTGTCACTCTAGCAACCCATCATCTACTTATTGCTTCCCAATGCCTTCCTCTAGGCCCAAATAATGGTGAAGTGCCATGTAGTCGACGTTCAGATAACACCACTAGAGGAGAGACAACATACATCTCATCAAAATATCGAACGAATACCAAATTCACATGATTACTTATAACAAGACTTCTCCCATGTCCTCAGGAACAAACGTAACTACTCACAAAGCATAATCATAATCATACTCGTAGAGGGAAGCAGAGGTTGTCATGCACTTTTATGGTTGGATGTACAAAATCTTAGTGCAGTAGAACGTCACTTTATATTGCCGCTTGTGATAAGGACCTTTATTATGCAGTCTGTCGCTTTTATTTCTTCCACATCACAAGTTCGTATAAAGATTATTTTCTTCGCAATAATAGATCACACATATTTAGAGAGCAATTTTTATTGCTTGCACCGATGAAAACTTACTTGAAGGATCTTACTCAATCCATAGATAGGTATGGTGGACTCTCATGGCAAAACTGGGTTTAGGAATGTTTGGAAGCACAAGTAGTATCTCTACTTGGTGCAAAGAATTTGGCTAGCATGAGAGGGAAAGGCAAGCTCAACATGTTGGATGATCCATGACAATATAACTTCTATTCGGATATAAGAAAACATAACCCATTATGTTGTCTTCCTTGTCCAACATCAACTTTTTAGCATGTCATATTTTAATGAGTGCTCACAATTACAAAAGATGTCCAAGATAGTATATTTATATGTGAAGCCTCTCATTCTTTATTACTTCCTATTAATTGCAACAATGACCAAAACTATGTTTGTCAAGTCTCAACACCTTCTATTCATCATACTCTTTATATGTGAAGTCATTACTATCCATAAGATCAATATATGATCTTTTTATTTCTTTTTATTCTTTCTTTTATTTAATTCCCTCAAGATCATAGCACGAAAGCAATGCCCTCAACTCAAAACTACTCTTTATTATATATATCTCAAGGACTCGATTACATAGAGGGAACATAAAGCAAAACACAAGGCCAAACCATACTAAAAACTTTATTCTACTAGATCAAGATATAATCAAAAGGATCAAACTAAGAAAAGTGATAAAGAGAAAGATGTGATGGTGATACGATACCGGGGCACTCCCCCAAGCTTGGCAGTTGTCAAGGGGAGTGCCCATACCCATGTATTTATGTGTCTTTCTTCGCGGGTGGTGATGAAGGAGTTGTTGCATTCTTCTTCTCTAGCTTGCGTCCGAGGGTAAATTTTTTGTAACATCCCAATTTTCAATTTGGATGCTAATCATTAGGTCATCATATGCATCCATGGTTTGTGAATTTTGAATATTTTTTATTTGGAATTTTGATCCTAGAAACCTTAAGCAACTCAAGGACCAATCGAGAGAGTTGGAGGTTTTCAAAAATATCCATTTTGATTTTTTTCCAAAATTGGTAACTGGATTAAGGTGATTTTTATTTGAAATTATTTTTCCGATTATTTCAAAATAAATAAAATGATGAGAGAAGATAATATGACTTCTTCAAAAACAGCTGATAAATAATGGAAATTTAATTTTGAATAAGATATATTTTATTTAATTTTTTATTTGGAATTTTATTTGGTTAAACTAGGGGAAAATGTGCATTTATAAAAATTGCATTTAGCCCAGAAAAATGTTCACTTTGTCCTAAATATTAGGATAGGACGGTGAAAATTATTTCTGGATTTTTTAGGATTTTATTTTTATTTGGATTATTCTTCGCGACAATTTTTAAAAAAAAATTCGGACCTAACTGGGCCGAAGGCCCAACTGGCCCTGGCTGCTGCCGCCTTCCCCGACCGTGCGAGAGCCGGACTCGCTGGGAGTCCGGGACCGAGCCAACGCCGGATTTACCCCTCCGCCAAGCCGCCGCACCCCCCGACCCACCCTTATAAGGCTGATGGCCGGCTCCTGTCCTCCCATCGAACCGCGCCGCCGCCGCCTTAGCCACCGCTGCTCGCCGCTGCCCGCGCCGCACTGCCGCTGCTAGCCGCCGGAGCCTCGCCAGAGCCGCCGCCCGATCCGCCGGAGACGCCTCCGCCGCCAATCCGATCCGATCCGCCTCCGGTTTTCTCGCGAACCGGTATAACCACCGACAAAACCCGCCCTGGTTTTTTTCTAGTTTCGGTTTTTCTTTTAGATCGGTTTATTTTATTATGTTAGTTTAATTAGCGAATGTTTGATCATTTAGATCTGTTAGTGAACGCTTCCGTTCGTTAGTTTCTGCTAGCGAACATTCGTTCGTTAGATTTTTCTATTTAGTTTTGTTTTCGGCCAGGGACCTATCCGCGATTAGTTTTCTTACAGATTAGTCCTTGATCTTTAAACCCTCAGTACTTTTTGCTCGCTTATCCAAATCCAATGAAACCAATGCCAAATTCTTCATTACGATCCCCTCTATTCAGATAACCAACTTAAACATGTTTTTTGAAATTTGAAATTTGGTTTCAAGCATATTTGAATTTGAACTTCTTTTGACCGTAGTTTGAGTTTCGTATCTCCGATTCGATCGATTGTTTTTGCAAGTCGAAGCTCTTTAGTTGATCTTTCTGTTTAGATCTTTTACTTGGGTTTGACCCTAGCATCTTATGCTTGAGTGATGATGTATGCTATTGTTTGTTTAGTAGAGTACCCGAAGTGCGAAGTTTGCTACTACGAATCTCTAGGGTTTTCTAATCATCAACAAGGCAAGTAACACTTTGATCATATCCCTTTATTACCCAATTTTTACGCATTAGTCTCAACCCTCAAACATTGCATGAGTAGGATTGGTAACATGTGGGTGTCGTTAAGTAGTTGATGAGGTAGGAACCTATTATCATTTATCAACCCTGGGAATATACAGTATGCTCATACTGTTTTGCTATGCTCGTAGACGGGGATTGATATGTGAGATTCATGCAAGTTGTGAGAGATAATAACTAAGGGAAACTTAAGGTGGCTACTTTAATACACATCTGGGTGGATTGGTTGTGGGCACCTGGGGAATCCAGTGTTGTCCTAGGAGATCCCGGGTACCCGTGTGATCATCCTATGGAATGCCACCCAGGCTCTAAGGGATCATAAGATTATTCATGCTAGAAACTTCCGTGTGCATCCACATGCCATTATGGGCTCTGGCATAGTTGAGTAAGTTGTGGGAAACCTTTCCATGATGGGCTAGTTGATGTAGGGAAATTGTAGGTGTACCGGCCTATCTATCGGTTAAGAGGACCTCCTCGAAAAGACTGTGTCTCGATCATCCGTTTCTCAAACATCATGCAGTGCGAGAAATTAAACAGAGGAGATCGAGTCTTGTGGGGAAAAGTGTGCAAACATATGCAGAGTGTACAAACTAATCATGGCTAGCCGTGTCCTCGGTTATGGACATCTTGAATATCTGGTATTTGAATTATTGGTTGATCTCAACATTTACTTAATAAGTTTGTTGGGTTAATAATATTCTTTTGGGATTGAGTTGGGGGCACCTTCTCATTAATGACATAAATTTGGTAGTTAAATAAAATCTATTCCTTTTGTTGTAGGAAAAAATTGGCTTTATGCAAAATGTTAAACCTAGAGCCTCCACCAGCCATATATGCATGTAGTGATAACTGTTATTGTTCATTGCTCTATAGTGTTATCTTGCCAGCATATTCCATGTGCTGACTTACACGGCTGCAATGTATCATGTTGTAGAATTTTCAGACGAAGAGTAAGGAGCGATAGGTCGTTGTCATGCACTCAGTATTGTCATGGAGTTGATGAACTCATTTATCTTTGATGCTTCCGCAGTTATCTTATTTAGATGGCCTTCAGCCATATTATTGTAATAAGTTCTCTTTATGAGACACTCGATGTAATAAGTGTGTGATTGAACTCTGTTATAATTCCTTGAGTACTCTGTGTGTCAGCACTACCGATCCAGGGATGACACTTAAGCATAGAGATTTTGGTCCATTGGGATCGGGTGGCTACAAGATGGTATCAGAGCACACGCTGACTGTAGGACACGACCACTAGGAAAAGCCACAGGATACTCTTCTCTACTCATTTCTAACTCTTCTCCATTTCTACTCTATAGATGGCAGACCCAACGAACAAGTTCACTCAACCGGATGACGACGCCCCTTTTGGAGGACACTTGAAGGAAGTCACTAGGTACCTGAACATTGGCGTACGAAGCTTCACCGGAACCTTCACCGGAACCTTCACCGCCACTTTAATTTAAGAGGAGCACTGGATGATTCAAGTTCGTGTTCCACGAAGGACTTTTGCACCAATTACCGTGCCCATCGTGTTTTCCTTTGATGCACCAACCTGGAGTCTAGAAAGGAGCATGGCCGCCCACATCGCCATTGGACGCATAGGAGAGGTGTACAACAAGCATCTACTACTATTACTCCACTCATCGACGCTATCCAGCATGCATCTAGAGTATTAAGTTAAAAACAGAGTAACGCCTTAAGCAAGATGACATGATGTAGAGGGATAGTTTCATGCAATATGATAAAAAAACCATCTTGTTATCCTCGATGGCAACGATACAATACGTGCCTTGCTGCCCCTTCTGTCACTATGAAAGGACACCACAAGATCGAACCCAAAGTTAAGCACTTCTCCCATGGCAAGAACAACCAATCTAGTAGGCCAAACCAAACTGATAATTCGAAGAGACTTGCAAAGATAACCAATCATACATAAAAAGAATTCAGAGAAGATTCAAATATTATTCATAGATAGACTTGATCATAAACCCACAATTCATCGGTCTCAACAAACACACCGCAAAAAGAAGATTAGATCGAATAGATCTCCACGAGAGAGGGGGAGAACATTGTATTGAGATCCAAAAAGAGAGAAGAAGTCATCTAGCTACTAACTATGGACCCGTAGGTCTGAAGTAAACTAGTTACACTTCATCGGAGGGGCTTGGATGATGATGTAGAAGCTCTCCGTGATCGATGCCCCCTCCGGCGGAGCTTTGGAACAGGCCCCAAGATGGGATCTCGTGGATATAGAAAGTTGCGGCGGTGGAATTAGGTTTTTGGCTCCGTATCTGATCGTTTGGGGGTACGTGGATATATATAGGAGGAAGAAGTACATCGGTGGAGCTTCGAGGGGCCCACGAGGTAGGGGCGCGCGCCCTCCACCCTCGTGACCGCCTCGTGTCTTTCTTGACGGGGGGGGGGGGGGTCCAAGTCTCCTTGATCTTATCTGATGAGAAAATCACGCTTCCGAAGGTTTCATTCCGTTTGGACTCCGTTTGATATTCCTTTTCTTCGAAACCCTAAAACAGGCAAAAAACAACAATTCTGGGTTGGGCCTACGGTTAATAGGTTAGTCCCAAAAATAATATAAAAGTGGATAATAAAGCCCAATAATGTCCAAAACAGTAGATAATATAGCATGGAGCAATCAAAAATTATAGATACGTTGGAGACGTATCAAGCATCCCCAAGCTTAATTCCTGCTCGTCCTCGAGTAGGTAAATGATAAAAACAGAATTTTTGATGCGGAGTGCTACTTGGCATAATTTCAATGTAAATCTTCATAATTGTGGAATGAATATTCAGATTTAAAAGATTCAAGACAAAAGTTCATGTTGACATAAAAATAATAATACTTCAAGCATACTAACAAAGCAATTATGTCTTCTCAAAATAACATGGCCAAAGAAAGCTATCCCTACAAAATCATATAGTCTGGCAATGCTCTATCTTCACCACACAAAGTATTTAAATCATGCACAACCCCGATGATAAGCCAAGCAATTGTTTCATACTTTTGACATTTTCAAAACTTTTTCGATCTTCACGCAATACATGAGTCTGAGCCATGGATGTAGCACTATATGTGGAATAGAATGGTGGTTGTGGAGAAGAAAAAAAGAGGGGAAGATAGTCTCACGTCAACTAGGTGTATCAACGGGCTATGGAGATGCCCATCAATAGATATCAATGTGAGTGAGTAGGGATTGCCATGCAACGGATGCACTAGAGCTATAAGTATATGAAAGCTCAACAAAAGAAACTAAGTCGGTGTGCATCCAACTCGCCTGCTCACGAAGACCTAGGGCATTTTGAGGAAGCCCATCATTGGAATATACAAGCCGAATTCTATAATGAAAAATTCCCACTAGTATATGAAAGTGACAGAATGAGAGACTCTTTATCATGAAGATCATGGTGCTACTTTGAAGCACAAGTGTGGTAAAAGGATAGTAACATTGTCCCTTCTCTCTTTTTCTATCATTTTTTGGGCCTTCTCTTTTTTTACGGCCTCTTTTTTCGTCCGGAGTCTCATCCCGACTTGTGGGGGAATCATAGTCTCCATCATCCTTTCCTCACTTGGGACAATGCTCTAAAAATGATGATCATCACACTTTTTATTTTTTTCTTACAACTCAACAATTACAACTCAATACTTACAACAAAATATGACTCTATATGAATGCCTCCGGCGGTGTATCGGGATATGCAATGAATCAAGAGTGACATGTATGAAAGAATTATGAACGGTGGCTTTGCCACAAATACGATGTCAACTACATGATCATGCTAGCAATATGACAATGATGGATCGTGTCATTATGAATGGAATGGTGGAAAGTTGCATGGCAATATATCTCGGAATGGCTATGGAAATGCCATGATAGGTAGGTATGGTGGCTGTTTTGAGGAAGGTATTTGGTGGGTGTATGATACCGACGAAAAGTGCGCGGTATTAGAGAGGCCAGCAATGGTGGAAGGAAGGAAAGTGCGTATAATCCATGGACTCAACATTAGTCATAAATAACTCATATACTTATTGCAAAATTCTAGAAGTTATGAAAGCAAAGTATTACGTGCATGCTCATAAGGGGATAGATTGGTAGGAAAAGACCACCGCTCGTCCCCGACCGCCACTCATAAGGAAGACAATCAATAAATAAATCATGCTCCGACTTCATCACATAACGGTTCACCATACGTGCATGCTACGGGAATCACAAACTTTAACACAAACATTTCTCAAATTCACAACTACTCAACTAGCATGACTCTAATATCACCATCCTCATATCTCAAAACAATTATCAAGCATCAATTTTTTTCTTAGTATTCACCGCACTCAAAAGAAAGTTTTACAAATCTTGAATACCAAGCATATTATTATTAAGCAAATTACCATGCTATTAAGACTCTCAAAAGAATCTAAGTGAAGCATGAGAGATCAATAGTTTCTATAAAATAAATCCACCACCGTGCTCTAAAAGATATAAGTGAAGCACTAGAGCAAAATTATATAACTCAAAAGATATAAGTGAAGCACATAGAGTATTCTATCAAATTCCAAATTATGTATGGCTCTCTCAAAAGGTGTGTAAAGCAAGGATGATTATGGTAAACTAATAAGCAAAGACTCAAATCATAAAAGATGCTCCAAGCAAAACACATATCATGTGGTGAATAAAAATATAGCTCCAAGTAAAGTTACCGATAGAAGTAGACGAAAGAGGGGATGCCTTCCGGGGCATCCCCAAGCTTTGACTTTTAGGTGTCCTTAGATTATCTTGGGGGTGCCATGGGCATCCCCAAGCTTAGGCTCTTGCCACTCCTTGTTCCATAATCCATCAAATCTTTACCCAAAACTTGAAAACTTCACAACACAAAACTTAAAATAGAAAATCTCATGAGCTCCGTTAGCGAAAGAAAACAAAAGACCACTTCAAGGTACTGTAATGAACTCATTATTTATTTATATTGGTGTTAAGCCTACTGTATTACAACTTATCTATGGTTCATAGACTATTTTACTAGCCATAGATTCATCAAAATAAGCAAACAACACACGAAAAACAGAATCTGTCAAAAACAGAACAGTCTGTAGTAATCTGTAGCTAGCGCAAGATCTGGAACCCCAAAAATTCTAAAATAAATTTCTGGACGTGAGGAATTTATGTATTAATCATCTGCAAAAATAATTAACTAAATATCACTCTCCAAATAAAAATGACAGCAGTTTTCATGAGCGCTAAAGTTTCTGTTTTTTACAGCAAGTTCAACAAGACTTTCCCCAAGTCTTCCCAACGGTTCTACTTGGCACAAACACTAATTAAATACAAAAAACACAACCAAAACAGAGGCTAAATAATTTATTTATTACTAAACAGGCTAAAAAAGCAAGGAATAAAAATAAAATTGGGCTGCCTCACAACAAGCGCTATCGTTTAACGCCCCTAGCTAGGCATAACAAGCAAGAATAGATCTAGGTATTGCAATCTTTGGTAGGCAATCCATAAGTGGCTCTCATGATAGATTCATATGTAATTTTATTTTCTTTCTAGGTAAGTGTTCCATGCCCTTTTTTAATGGAAATTGAAATCTAATATTCTCTTCCTTCATATCAATAATTGCACCAACCGTTCTAAGGAAAGGTCTACCGAGAATAATAGGGCAAGAAGGATTGCAATCTATATCAAGAACGATAAAATCTACGGGCACATAATTCCTATTTGAAACAATAAGAACATCATTAATTCTTCCCATAGGTTTCTTAATAGTGGAATCCACAAGATGCAAGTTTAGAGAGCAATCATCAAAATTACGGAAATCTAGCAAATCACACAAAGTTTTGGGAATAGTAGATACACTAGCACCCAAATCACACAAAGCATAAAACTCATGATCTTTAATTTTAATTTTAATAGTTGGTTCCCACTCATCATAAAGTTTTCTAGGGATAGAAACTTCCAATTCAAGGTTTTCTTCATAAGATTGCATCAAGGCATCAACGATATGTTTAGTAAACGCTTTATTTTGACTATAAGCATGAGGAGATTTTAACACGAATTGCAACAAGGAAATGCAATCAATCAAAGAGAAATTTTCATAGTTAAATTCCCCGAAGTCCATAATAGTGGGTTTAGCAACATCTAGGGTTTTAATTTCTTCAATCCCACTTTTATCAAATTTAGCATCAAGATCAAAAGATTCCAAATTCTTAGAACGCCTTCTAGGTGAAGGTGGATCATATTCAGTCCCATCATTATCAAGATTCATATTGCAAAACAAAGATTTAATAGGGGACACATCAATAACTTTTAGATCTTCATCTTGATTCTCATAGGAATCCGGTTTAGCGGCCATCTTATTGACTAAGATAGCTTGCATATCGGAAATTTCAGCAGTTAATTTTTCAAGACGAGCAATTTGGGATCTTATACCATCAAATTCTTTAGACATATCATTGAGGTCTTTATTCATATAACTCATAAAACCTTTTTGTTCCTTAAGCTCATTTCTAAAGAAATTATTATGCTCAAATTGCAAAACCATAAATTTCCTGACGTTGTTTTCGATCTCCTCTAACCTTTTCAGGTGGAGATCACCGAATCTAGGAAGAGCCATCGCGACAAACAAGCAAACTAACACACAAGCAAACAAAAAGGCAAGCGAGCAAAAAGAGGCAAATAGAGAAAGAGAGGGAGGATAGAGAGAGAGGGCGAATAAAACGACAAGGGTGAATTGGGGGGGGGGAGAGGAAAACGAGAGGCAAATGACAAATAATGTAATGCGGGAGATAGGGATTGTGATGGGTACTTGGTATGTTGACTTTTGCGCAGACTCCCCAGCAACGGCGTCAGAAATGGCTCATTGTCGGGAGTCAAATCTTGACTTGCGCGAACCTCCCCGGCAACGGCGCCAAAAATTCTTCTTGCTACCTCTTGAGCACTGCGTTGGATTTCCCCGAAGAGGAGAGGATGATGCAGCAAAGTAGCATAAGTATTTACCTTAGTTTTTGAGAACCAAGGTATCAATCCAGTAGGAGGCTACGCGCGAGTCACTCGTACCTACACAAAAACAATAGCTCAACGCAACCAACGCACTTAGGGGTAGTCAATCCCTTCACGGTCACTTACGAAAATGTGATCTGATAGAGATGATAAATATTGTTTTGGTATTTTTGGTATAGAGATGCAAAGTAAAAAGTAAAAGGCAAAGTAAAAGCAAAGCAATAATAAAGTGATGGAGATTGATATGATGAGAAAGAGACCCGAGGGCCATAGGTTTCACTAGTGTCTTCTCTCAAGAGCTTAAGTATTCTACGGTGGGTGAACAAATTATTGTTGAGTAATTGATAGAATTGAGCATAGTTATGAGAATATGTAGGTATGATCATGTATATAGGAATCATGTCCGAGACAAGTAGACCGACTCCTGCCTGCATCTACTACTATTACTCCACTCATCGACCGCTATACAGCATGCATCTAGAGTATTAAGTTAAAAACAGAGTAACGCCTTAAGCAAGATGACCTGATGTAGAGGGATAGTTTCATGCGATATGATAAAAAAACCATCTTGTTATCCTTGATGGCAACGATACAATACGTGCCTTGCTGCCCCTTCTGTCACTGGGAAAGGACACCGCAAGATTGAACCCAAAGCTAAGCACTTCTCCCATGGCAAGAACAACCAATCTAGTAGGCCAAACCAAACTGATAATTCGAAGAGACATGCAAATATAACCAATCATACATAAAAGAATTCAGAGAAGGTTCAAATATTATTCATAGATAGACTTGATCATAAACCCACAATTCATCGGTCTCAACAAACACACCGCAAAAAGAAGATTACATCGAATAGATCTCCACGAGAAGGGGGAGAACATTGTATTGAGATCCAAAAAGAGAGAAGAAGCCATCTAGCTACTAACTATGGACCCGTAGGTCTGAAGTAAACTACTCACACTTCATTGGAGGGGCTTGGATGATGATGTAGAAGCCCTCCGTGATCGATGCCCCCTCCGGTGGAGTTCCGGAACAGGACCCAAGATGGGATCTCGTGGATATAGAAAGTTGCGGTGGTGGAATTAGGTTTTTGGCTCTGTATCTGATCGTTTGGGGGTACGTGGGTATATATAGGAGGAAGAAGTACGTCGGTGGAGCTTCGAGGGGCCCACGAGGCAGGGAGCGCGCCCTAGGGGGGGGGGCGCCCTCCACCCTCATGACCGCCTCGTGGCTTTCTTGACGGAGGGTCCAAGTCTCCTGAATCTTATCTGATGAGAAAATCACGTTTCCGAAGGTTTCATTCCGTTTGGACTCCGCTTGATATTACTTTTCTTCGAAACCCTAAAACAGGAAAAAATAGCAATTCTGGGTTGGGCCTCCGGTTAATAGGTTAGTCCCAAAAATAATATAAAAGTGGATAATAAAGCCCAATAATGTCCAAAATAGTAGATAATATAGCATGGAGCGATCAAAAATTATAGATACATTGGAGACGTATCAGGGATGCTGAGAAGGTGCGCTTTGCCGCACATCAACTGGATGGACCCGCAACCTCATGGTGGGAGAACTACACTGCCACTTTCCCCGTGGCCAATGTGACTTGGGATCAATTTCAGCAGGCTTTCCGCACCGCACATGTCTCAGCTGGAGCTATGAGTATGAAGAAGCGTGAGTTCCACAACTTACGCCAGGGAAATTGTACTGTAGTGCAGTACGTGGAAGAATTCAGCAAGTTAGCACATTATGCCCCAGATGATGTGGCCACGGATGTCGCGAAGCAGGAGAAGTTTCTTGAGGGGCTGAATGATGAGCTGAGTATGCAGTTGATGGTGGCAACATTCACCAACTATCAGGAGCTGGTAGACAGGGCCCTCATGATTTAAGGCAAGCGACATTAGATAGAGAGCCGCAAACAGAAGTATGGACAGGGGAAGTACAACTATGGAGCTGAACAGAAGCCACATTTTACCCCATACTCGGGAGGACACGCCCATCATAACCATGAAGGCCATTCTCATAATGGAGGAAGTTCACACAACCATAGTGTCCCTAAGCATGGAAATGGGAATGGAAGTAATAGCAGTCAGAGCCGTTCCCACCCCACGACACCCGCCAAGAAGGATCTGAGTCACGTTACTTGTTTCAAGTGCGGGAATACTGGACACTATGCCAATGATTGTTCTGAGGCAAAGAATGGTAATGGCAATGGAATCTCTGGAAAGAAACCAAATCCTGCCACCAGAGGTCAGGTGAATCATGTCAACATGGAGGAAGTTGAAGAGCAGCCTGACGCAGTTATTGGCAAGTTTTTGATTAAGTCATTTACATCCCTTGTTCTTTTTGACACTCGTGCATCGCATTCACACATATCAAGGGGATTTGTAGATAAGTTTAAGTTGCCCACCGTAGCCCTTAAGACACCTATGTTGGTAAGCTCACCAGGAGCGGAGTATATGGCTAGCCGAGGATGTTTTCAGTTGCCATTAACCATAGGTAGGCATGTTTTCCCCTCCGACCTCATTATTCTAGAATCACAAGGATTGGATGTGATACTAGGCATGGATTGGCTATCGATGCATGGAGGAAATGTCGACTGTGCTAGTAAGTCAATTCTCCTCACCACCCCAGAAGGGCAAAGGATCAAGTATGTGTCTAGGCATGCGCCAAGGAGGACTCAAGTAAAGTCACTCTCGGAAGTTGTACAGGAGGAAGTGCCCGTTGTGAAGGATTATCCAGATGTATTCCCGGAGGAACTACCAGGCATGCCACCAGATCGAGACATAGAGTTTTTGATCGAGTTGTTGCCAGGCACCGAACCGATATCGAAGAGACCGTATCAGATGCCTGCAAATGATCTGGAGGAAATTAAGAAGCAAATTAAGGAGTTATTGGATAAATGTTATATTCGTCCAAGTTCATCACCGTGGGGAGCCCCAGTGCTCTTAGTTGAGAAGAAGGATGGATCTTTGAGAATGGTTGTTGATTATCATGCACTGAATGAGGTGACGATCAAGAACAAATACCCACTGCCGATGATCAATGATTTGTTTGACCAACAGCAGTGAGCTAAAGTATTCACCAAGATCAATCTACGATCAGGATATCACCAGTTGAAGATCCGAGAACAAGATATACCTAAGACAGCTTTTACCACAAGGTATGGGCTATATGAGTACATGGTCATGCCTTTTGGTTTGACTAACGCCCCTGCCTACTTTATGAGTATGATGAATAATGTGTTCATGGAGTTCTTGGATAAGTTTGTTGTGGTGTTCATTGATGATATATTGGTGTACTCGAAGAATGGAGAAGAACACAAGGAACATTTGCGCTTGGTTCTCGAGAAGCTCAGAGAACATCAGTTATATGCCAAGTTCAGCAAACGTGAGTTTTGGTTGAAGGAAGTTGGATTTCTCGGACATGTTATATCAGGAGAAGGTATAGCAGTAGACCCTTCCAAGGTTAAATCTGTCACCGAGTGGTTGGCACCCACCTTAGTTGGAGAGATACGCAGTTTCCTTGGACTCGCAGGATATTATCGGAGATTCATTAAGAATTTATCCAAGAACGCGAAGCCCATGACAGAGTTGTTGAAGAAGGACATCAAGTTTAAATGTACCGAGGAATGTGAAGCCAGTTTTCAGAAGTTGAAGAAACATTTAGTTACAGCCCCAGTGCTAATTCTTCCAGATATACGCAAGGATTTCCAAGTATATTGCGACACTTCTCGCCAGGGACTTGGAGGCGTACTTATGCAAGACGGAAGAGTTGTTTCATATGCCTCACGTCAGCTTCGACCTCATGAGTTAAATTATGCCACACATGATTTGGAGTTAGCGGCCGTAGTGCATGCGCTCAATACCCGGAGACATTTTCTCATCATAAACCGTTGTGATGTATACACGGATCATAAGAGTTTGAAGTACATCTTCACCCAGAAGGAGTTGAATCTCAGGCAGAGGAGATGCCTGGAGCTCATAAAGGATTATGACATGAAACTGCATTATCATCCAGGCAAGGCCAATGTAGTAGCAGACGCTTTGAGTCACAAGAGTTATGTCAATACTCTCGTAACCAGAGGATTACCTTAGGAGTTAGCCGACGATCTAGGAGAACTTCGCTTGGAGATAGTTTCGAGAGGTTTTGTTGCAGCGTTGGAAGTTCAGTCCACGTAGTTGGGAAAGATTCAAGAAGCCCAGAAGACTGATAAGGAGATTGTGGAGGTAAAGGAGAAGATGAATAAAGGAAAGGCCAAAGGTTTTCGTGAGGATGAACACGAAACTTTATGGTTTGAGGATCGTATTTATGTGCCCAATGATCCAGAGATCAGGAAGTTAATCCTTCAGGAAGCTCATGACTCACCATACTCAATTCACCCATGCAACACCAAGATGTATTTGGATTTGAAGGAATGTTTCTGGTGGACAGGTATGAAGAAGGATATGGCTGAGTATGTAGTAGTATGCGACGTCTGTCAGAGAGTCAAGGCAGAGCACCAGAAACCAGCCGGATTACTTCAGCCTTTGCTGATACCCGAATGGAAGTGGGATAAGCTTGGCATGGATTTCATCACCAGATTACCTAGGACACGTTCAGGATATGATTCCATTTGGGTTGTAGTTGATATCTTGACCAAAGTGGCCCACTTTATCCCCATGAAAACCACTTATACGAGCGCGAAGTTGGCCAAGATTTAGAGGACCAGGATCGTATGTCTGCATGGAGTTACGAGGACCATCGTATCAGATAGGGGAATACAATTTACCTTGAACTTTTGGAATCAGTTACACCAGACTTTGGGAACCCAGCTAGAGTTCAGTACAGCCTTTCATCCACAGATAGATGGACAGACTAAGAGAGTCAACCAGATTCTGGAGGACATGTTGAGAGCTTGTGCGCTAGACTATGGGTCTAGTTGGGATGATAATTTGCCTTACGCAGAGTTCCCATATAACAACAACTACCAGGCTAGTTTGAAGATTGCCCCTTTCGAAGCTTTGTATGGAAGAAGGTGCATGACACCATTGATGGCAGTTGGAACTACGTCGGTGTTTCCTCGGAGAGGGAGGGCTGATGTAGCACAACGACGGTAGAGTATTTCCCTCAGTTATGAAACCAAGGTACCGAACCAGTAGGAGAACCAAGCAACACAATGTAAACAACCCCTACACACAAATAACAACACCTCACAACCCGAGATGTTAAAGGGGTTGTCAATCCCTTTCGGGTAACGGCGCCAGAAATTGGTGCGTCACAGTAAAAAGGTTGTAAATATTGATAGATCGAACGCCAAATAAATAAATTGCAGCAAGGTATTTTTGTATTTTTGGTTTAATAGATGTGAAAATAAAAGCAAGGAAAAAGTAGATCGCAAAATAAAATATATGAGAAATAAGACCCGGGGGCCGTAGGTTTCACTAGTGGCTTCTCTCGAGAAAAATGGCGAACGGTGGGTAAACAAATTACTGTTAGGAAATTGATAGAACTTCAAATAATTATGATGATATACAGGCAATGAACATTACACAGGATCACGTCCAAGATTAGTTGACCGACTCCTTCCTGCATCTACTACTATTACTCCACACATCGCCCGCTATCCAACATGCATCTAGTGTATTAAGTTCATGGAAAAACGGAGTAATGCAATAAGAACGATGACATGATGTAGACAAGATCCGTTTATCTATATGGCGGTAGATATAGATCTTGTCTTTTTATCCTTAGTAGCAACGATATATACGTGTCGGTTCCCTTTCTGTCACTGGGATCAAGCACCATAAGATCGAACCCACTACCGGGCACCTCTTCCCATTGCAAGATAAATAGATTGAGTTGGCCAGACAAAACCCAAATATCGGAGAAGAAATACGAGGCTATAAGAGATCATGCATAAAAGAGACCAAAGAAACTCAAATACTTTCATGGATATAAAAACATAGATCTGATCATAAACTCGAAGTTCATCGATCCCAAAAAACACACCACAAAAGAGTTACATCATATGGATCTCCAAGAGACCATTGTATTGAGGATCAAGAGAGAGAGAGATGAAGCCATCTATCTACTAACTACGGACTCGAAGGTCTACAAAGAACTACTCACGCATCATCGGAGAGGCACCAATGGAAGTGGTGAACCCCTCTGTGATGGTGTTTAGATTGGATCTGGTGTTTCTGGACTCTGCGACGATTGGATGAATATTTCTTCGACTCCCCTAGGGTTTTGGGAATATTTGGGTATTTATAGAGCAAAGAGGCGGTCCGAGGGGCATCCGAGGTGGGCACAACCCACTAGGGCGCGCCAGGGCCTCCTGGCGCGCCCTGGTGGGTTGTGCCCCCCTTGGGGCACCCCCAGGTGCAACCAGGGCCCATCTGCTTCCATTTGACAGATAAAAAATCATCATAAAGTTTCGTGCCATTTGGACTCCGTTTGATATTGATTTCCTGTGATGTAAAAAACATGGAAAAACAGGACTGGCACTGGGCACTATGTCAATATGTTAGTACCAAAAAATGATATGAAATGACTATAAAATGATTGTAAAACATCCAAGATTGATAATAAAACAGCATGGAACAATCAAAAATTATAGATACGTTGGAGACGTATCAACATCCCCAAGCTTAACTCCTACTCGTCCTCGAGTAGGTAAGTGATAAAAAACAGAATTTTTGATGTGGAGTGCAGTTCATCAAGTCATATA
This sequence comes from Triticum aestivum, assembly GCF_018294505.1. Taxonomy (NCBI): domain Eukaryota; kingdom Viridiplantae; phylum Streptophyta; class Magnoliopsida; order Poales; family Poaceae; genus Triticum; species Triticum aestivum. The sequence goes on from NC_057797.1 coordinate 502,662,528, forward strand.
ATATTCTTTTCTTTATAGCATGGACATTTGGACTTCTATGTGATTCAAAGTAATAGTCTAGTTTTGACATAATAATTTAGGTACTCAAGCATATCAACAAGCAATCATGTCTTTCAAAATATCAATGCTAAAATAAGTTATCCGTAGCCCATCATGCTCAAACATTGATCCATTCATGAAACACAGTCGAATATTAACTACACCCAAAACTTGAGCACGATCATATTGCCTCCTAGTTGGTGCTTTTTATGAGAGAAGATGGAGACTCAAATTTCAAAATAGAAATTGCATAAAGTAAAAGAAAGACCCTTCGCAGAGGGAAGCATGGATTTGTAGAGGTGCTAGAGCTCAAAACGAAAAATTTGAGATAAAAACATTTTGGGAGGTGTATCCATCCCACCAACGAAAACGACTTAGAGTTCTGAACACTTTCCATGCTAGATATGCCATAGGTGGTTCCCAAACAGAAAATAAAGTTTATTCCTTTTTCCACCATAACTTTCACTTTCCATGGCTAACCGTATCCACGGGTGCCCTCCATACCAACACTTTCCAAGGAATTTATTATTTGACAACATAAAGTAAATTCATTTCTTTTTTGCATTTCGGGACTGGGCATCCCTAATACCTTTGCCTTACTCTCATACAATGACAAGTGAACAAACACTCATCTTGAGAATAACACATCTAGCATGGAAAATATTGGCCACCCATCACCGCTCCGCGAGCGAAACAAACACACAAAAGAGAAGTTTATTTTCAAAATTAGAGATGGCACATGCAAATTTGCTTAGAACGGCAAAAGAATACCGCATATAGGTAGATATAGTGGACTCATGTGGCATAACTGGTTTAAAGGATTTTGGATGCACAAGTAGAGGTCATACTTAATGCAAAATGAAGGCTAGCAAAAGATTGGGAAGCGACCAACCAAGAAACGAATAATCTCATAAGCAAGCATTAAGCATAATTAACACCGAATAATGCACCATAAGTAGGATATAATTTTCATTGCATGACTATTGACTTCCGTACTTGCATAGGGAATCACAAACCTTAACACCCATATTCTTACTAGAACACAATTACTCATCAACATAACTCACATATCACATCATCATATCTCAAAACTAATACTAAGAATCAAGTTTCTTTTGTCCAATGATCTTCATGACATTTTATTTTACTTTATCCTTCTTGGATATCTATCACTTTGGCGCTAATTTTCATGTGTTGCTTATCATAAGCTCAAACAAATATAAGTGAAGATCATGAGCATCACAAATTGTCTTCCTCTCAAAATAATTTAAGTGAAGCAAGAGAGAATTCATTCAAATTTTTACTAACTCTCAAACAAATCTAAGTGAAGAAAGAGAGCATTTCTTCAAAAAATAGTAAGCACACCGTGCTCAAAAAGATATAAGTGAAGCACTAGAGCAAGTCCTAGCTCATAAAAAATTTAAGTGAAGCATAGAGAGCAATTCTAACAAGTCATGACATAATTTTGGCTCTCTCAAATAGGTGTGTCCAGCAAGGATTGATAACTTAAAACACAAAATAGAACAAGCAAAGACAGATATCATACAAGATGCTCGAAGCAAAACACATATCATGTGATGAATAAAAATATAGACTCGAGTAAAATACCGATAGTTGTTGGAAGAAAGGGAGGATGCCACTCGGGGGCATCCCCAAGCTTAGTTGGTTGCTAATTCTTGGATAATATCTTGGGATGCCTGGGCATCCCCAAGCTTAGGTTCTTACATCATTCCTTCATCCATCGTAAGATAACCCAAAACTTGAAAACTTCAATCACACAAAACTCAACAAAGCCTTCGTGAGATCCGTTAGTATGAGAATAATAAACCACTACTATAAGTGCTGAATCAAACCAATTTATATATTTTTTGTACTATATCTATTGTATTCCAACTTTTCTATGGCAAAAACTCATCAAAGAAAACCATAGAGCCATCAAAATAAGCACACAACACAAAGAAAACAGAATCTGTCAAAACAAAACAGTCTGTATCAATTTGACTATTTCGAATACTTCTGTAACTCCAAAAACTCTGAAAAATTAAGAAGATCTGGGAAATTTGTATATTGGTCTATAGCAAGTGGAATGGGTATTTTATCGCTCTCTGGTAAAAACTGAAAATTAATTTCGTGAGCGCAAACTATCTATTTTTTTCAGCAAGATCAAACAACTATTGCCCAAGAAAATCCTAAAGGTTTTACTTGGCACAAACACTAATTAAAACATAAAAAACACAATCATAATAATATCATGATTGTGCTAACACTCAAGAACAGAAAGCAAAAAGCAAAAATAAATTTATTCATTGGGTTGCCTCCCAACAAGCGTTATAGTTTTACGCCCTTAGCTAGGCATATAGCAAGGATCTAAATTTTGTCATCCTTCTTCTTCTTCTTAATTTTCTTGGGGGTATTTTCATCAGGAGGTTTTGTAAACACAACATAAAACATATTATCCATAGAAACTTTAGCATTCCTCATTTGATTTTCATCATAACCCCTTTGATTTCCCGCTACAATCCAAGAATAGTTGGATTATATCTAGAACAGGGACCTCCTTTTTAAGATTCTCATCAAAGATCTTATTATCCCCGAGCAAATGCCTTAGTGCATAGTCACTATTGTAAAGAATTTCTTCTATCATGGGTTTTTCACGATTCATACCATAAAAATCAAAGATTTCCCAAGCTTCCCGAATTATGTAGTCAAACTCGTTCATAAGAACGAGAGTGGCCAACCTTTTGGCCCTAGGATTCTTTATTTTGGGAAGCTCAAAAAACAATCTTTGCAAATTAGGATGAATGCGGATAAATTTGCTTTCAAGTTTCAGAACTACTGCTAAAATATCATCCACATAAGATCTAGTAGTTTTAAGTATAGGAGCATCATCAAGACTCAAATTTCCAACACAATTGAAGAATTCTTGGATACGTTCTTTTCCCATAACGTTCTCTTGCCCCAAGATAAAAGTTTTAGCATCCAGATTGCCTGTATGTCCCATCTTAGGAGTCAGGCCATCATCTGTTGGTGCCATACCGAAATCACTCATGATTGCAAGCAGAGAATAGCTCTGACAAGAAAATGGCGAATGGAACAAGAGAGGCAAATAAAAATGGCAAATTTTTGTGAAGTGGGGGAGAGGAAAATGAGAGGCAAACGACAAATAATGTAAATTGCAAGGAGATGAGATTTGTGATTAGGAACCTGGTTATATTGAAGATCCTCCCCAGCAACGGCGCCAGAAATTCTCCTTGATGGCAGCTGGAACTACGTCGGTGTTTCCCGGGAGAGGGAGGGATGATGTAGCACAACGACGGTAGAGTATTTCGCTTAGTTATGAAACCAAGGTATTGAACCAGTAGGAGAACCAAGCAACACAATGTAAACAGCCCTTGCACACAAATAACAACACCTCGCAACCCGACGTGTTAAAGGGGTTGTCAATCCCTTTCGGTTAACGGTGCCAAAAATTGGTGCGTGATGGTAAAAAGGTTGTAAATATTGATAGATCGAACGCCAAATAAAATAAATTGCAACAAGGTATTTTTGTATTTTTTGGTTTAATAGATTCTAAAATAAAAGCAAGGAAGAATTAGATCGCAAAAGCAAATAGATGAGAAATAAGACCCAGGGTCGTAGGTTTCACTAGTGGCTCCTCTTGAGAAAAATAGCAAACGATGGGTAAAAAAATTACTGTTGGGCAATTGATAGAACTTCAAATAGTTAGGATGATATCCAGGCAATGATCATTACATAGGCATCGTGTACAAGATTAGTAGACCGACTCCTGCCTGCATCTACTACTATTACTCCACACATCGACCGCTATCAAGCATGCATCTAGTGTATTAAGTTCATGGAAAAATGGAGTAATGCAAGAAGAACGATGGCATGATGTAGATAAGATCCATTTATCTATATGGCGGTAGATATAGATGTCGTCTTTTTATCCTTAGCAGCAATGATACATACGTGTTGGTTCCCTTTCTGTCACTAGGATCAAGCACCGTAAGATCGAACCCACTACCGGGCACCTCTTTCCATTGCAAGATAAATAGATCGAGTTGGCCAGACAAAACCCAAATATCGAAGAAGGAATACGAGGCTATAAGAGATCATGCCTAAAAGAGATCAAAGAAACTCAAATACTTTCATGGATATAAAAACATAGATCTGATCATAAACTCGAAGTTCATCGATCCCAACAAACACACCGCAAAAGAGTTACATCATATGGATCTCCAAGAGACCATTGTATTGAGGATCAAGAGAGAGAGAGAGATGAAGCTATCTAGCTACTAACTATGGACCCGAAGGTTTACAAAGAACTACTCACGCATTATCGAAGATGCACCAATGGAAGTGGTGAACCCCTCCGTGATGGTGTTTAGATTGGACCTGCTGTTTCTGGACTCTGTGGCGATTGGATGAATATTTTGTCGACTCCCCTAGGGTCTTGGGAATATTTGAGTATTTATAGAGCAAAGAAGCAGTCCGGGGGGCACTCGAGGTGGGCACGACCCACCAGGGCACGCCAGGGCCTCCTGGCGCGCCCTGGTGGGTTGTGCCCCCCCAGGGCACCCCGTAGGTGCAAGCAGGGCTGATCTGTTTCCTTTTGGACCATAAAAAATCATCGTAAAGTTTCATGCCATTTGGACTCCGTTTGATATTGATTTCCTGCGATGTAAAAAACATGGAAAAACAGGAACGGGCACTGGCACTATGTCAATAGGTTAGTACCAAAAAATGATATAAAGTGACTATAACATGATTATAAAACATCCAAGATTGGTAATAAAACAACATGGAACAGTCAAAAATTATAGATACGTTGGTGACGTATCAACCATTGATGTGGGATGAAGTTGGAGATCGGAAATTGTTCAGACCAGATTTATTCAGAGAGTTTGAAGAGAAGGTCAAGTTGATTCCTAATAGACTCAAGGTAGCTCAGTCCAGGAAGAAGAGTTATGCCGATAGTAAACACAAGGAGGTAGCATACAAAGTCAGGGACAATGCATATCTTCGTGTGTCACCACTTAGAGGAGTTAAAAGATTTTGAGTCAAAGGAAAGTTAGCACCATGATTTGTAGGACCATACCGAGTTTTGGAGCGTATGGGTGAAGTAGCCTACAAGTTGGAATTACCCGAAGGATTGTTAGGAGTTCATGATGTGTTTCATGTTTCCCAGTTGAAGAAGTGCCATGCCGAGATGGCCGATATTCCTCTGAGAGATATAGTACCCCTGGAAGCAATTTAGTTGGAGAGTGACCTGACATAGGAGGAGAAACCCATCAAGATTTTGGAGTTCGCCAACCGAGTCACACGCAACAAGGTCATCAAGTTTTGAAAAGTTCAATGGAGCCACCATACCAAGGAGGAAGCCACCTGGGAGCGAGAAGAAGACCTCCGGAAAGGCCACCCACACCTTTTTGCTAGCCAACCCTAATCTCGAGGGCGAGATTCATCATAAGGGGGGTAGGTTTGTAACATCCCAATTTTCAATTTGGATGTTAATCATTAGGTCATCCTATGCATCCATGGTTTGTGCATTTTGAATTTGTTTTATTTGGAATTTTGATCCTAGAAACCTTAAGCAACTCAAGGACCAATCGAGAGAGTTGGAGGTTTTTATTCAAAATTGGTAACTGGATCAAGGTGATTTTTATTTGAAATTACTTTTCTGATTATTTCAAAATAAATAAAATAATGAGAGAAGATAATACGACTTCTTCAAAAACAACTGAGAAATAATGGAAATTTAATTTTGAATAAAATATATTTTATTTCGAATTTTATTCGGTTAATTAGGGAAAATGTGCATTTTCTAAAAATTGCATTTAGCCCAGAAAAACGCTCACTTTGTCCTAAATTTTAGGAGAGGACGGTGAAATTATTTTTGGAATTTTTAGGATTTTATTTTATTTTTATTTGAATTATTCTTCGCGGCAAATTTCTTTTTGTTAAGTTTTTGGATCGAACTGGGCCGAAGGCCCAGCCAGCCCGAGCCACCACCGCGTTCCCCGACCGTGAGGGAGCCGGACTCGCTGGTAGTCCTGGATTGAGCCGCCGGCGGCTTTGCTCCTCGGCCAAGCCGCCGCACCCCCCGACACGCCTTTATAAGGCCGAGGGCCGGCCCCTCTCCTCCCATCGAGCCGCGCCGCCGCCGTTGTAGCCGCCTGATCCGCCGGAGCCGCCGCCGATCCGATTCGATACATTGTCGGTTTTCTCGCGAAGCGATATAACCGCCGACAAAACCCACCCCAGTTTTTTTAGTTTCTGTTTTTCTTTTAGATCGATTTATTTTATTAGGTTAGTTTAATTAGCGAACGTTCGTTCGTTTAGATATGTTAGTGTACGCTTTCTTTCGTTAGTTTCTGCTAGTGAACATTCGTTCGTTAGATTTTTCTTTTTAGTTTTATTTCGGCCAGGGACCTATCCATGATTAGTTTTCTTATAGATTAGTCCATGATCTTTAAACCCTCACTACTTTTTGCTCGCTTATCCAAATCCAACGAAACTAACGCTATATTCTTCGTTACGATCCCCTTTGTTCAGAAACCAACTTAAACATGTTTTTTGAAATTTAAAATTTGGTTTCAAGCAGATTTGAATTTGAACTTTTTTGACCATAGTTTGAGTTTCGTATCTCCGATTCGATCGATTCTTTTTGCAAATCGAAACTCTTCACTTGATCTTTCTGTTTAGATCTTTTACTTGGGTTTTACCCTTGCATATTATGCTTGAGTGCTTATGTATGCTATTGTTTGTTTATGATAGAGTACCCGGAGTGCGAAGCTTGCTACTACGAATCTCTAGGGTTTTCCAATCGTCCGCAAGGGAAGTAACACTTTGATCATATCCCTTTATTACCTAGTTTTTATGCATTAGTCTCAACCCTCAAATATTGCATGATTAGGATTGCTAACATGTGGGTGTGGTTAAGTAGTTGATGAGGTAGGAACTTATTGTCTTTTATCAACCCTAGGAATATACATTATGCTCGTACTGTTTTGCTATGCTCATAGACGGGGATTGGTATGTGAGATTCTTGCAAGTTGTGAGAGATAATAACTAAGGGAAACTTAAGGTGACTAGTTTAATACACATCTGGGTGGATTGGTTGGGGGCACCTGGGGAATCCAGTGCTGTCGTAGGAGATCCTGGGGTACCCGTGTGATTATCCTATGGAATGCCACCCAGGCTCAAATGGATCGTAAGATTATTCAGGCTAGAAACTTTCGTGTGTAGCCACATGCCATTATGGGCTTTGGCAGAATTGAGTAAGTTGTGGGAAACCTTTCCATGATGGGCTAGTAGATGTAGGGGAATTGTAGGTGTACCGGCCTATCTATCGGTTAAGGGGACCTCCTCGGAAAGACCGTGACTCGATCACCTGTTTCTCAAACATCATTGTTGACACCAGATTTTGGCACGGTCAAGAACTTATTTAAGATGGCCTCAAATGGAGAAGTGATCTACATGAAAGAGTTCTGTATTATTGATATGAACATCTTTGAAGTTTGGGTCATCGCCGTCCAATTTTATCTCGAAGGCCGAAACTATGCTCAAACTACTAAGATCTTATATTCAGAGTACAGTTTGGCCAATTAAGCCCCCTAGATGACCTCAAATGGAAAATTGTTCTACACGGGTTGTCTTCGTCTCGTCGAAACGTTTGATTTTGATATAAAAACCGTCCAAATCCGAGTTTGTATGAAAATATTAGAGCAATCGGAGTGCACCCCTGTCACGAGGCGAGATGTGGCGCGCCCCACCAGACACATGTATGATGGGTAGCGCGAGGGAATAACCTGTTTTGGGCGACTGATTTGACCCTCAAGATGACCTTTGATAAAAAAACCTTCAACATGAAAGTTGTTCGTCTTGTCGAAACGGTCAAGATTTCTTTTGGGCTCGTTTTCATCCGAGATCGTTTACCACCACAAAAAAGACCCGCAAGGTGCAGCCAGTTTAAACTGGACAGTTTTGGAAAGTTCAGATAAAACCAATCCGGATTTGATTAGGGTTTTGGACGTGAATCCAAGCCTTTTCCTTGCACGGGAAGTCCAGCCGCCTCTTATATATCTAAGGCGTGACGGCCGATGGAACAACACACAATCGATCAATTCATCTACCACTTTTTATCTTTTATCTTTTCTCCTTAACCCTACTTCTTCTTCTTCCTCGTTCTTCGTTTGTTCTTCTTCTTTGCAGGGCGGCGAACCTCGAGGCCCTAGGGGCGATTAGGTCGACCTAGGGTAGCCCATAGCCACTGCGCGTCCAGACGGGGTCCCTCCCGGGCGTGCAGGGTTTCGGGTCCTCAAAAGTGCCCACCAGATTGCCTGCGTACCGCGCTTCCGGCCGGGTCTCCTTCGATGTGAGCTGCGGTGCATCACCCTCGGCGTAGGAGGTACACGGTGACGTGTTCGTGTGTGAACACACTTTTTGGCGACTCCGCTGGGGAAGAAGCTTTGAACGGTCTCCAACCCGTTCTTGCTACGAAGAGAGCGTCATCTAGGGGTTGCATCTACAAAGGTAATATGAATACCGAATTCACTTATGTAGATGCAAATAATGCATATGCTGTTGCTAGATCGTTTAATCAGCATAATGTGTTGACTATCCCTAATTTTATGAATCAAGCATCTAGTTATGCACAACAGCCGATTCAGAATAATCTTCATGCTTTAACTTCATATAATTTTAGCAACATGCAACATATGTATCCCAACTCCCATGCATCGACAACCCCACAAATTTATATGCCGATGAATAACATGATGAGTTCGGTTAATAAAGTTGAGACACCCTATGTAGGAACTTCCAATGGTATGCAACAAAGTGTGTTACTACTAGTTATTTGCCCAGTTAACCGTTTTTATTCATCGGCAAATAACTTCCAGTATGTTAATCCAAACGTGCCGGTGGATAGGGGAATTGGCCATGTTACTACTAGCTATTTGGCCAATTACCCTCAACCATCATATGCTACACCTCATGTTAGTAATTTCTCAGCACCGTATGCAACTATAGATGTTCATAATTCGGCCCCGCATCTTCATGGTCATAGCCGAATAAGTGAAAATTCTACAGGAACACACGTGTCGTCATCAAATACTGTAGCATATAATGCATACTCTACGCAATTTGAGAATTTCGGCAACACTCACGAATCATTGCTGAAAGAATCTAAAAGTATTGCGAAGCAATCTCTTCCAGAAGCGGTTGTGGCTGCATTAAAAAAGAGCTTGGCACAAAACAAGAGGATTAGTGCTCTTTTCCTTGAACAATATGAAAAGGGGTTGTTTCCTGATTATGCTGCAATAAAGGCTAGAGTTTTGCAAGAAGATGAAACTTCATCAATCGATAGAATTGGAGAGAGAGCATATTGTTATACAGAAGTGCATACACCTCCACCTAGTACCACAACATATTATACACCCCCTACACAGATGCAAAATTTCGGCAACACTAACAGTTCATTGCCGAAAGATCCTAAAAGCATTGGGGGAAAAACTACACCAGAGCGGGCTGAAATTGAGAGGGGAGTTAAAGCTTTGCGCGATAGGATGCAAGTACTTCGCCAAGAGAGAATTGATAGGGAATTAGCTCAAAGAAAAGAAGCCTTGCCAATTGATATAACCGGTCAAAAGAATGATGATTCGGAAACTAAAAGTGCTTCGATTGAAAAAGCCAAATCAAGTTATATATATTCTGAATCCATCAATTCCAAAGAGGCAAACATTATTGAGAAAGGGCATGGAAAGTATAGCAAGACAGCCATACTTGATTTTTCTGAAGTTAATGGAACCTACTTCCTGCCCTATGAGTTTCGCGCCATAGAAATTGATGAGCTTCAAGAATAAGAACAAGTAGCCGAAGAAAGTTTGGTGGACGAAGATCTTGAAACTAATGATGCACCAAATCAAGAAAAAGATGATGACAAGGCATTGGGGAGCTATCCGAAGGTGGAGCAAGATATTCTTCAAGTCACACCACCATCATGCTCTCCCAACATATTTGAAGAGGTATGTCTAGCAATTAATTTACCTATTTTCAGATTTGGTCATGACTTAGTTGTTGATGCATATATTAGAAAAATCTTCATAAGAAATATTGAGAGACCATTGAAGGAGGGTAATTTATTTGTTAGCAATCAGATTGTCACAAAGCATATTGGTCAACGTATTGCACCATTCAGAAAGACCGATAGTGAAAAATAATTGCAGCCAAGGCTTTCCCGTTGCTTTATCTAAAGCTCATATCTAATTGGGTAGCTTTGCTTATTTCTTACTTGGCTTACACTTGGTCTCAACTGAGACATCTATGTTCTAAATATCTTCATTTCAGAAATTTAAAGCCAAGGTTAAATTCTATTGAGAAAACCGATGCTAATACAATATCTTATCCAAAGACATCAGAGATAGAGTGTAAAACACAATGCATAGCAGAATGGGGAGATTCTAAATCTGAACCATTCGTTTGCTTATCTCCAAAGCCGTTCACATAGCAAGATCGGCTAAAAAACAAGAAGTATACCTTCAATTCCAGCATGTGTGAACAAATATTTGATTTGTTGTTGAGAAATAATTATATTAGAATTCTTGATCACCATGTTGAGCCATTTGTCCAGGGACGAATGTATTGTAAGTTGCGTGATTCGTCCAAGCATAATTTTTAGGATTGCAACATGTTCCGTCAAATAGTTAAATCAGCCATTGATAAAGGACGATTAAGATTTGTTGAGACACCAACAGATGATGAGTCTATTCCAATTGGTCCTGATGGCAAAAGGTTTTTGCATCGGCTGCTTCAAGCCGATCCATTTAAAGAGAAGGTAAAAACTACAGGTGATGGGATCGAGCTTTCAAGTAATCAAGTTGTTGAAGAGCATAGTGAACATAATTTTGAGGGCGATAATTCTATCGAAGCTACAATGGAGACGCCAAGGACTGGGGGGCAGCAAGCAAATCCAATGATCGACGAAAGCAAATCAAAAGAAAACAAAGGCTGAAATAAGCGCAAGTGTAAGAGATCAAAAATCACCTTTGTTGAACTATTGGATAAATATCAAAAGAAGAGTGAAGAGAAGAATGCTTACCGGCCCAATCCTGGAAAGAAACTAGGATCACCCCAAGGAGCAAATATGAGGATTGGTATCAGCAAAGTGAGAATTTTAATGCAACATATTCATATCCTTATTTTAGGCCGCCAATGCCAATGCCGTGGATGCCTCCCTATGCTCATATAGATCCATATCCATCATGGGACATGTATGATACAAGGGCACATTCTCCATCTTATTTTAGACCATCTCACCAATATTATGCAGCTCCGAGAAGATCAACATTTGAACAATCACATGTTAAAGACCGCTTCAATCATAAGGAATCGGTCCAGAGCTCAAGGAAGAAGAAAGAGGTGGTCAAGCAAGTTTACCGTGTTAAAAGAGATGGTTGTAAGAGTGCAACTTCAGATTTGATGTCAAATGAAAAAGAGCCAATTAATGTGTTGACATTGGCTACTAACGACAATGAGACAAAGCAACCAATTATTAAGAGTCGAAGTGCCAAATCTGAAGAAAAGAAGTTGAGAGTGCACAAGGCCAAAAAGGAATTGCCATTGGTCAAAACAGAATCACAGTCGAGATGCCCACTCGGCTTATCCTATTGGCAAAAGAGGGAATTACAAAAACTTAGTGCACAATAACTTGAAGAAAGGAACATGGCATGGGTTCCCAAAGGAAGTGCTCAAAATAAGAATTATGTGAAAGCATCCATTACACGACGTGCGACAAAGATGAAGAAGGAAAAGAGTGAAAACTATGAAGGACCAAGCCGAAGGTTTCGACATCTTCGGTCCACACATTATCCATATTCTTCAACTATGCTGTTGATGCCTATGCCATGGAATTCGTCATCAGGTATGATTGGTTACCCTCAATGGGCTTATTATAACCCATGGATGCAATATAATTGCTTACATCATGAAAGGGTATTGCCAAGTCACTATACATTTGATTAGCTACAAGTTTGTTGCTGATCCAAAGTACCGAAATACTTGATTTGTCATTTAATTTGTTTATTTCGGCTATATGTGCTTTGAATGAAGTTTACATGGTAATGACTGATATTTATCTATCGTCCTAAGATTATGTCAACGCATGGCCGGTGTAGTATTCTAACATCGTCCTTAGTTCGATTGAAGAGCGAGACAAGGTACGTGCTCATGGAAATTTATATGTATGCCTATATTATGATTGAATGGAGTTGAGACATCATGACCGATGTCATTGAATATATGCTACATAGACCAATTCATAGCTGCAGAATTGGCTAGTGGGCTTATACTTTGTTTGGATATGATTTGGCTTATGCATCTTTGAGATCTATAAGAGGCCAAATCATAGCTGATTTTTCGATTGAACATCGGATTAATGTCATGCATAATATTAATATTAGCCTTGTCTCTCTAGTACTATGGAGATTATGTTTTGATGGTTCAATTCATAGCAATGGCCAAAGTGTTGGTGTTGTTTATATATCTCTTTATGGTACTATTTTGAAGCCTCATGCCGCTTAGAATATTTTTATGCACGATTAATCAAGGCCGAATATGCATTGTTCTTCGGATTGACTCTTTTATTTGCTATAGGTGCTATACATATTGAGGCTTTTGGTTATTCGTTATGAGTAGTGCAACAAATATCCAAGGGTTATCAATGTTTTGACGAATCACTTATAGTTTATCTTGGGGTATGTCTAGATGCAAAATTTACCTTGGGTTGCATTAAAATTGTTCATATATTTAGACATGTCAATTGAAGAGAGTTGGCATAGCAAGCATCCGGCTACCATGTCCATCATGGTGTATTGCATATCTATCAATAGCCGATGCTTATTCTTGCCAACATATGTAAGGCCGAATTGGAGCTCACTACCTCGGCCACTAATGAAACTTTTATGCAGACAAAGTAAGGATTCGAGAAAGTTCATTGTTGATTATCTGCAAGATCCTAGCAGAAGGGTGGGCAATATGGTTGATGGATGATCTTGACATGCATACCTATGGAACTTTATAGTCGGATTAATGAAATTGGGAAAGTCACCCAAGCTTGCATCAAAATATTCACACAAGCAATGGCCAATATGAACTTATCGTCCTAAGCATATGCAAAATGGCCGATGTAGTGTTGACATCGTCCTTAAAGAAAGCTATGTTCAACTTATTTTTCGGCACACAAGCTTTGCCGAAAAATAGTGGGACATGTGTTGACACTAGATTTTGGAACGGTCAAGAACTTATTGAAGATGAACTCAAATGGAGAAGTGATCTACATGAAAGAGCTCCGTATTATTGGTATGAACATCTTTGAAGTTTGGGTCATCGCCGTCCGATTTCATCTCGAAGGCCGAAACTATGCTCAAAGTACTAAGATATTATATTCAGAGTACAATTTGGCAGATTAAGCCACCAAGACGACCTCAAATGGAAAAATGATCTACACGGGTTGTCTTCGTCTTGTCGAAATGTTTGATTTTTATATAAAAATCGTCCAAATCTGAGTTTGTATGCAAAAGTTAGAGCAATCTAAATGCAGCTCTGTCACGAGGCGAGATGTGGCGCGCCTCACCACACACATGTGTGATGGGTAGCGCGAGGGAATAGCCTGTTTTGGGCGACCGATTTGACCCTCAAGATGATCTCTAATAAAAAAACCTTCAACATGAAAGTTGTTCGTCTCGTCGAAACGGTCAAGATTGCTTTTGGGCTCGTTTTTATCCGAGATCATATACCACCACAAAAAAGACTCGCAAGGTGCAGCCAATTTAAACCGAACAGTTTTGGAAAGTTCGGATAAAACCAATCCGAATTTGACTAGGGTTTTGGACATGAATCCAAGCCTTTTACTTGCACAGGAAGTTCAGATGCCTCTTATATATCTAAGGGGTGATGGCCGATTGAACAACACACAATCGATCAATTCATCTACCAGTTTTTATCTTTTATCTTTTCTCCTTAACCCTAGTTCTTCTTCCTCGTTCTTCGTCTGTTCTTCTTCTTTGCAGGGCCGCGAACCTCGAGGCCCTAGGGGCGATCAGGTCGACCTAGGGCAGCCCATAGCCACCGCGCGTCCAGACGGGGTCCCTCCCGGACGTGCGGGGTTTTGGGTCTTCAAAAGCGCCCACAGGATTGCCTGCGTACCGCGCTTTAGGCCGGGTCTCCTTCGACGTGAGCTGCGGTGCATCACCCTCGGCGTAGGAGGTACACGGTGATGCGTTCGTGTGCGAACAATCATGCAGTGCGAGAAATCAACGGAGGAGATCGAGTCTTGTGGGGAAAAGTGCGCAAACGTCTGCAGAGTGTACAAACTAATCATGATTAGTCGTGTCCCGGGTTATGGAGATCTTGAGTATTTGGTATTTGAATTATTGGTTGATCTCAACATTTACTTAATAAGTTTGTTGGGTTAATAATATTCTTTTGGGATTGAGTTGGGGGTACCTTCTCATTAATGAAATAAATTTGGTAGTTAAATAAAATATATTCCTTTTGTTGTAGGGAAAATTGGCTTTATGCAAAATGTTAAACCTAGAGCCTCCACCAGCCATATATGCATGTAGTGATAGCTGTTATTTGTTCAATGCTCTATAGTGTTATCTTGCCAGCATATTCCATGTGCTAACCTACACGGCTGCAATGTATCATGTTGCAGAATTTTTAGACAAAGAGTAAGGTGCGATAGGTCGTTGTCGTGCACTCAATATTGTCGTGGAGTTGATGGAATCATTTATCTTTGATGCTTCCGCGGTTATCTTATTTAGATGGCCTTCAACCATATTATTGTAATAAGTTCTCCTTATGAGACACTCGATGTAATAAGTGTGTGATCAAACTCTGCTATAATTCCTCGAGTACTGTGTGTGAGCAATACCAATCCAGGGATGACACTTAAGCACAGAGACTTCGGTCCATTGGGATCGGCTCGCTACAAGTTTCCTCCCTCAGATCCTCATTCTCGAACTCGAGTTTCAATATCTTTTTGCATAATGCCGCCTTGCTGTCCTGCGAAAAACGTGGTGGGATAGATTGGACCTGAGGGAGGCTTGACTTCTTGAACTCCACATGCAGATCGCTGGGTTGAGGTAGTGGATCGTCCCCCTCATCAGAGATTGTCTCATCATTCCCCTTTGGATCATAGTATTCTTCCTCCTCCATGGTCCAACCATAATGTTCCACATACCAATATGCTTTTGGTTTTGTGATATAATCTACTATTTGGCTCTCTCCCTCTGAATCTTGGGACGACATCTTGCTCCAATCTGTTGTAGAAACAACTCAAAACGAAAACAGATGATTTTGTCATAGTACGGTGGTCAAAACCTTTGGGAGATTATATAATGAAATTTTACTGGCTGAAAGGAGTATCATGCAAGAAAACGGAGTCCGGAGGGCACCCGAGTTGGCCATAAGGACGGGGGGCACGCCCAGGGGGGTAGGGCGTGCCCTCCACCCTTGTGGACGCCTCGTGTCTCTTTCGGACTACTTTTAATTTTGCTAATTTTTTAAATATTCCAAAACGGAGAAAAATTATCATGGGAATCATTTTGGAGTCGGTTTACTTACCGTACCACATACCTATTCCTTTTCAGAGTCTGAAACATTCTGGAAAGTATCCCTTATGTACTCCTCCGGTGTTACGATATTAATTATATTGGTCTCAACAATTATGGGAGTACCTGATATATAATGTTTGATTCTTTGACCGTTTACCACCTTCGGATTTGTGCCTTCGGTGTTGTTGGTCTTTATGGCACCGAAACAATAAACCTCCTAGATAATGTAGGGACCTTCCCATTTAGAAAGAAGCTTTCCTGCAAAAAATCTTAAATGAGAGTTGTATAGAAAAACATGATCACCTACATTAAACTCATGCTTCTGTTCCTTTTACCATGCCATCTTTTAACTTTTTATTTAAACAACTTGGCATTCTCATAGGCTTGGGTTCTCCATTCATCAAGTGAGCTAATGTCAAATAACCTCTTCTCACCGGCAAGTTTGAAATGATAGTTGAGCTCTTTAATAGCCCAATATGCCTTACGTTCTAGTTCAAGAGGTAATAAGTGACATGCTTTTCCATAAACCATCTTATATGGAGACATACCCATAGGATTCTTATAAGTAGTTCTATAAGCCCATAATGCATCATCAAGTTTCTTAGACCACTAAACTGAGGATGATATGGACATGCAATTCGATGGTTGACATCATACTTAGCAACCATTTTACGGAATGAACCGTGAATAAAATGTGAACCAACGTCAGTCATTAAATATCTAGGGACTCCAAACCTCGGAAAAATAACTTCTTTAAGCATCTTAATAGAAATGTTATGATTAGCACTACTAGTTGGAATAGCTTCGACCCATTTAGTAACGTAATCAACAACAACAAAAATATGTGTACCCATTAGAGGAAGGAAAAGGTCCCATATAACTAAAGCCCCAAACATCAAATGGTTCAATAACAAGTGAATAGTTCATTGGAATTTCCTGACGTCTACTAATATTACCAATTCTCTGGCATTCATCACAAGATAAGACAAACTTACGAGCATCTTTAAAGAGAGTGGGACAATAGAACCCGGATTGCAATACCTTATGTGCAGTTCTGTCTCCAGCGTGGTCTCCTCCGTAAGATTCGGAGTGGCACTTTCATAGGATCTGCTCCTATTCATGCTTATGTACACAATGTCTAATAACACCATCTACTCCTTCTTTATAAATGTGTGGGTCATCCCAGAAGTACTGTCTTAAATCATAGAAAACCTTTTTCTTTTGCTGGTATGTGAAACTAGGTGGTATAAATTTAGCAACAATGTAATTAGCATAAGCAACATACGATGGACTACTACGAGAAGCATTTATGACATTTAGTTGTTCGTCAGGAAAGCTATCATCAATAGGCAGTGGGTCATCAAGAATATTTTCTAGCCTAGACAAGTTGTCTGCAACGGGGTTCTGAGCTCCCTTTTTATCAATAATATGCAAATCAAATTCTTGTAGCAATTGAACCAATCTAATAAGTCTAGGTTTGACATCTTTCTTTTCCATAAGATATTTAATAGCAGCATGATCAGTGTGAACAGTTACTTTGGAATCAACAATATAAGGTCTGAACTTATCACATGCAAATAAAACTGCTAAAAATTCTTTTTCAGTGGTAGCATAATTTCTCTGGGCACTGTCTAGAGTAAAACAAGCATACTGAATAACATTTAATTTCTTATCAACTCTTTGTCCTAGAACAACACTAATAGCATAATCACTAGAATCACACATAATTTCAAAGGGTAAATTCCAATCAGGTGGCTGAACAATAGGAGCAGAAATCAAGGCTTTTCTTTAGTATTTAAAATGCTTCTACACAATCATCATCAAAAACAAAAGGAACATCTTTTTGCAAGACATTAGTGAGAGGCCTAGAAATTTTAGAGAAGTTTTTAATAAACCTCCTATAGAAACCAGCATGACCAAGGAAACTTCTTATACCTTTGATATCTTTAGGACGCGACATCTTTTCAATAGCATCTACTTTAGCTTTACCAATTTCAATACCTCTTGCGGAAACTTTATGCCCCAATGCAATACCTTCATTAACCATAAAGTGACACTTCTCCCAATTCAAGACAAGATTAGTTTCTTCACATCTCTGCAAAACTCGATCAAGGTTGCTTAAGCAATCATCAAAAGAAGTTCCGTAAACGAAGAAATCATCCATGAAAACCTCAACAATATTTTCACAAAAATCAGAGAATATAGCAGTCATACATCTTTGAAAGGTAGCAGGTGCATTGCATAAACCAAAAGGCATACGACTATAAGCAAAGGTACCGAAAGGGCAAGTAAAAGTAGTTTTCTCTTGATCCTCTTTCCACACAGGTATTTGAGAGAAACCAGAATAGCCATCTAGAAAGAAAAATGAGTATGTTTGGATAGTCTTTCTAGCATTTGATCAATACAAGGTAGAGGGTAATGATATTTTCTAGTAGCTTTATTTAATTTGCGAAAATCAATTACCATTCTATAACCTGTAACAATTCTTTGAGGAATCAATTCTTTCTTATCATTAGGAACAACAGTAATACCTCCCATCTTGGGGACACAATGAACAGGAATTACCCACTGACTATCAGCAATAGGATAAATTATACCTGCCTCTAGGAGCTTTAGTATTTCATTTCTTACCACTTCTTTCATCTTAGGATTTAACCGTCGTTGATGATCAACAACTGGTTTAGCATCTTTCTCCAATTTAATTTTGTGCTGACATGGAGTGGGACTGACGCCCTTAAGATCATCAAGAGTATATCCAATAGCGGCACGATGCTTCTTCAGAGTTTTCAATAATTTCTTTTCTTCACGCTCAAAAAGGTTAGCACTAATAATAATAGGACATATCTTCTTTTCATCAAGATAAGCATATTTCAGAGTATCAGGTAATTGTTTATGCTCAAACACGGGATCACCCTTGGGCGGAGGAGGATCCCCAAGGATTTCAATAGGAAAATTGTGTTTCAAAATAGGTCATTGATTAAAGAATACTTCATCTATTTCCCTTCTATCATTAATAAACATATCATTTTCATGGTCTAGAAAATATTGTTCTAAAGAATCAGCAGGAGGAACGGCAATAGAAGCAAGACCAATAATTTCATCCTTACTAGGAAATTCTTTATCATGCGGTTGTCTATGAAATTTAGAGAAATTAAATCATGAGACATGTCCCCCAAACCAATAGTAACAATATCTTTCTCGCAGTCTATCTTAGCATTAACGGTATTCAAGAAAGGTCTACCAAATATAATGGGACAAAAATTATCTTCTGGGGAACCAAGAACAAGAAAATCAGTAGGATATTTTATCTTCCCACACAAGACTTTAACATCTCTAACAATCCCAATTGGTGATATAATATCTCTATTAGCAAGCTTAATACTAACAACAATATCTTCTATCTCAGCAGGTGCAATATCATTCATAATTTCTTTATATAAGGTATTGCACTCACACTAGGACCCACATCACATATGCCATGATAACAATGTTCTCCTATTTTAACAGAAACAACAGGCATGCCAACTACATGTCTATGTTTATCTTTAGTATCAGGTTTAGCAATCCTAGCAACTTCATCACAGAAATAAATAACATGCCCATCAATATTATCAACCAAGAGATCTTTAACCGTAGCAATACTAGGTTCAACTTTAATTTTCTCAGAGGGTTTAGGTGTTCTAGTATAACTTTTACGAACCAAAGTTGAAGCTTTAGCATGATCCTTTATTCTAACAGGGAAAGGTGGTTTCTTAATATAAGCAATAGGAACAATAGGATTAACATTACAAGTAATAGTTTCTATTTCAACTTTAATAGGTTCTACTACTTTAAATTCAATGGGAGGTTGATATTTAAACCACTTCTCCTTAGGGAGATCAACATGAGTAGCAAAATATTCACACAAAGAAACTACTATCTCAGAGTCAAGTCCATATTCAGTGCTAAAATCACGAAAAGCATCGGTATCTATAAAAGCACACTAAATCCCATTTGCTCTAGTCAAGTCTGAAGAAGGATATTTAGTATGATTATGTTAAATCTTTTATGGATACCGATGGAATTTCATAATACATATTTTCAGTAGGTGCAGTAGGTTGAGGAGCAACTCTTTGGTCTTCCGGTCGAGGTGAAGATACCCCGAAGAAGCCCCTTGAAGGATTATTTACCATAGTAACAAGTGACAATAAATTTAAGAATACTATATAAATGTTTCCTTACAAAGTTCCACTTACCAAAGGCGCTACACTCCTCGGCAACGGTGCCAGAAAAGGGTATTGATGACCCATAGGTATAGGGGATCTATCATAGTCCTTTCGATAAGTAAGAGTGACGAACCCAACGAGGAGCAAAAGGAAATGGTAAGCGGTTTTCAGCAAGGTATTCTCTGCAAGCACTGAAATTATCGATAACAAATAGTTTTGTGATAAGATAAATCATAACAGGTAACAAGTAAATGAAGTAACTAAGGTGCAACAAGGTGGCCCAATCCTTTTTGTAGCAAAGGACAAGCCTGGATGAACTCTTATATAAGGCAGAGCGCTCCAGAGGACACATGGGAATTTGTCAAGTTAGTTTTCATCATGCTCATACGATTCGCGTTCGTTACTTTGACAATTGATATGTCTCCATCGTATCTATAATTTTTGATTGTTTCATGCCAATATTTGATACGTCTCCGTCGTATCTATAATTTTTTTATTGTTCCATGCCAACATTATACAACTTTCATATACTTTTGACAACTGTTTATACTATTTTTGGGACTAACATATTGATACAGTGCCCAGTGCCAGTTCCTGTTTGTTGCATGTTTTTTGTTTCATAGAAAATCCATATAAAATGGAGTCCAAACGGGATAAAAACTGACAGGATTTTTTTGGAATATATGCGATTTTTAGGAAGAAGAATCAACGCGAGACGATGCCTGAGGGGGCCACGAGGCAGGGGGCGCGCCCTAGGAGGTCAGGCGCGCCCTGGGCCCTCGTGGACACCCTGTAAGGCGATTAGTGCCCTTCTTTTGCCGCAAGAAAGCTAATATCCGGATTTAAATCGTGTCCAAATTTCAGCCCAATCGGAGTTACGGATCTCTGGGAATATAAGAAATGGTGAAAGGGCAGAATCAAGAACGCAGAAACAGAAGAGAGACAAAAGGACAGATCCTATCTCGGAGGGGCTCTCGCCCCTCCCATGCCATGGAGGCCATGGACCAGAGGGGAAACACTTCTCCCATCTAGGGAGAAGGTCAATGAAGAAGAAGATGGGGGGCTCTCTCCCCCTCTCTTCCGGTGGCGCCGGAACGCCACCGGGGCCATCATCATCACCACAATCTACACCAACAACTTCACCGCCATCATCACCAACTCTTCCCCCCTCTATGCAGTGGTGTAACCCCTCTTTTACCCGCTGTAATCTCTACTTAAACATGGTGCTCAATGCTATATATTATTTCCCAATGATGTATGGCTATCCTATGATGTTTGAGTAGATCCGTTTTGTCCTATGGGTTAATTGATGGTCGTGATTGGTTTGAGTTGCATATTTTATTATTGGTGCTGTCCTATGGTGCTCTCCATGTCGCGCAAGCGTGAGGGATCCCCGCTGTAGGGTTTGCAATATGTTCATGATTTGCTTATGGTGGGTGATGTGAGTGATAGAAACACAGACCCGAGTAAGTAGGTTGTTTGCGTATGGGAATAAAGAGGACTTGATGCCTTATAATGCTATGGTTGGGTTTTACCTTAATGATCTTTAGTAGTTGCGGATGCTTGCTAGAGTTCCAATCATAAGTGCATATGATCCAAGAAGATAAAGTATGTTAGCTTATGCATGTCCCTCAAATAAAATTGCAACAATGATTAGCGGTCTAGTTATTGATTGCCTAGGGACAAATAAATTTCTTGTGTGACAACAAGCTCTCTACTAAAACTAACTTAGTTGTGTCCCCATCTAAACAGACCCTAATTTTTTTATGCGCTCTTTATTATCTTGCAAACCTATCCAACAACACCTACAAAATACTTCTAGTTTCATACTTGTTCTAGGTAAAGCGAACGTTACGCGTGTGTAGAGTTGTATCGGTGGTCGATAGAACTTGAGGGAATATTTGTTCTACCTTTAGCTCCTCGTTGGGTTCGACACTCTTACTTATCAAAAGAGGCTACAATTTATCCCCTATACTTGTGTGTTATCAATATTATACAACTTTTATACACTTTTGGCAACTTTTTCTATGATTTATTGGACTAACCTATTGATCCAGTGCCTAGTGCCAACTCCTGTTTTCTGCATGTTTTTTGTATCGCAGAATATCCATATGAAACGAAGTGCAAATACAATAAATTTTTATGGAGAATTATTTTGGAATATATGTGACTTTTTGGGAGTTGGAATCATCGCAAACGGAGGCCCACACAGCCCACAAGACACCAGGGCGCGCCAGAGGCCCCTGGCGCGTGGTGGTGGGTTCTGCCCTCCTCGAACGTCGGTTGGAGCTCTACTTAGGGTGAAAGGAAGCTTATAGCCGGAAAAAAATTGTGTTAAAATCTCAACATAGTCGGAGTTACGGATCTCCCGGAATATAAGAAACGATTTCGGCCAGATTTGGGGAAGGCAGAGATAGAAGAGAACAGAGAGGGAGATCCAATATTGGAGGGGCTCTCGCCCCTCCACCGCCATGGAGACCAAGGACCAGAGGGGGAACTCTCCTCTCATCTAGGGGGGAGTCCAAGGAAGAATAAAAAGGAGGGGGTCTCCCCCCCTCGCTTCCGGTGGCGCGGGAGCGCCGCTGGGGTAACGATCGGAATGGCGACCTACATCAACAATCTTGCTACAGTCAACACCAACTTTCTCCCCCTCTATGTAGCGGTGTAACACCTCTTCTCCCTGCTCTAATCTCTACTTAAATATGGTTCTCAACTCCATATATTATTTCCTAATGGTCTATGGTTATCCTGTGATGTTTGAGTAGATCTGTTTTGTCCTGTGGGTTAATCATAATTTTGGTTGGTATGATTGCATATTTTATTTATGGTGTTGTCCTACGGTGCCCTCTGTTCTCGCGCAAACGTGAGGGCCCCCCGCTGTAGGGTTTTGCAATATGTTCATGGTTAGCTTATGGTGGGTTGCGAGAGTGACAGAAGCTTAAACCCGAGTAGGTGGGCTATGGCGTATGGGATAAAGAGGACTTGATACTTAATCCTATGGTTGGGTTTCACGACCTTAATGATCTTTGTTAGTTGCAGATGCTTGCTAGAGTTCCAATCATAAGTGCATATGATCCAAGTAGAGAAAGTATGTTAGCTCATGCCTCTCCCTCATGTAGAATTGCAAGAATGATTACCGGTACTTGTTATCGATTGCCTAGGGACAAATAACTTTCTTGTTGACAAAAACCCTTTAACTAAACACCTAACTTTTATTATCTTGCAAAGTACTTCTAGTTTTATTCTTGCAAAGTAATTCTAGCATTACGCCTACAAAATATCATACCTATTTCCGATAAAGCAAACGTCAAGTGTGCGTAGAGTTGTATCGGTGGTCGATAGAACTTGAGGGAATATTTGTTCTTCCTTTAGCTCCTCGTTGGGTTCGACACTCTTATTTATCAAAGAGGGCTACAAACGATCCCCTATACTTGTGGGTTGTCAAGACCTTTTTCTCGCGCCGTTGCCGGGGAGCAATAGCGTGGGGTGAATATTCTCATGTGTGATTGTTTGCTTTATCACTAAGTAGTTTTTATTTCCTGTTAGAAGTTGTTCTCTATCTTTAGTTATGGATATGGAACACGAAACACGAAAAAAATTAGTTGTACTTGCTACACATGGAGATGGGGAACCTCCTAAAACCCTCGATGCTTGTTATGTGAAAAATATTATGCACTACTTTGATAATCCTGAGAAAACCCCATGCAACTTGATAATGGGAGTAACATTGGATCAACGTGAATACTTTAGGGATTATCGCTTAACCCCAAAAGCGAAACTTTTATGGGATCAAATTCATATGTTGCATTGGTATGCTTGTAATTTATGCTTGAGATATGATTATACTTGTTGCTCTAGGATGAATGCTCCGCACCTTCCCTTTTCATGCAAATTTAATGAATATGAAACCTTGGCTTCTTATGCTAATGGTATATATGATTACTATGATGTGGAACGAATAGAATAATTTGTTGCTTTTAAGGGTGCTTATGAATTGAATCTTTGTTTGAAAAGTTTGAAGATTTTGATGATTCAGTTTATAGACCTGAAAATTTGGCTATCCTTAAATATTGCTACGATAATTATAAATACAATTCTGATATTGATGAATTTATTGAGAAAGTCTCCATCGTCCAAGAAGAGACTAATATTTTGCAAGAGTCTATGGAAGAAGGAATTGATGAAACTATGAGCTCATTGGATGAAAAAGATGATGAGCAGAGCGAAGAACAAAAGGAGGAAGAGCGGATTAGCTACCTGTGCCCACCTTCTAATGAGAGTAACTCTTCAACTCATACACTGTTTGATTTCCCTTCGTTCTTACCGAAGGATAAATGCCATGATAATTGCTATGGTCCCGTTGATTTGTTTGAAATATCCCTTTTTGATGATGCTTGCCATGCTTGTGGCGATGATGCCAATATGAATTATGCTCATGGAGATGAACTTGCTATGTTCCTTATATTAAGAACGAAATTGTTGCTATTGCACCCACACATGATAGTCCTACGATCTTTTTGGATTCTCCCATCTACACTATATCGGAGAAGTTTACTCTTTTAAGGATTACATTGATGGGTTGCATTCTACCATTACACATGATGATTTTTATGAACATAATATGCATGTGCTTGCTGCTCCTACTTGCAATTATTATGAGAGAGGAACTATATCTCCACCTCTCTATGTTTCCAACACGATAAAATTGCAAGAAACTGCTTATGCTATGTATTGGCCTTTACTTGATGTGCATGAATTGTTCTTTTATGGCATGCCGATGCATAGGAAAAGAGTTAGACTTCATCATTGCATGATATATGTTGCTTTGTGTTCACTACTAAATGCCGAATCATTGTTAATTAAAATTGGCTTTGATATTC
The DNA here is from genome assembly GCF_018294505.1 of Triticum aestivum. NCBI lineage: Eukaryota > Viridiplantae > Streptophyta > Magnoliopsida > Poales > Poaceae > Triticum > Triticum aestivum. The sequence goes on from NC_057797.1 coordinate 502,687,272, forward strand.
CTTGGGATCCGGGTGGATTCATTAATACTTGAGCACTTTATGCCTAGATTAATGGCTTTAAAGAAAGCGCTGCCAGGGAGACAAACCGGAAGTTTTAGAGGGTCATTTATTTCCGTTGAGTGCTTTTATAGAGTTTAAAAGCAAAAAATATAGGGGAACTTAAAACTTCACAAAAATAAAAGTGAAAGTGAGATAGACGAGCACCATGGAAGCGGGAGCTAGCCTTGAACTTTGTTCATGCCCATGGAAACTTTGTGAATCTTGAATTGTGGAAACTTTTCAACAAAAATAACTATCCCCTTGTACAATTCCATTGTAGTATAAGAATAATGTGCCAAGATTTGCCTTTAGGATGTTTAAATTGCTTGTTGGTTTATGCGGTGCAAAACAGAAACTTTGGCTGTAGTGCACGATTTTACATTTTTTACTGGAACGTCAAATGGTTCTACAACCTTTTGCACTATAGTGCTATATAATATTTTTAATTTTCCTAATTGTTTCAGAATTCTTTGAGTTATAGAAATGTGGTAGATGTTCAAATCTTTACAGACTGTCCTGTTTTCACAGATTGTTGTTATAGCTTCATTATTTCATATGTTCGAATTCTTGTTGAAGCCTCCTTGACTTGAGGCCATAGAATTGTGATAGCATACAGTGGGTAATTTTTTATAATTATACAATAATGTTACCGTAGTACATGATGGGATTTCATTGCCATATTCACTAACCCCGCTGAGGGAGTCCTGGACTAAGGGATCCTCGGGCGTCCGACCTATTGGATATGGGCCGGACTGATGGGCTGTGAAGATATGAAGACCGAAGACTCTACCGTGTCCATATGGGACTCTCCTTGGCGTGGAAGGCAAGCTTGGCATCCAAATATGAAGATTCCTTTCTCTGTAACCGACCTTATGTAACCCCAGATCCCTCCGGTGTCTATATAAACCGAAGCGATCGGTCCGTTGAGGGATATCCTCATAATCATAGTCAGACAGGCTAGACTTTTAGGGTTTAGCCATTACGATCTCGTGGTAGATCAACTATTGTAATACTCACATTTATCAAGATCAATCAAGCAGGAAGTAGGGTATTACCTCCATAGAGAGGGCCCGAACCTGGGCAAACATTGTGTCCCTTGTCTCCTGTTACCATCAACCTTAGACGGATAGTTCGGGACCCCCTACCCGAGATCCGCCGGTATTGACACCGACACCCGCCACTAAAAGTTCAGTTGAATTTTGTGTGGACGAAGTGATCAAAGATCGAGGAGGTCTCGTTATGGGGAGAAGGAGGAGAGGCAAGAGCTCAAGCTTGGGGATGCCCAAGGCACCCCATGTAAATATTCAAGGAGACTCAAGCGTCTAAGCTTGGGGATGCCTCGGAAGGCATCCCAACTTTCTTCAGCAAGTATCGGTATGTTTTCGATTTCGTTTCGTTCATGTGATATGTGTAAATCTTGGAGCGTCTTTTCCATTTAGTTTTCACTTTTATTTCATGCACCATGCCGGCATGAGATAGTCCATGGTTTATTTATAGAATGCTCATTGCACTTGACTTATATCTTTTGAGTATGGCTTTATAGAATGCTTCATGTGCTTCACTTATATCATTTGAAGTTCGGATTGCCTGTTTCTCTTCACATAGAAAACTATTATTTGCAGAATGCTCTTTTGCTTCACTTATATTTGTTAGAGCATGGTCTTTTGTAGAAAGAATTAAACTCTCATGCTTCACTTAGATCTATTTAGAGAGTCAACAGGAATTGGTCATTTGCATGGTTAGTTATAAAATCCTATATAAAACTTATGGATCACTGAATATGATATATCTGATTCCTTGCAATAGTTTTGCGATATAGAGATGAATATGTGGGAGGTACTAGTAAATGGTTGTGTTTAGTAAGAATATCTGTGTTAAAGTTTGTGATTCCCTAACCATGCACGTATAGTCTGTCGTTACGCTATGATGTTGGAGCATGATTTATTATTGATTGTTGTAACGCCCCGAGACCGTTGCGCCAGGTGTCTTCCAGTTATTCGCTGTTGTTGCCTTGTCATTTGTTTGCTTGTGATGCATTTCATATCATGTCATCATGTGCATCGCATTTGCATACATGTTCGTCTCATGTATCCGAGCATTTTCCCCGTTGTCCGTTTTGCAACCCGGCGCTCCTATGTCCTCCGGCGCCTCCTTTTGCCTCTTTTCGTGAGCGGGTGTTAAACGTTCTCGGATTGGACCGAGACTTGCCAAGCGGCCTTGGTTCACTACCGGTAGACCGCCTGTCAAGTTTCATGCCATTTGGGGTTCGTTTGATACTCCAACGGTTAACCGGGGTACCGTAAAGGCCTCGTGTGTGTTGCATCCCAACACCCCTCCAAAGTGGCCCAAAACCCATCCAGCCCCCCTCCATCCTCTCGGTCGTTCGATCACGACCGCGTGGCCGAAAACCGCACCTCATTTGGACTCTCCTAGCTCCCTCTACCTATAAATATGTGACTCCCCTCAAAAATTTTGCGCAGTACAAACCATAGATCCACTCGTCTCCGCGCCGCCGGACAAATCCCTCACCGGCCGGACATGTCCGCTCGCCCGGCCACCTCACCCGGACCAATCTGGAGCCGCCACCTCAGCAGCGCCGTCTCCCTCCTCCTCTAGCGGGCCGCCACGTGTCCCCGCAGCGCCCCACTTCGCCGCGGGCCTGCCGAGCCCATCTGAGGCCCGCTCGGGCCCGGACGCCGCAGCCGCTTGCCCGCGCGAGCCCGAGGCGCCGCCGCCGCCCCGCATCTCCCGCAGGCCGCCCGGACCTCACCGAAGGCCGCGCGCCCATCCGTGCTCATCGCCTTGCCGTCGACCTCCTCCGCGCCGCTCGCCCGACGTCGCCTCCACCCCGCCGCCTGCTCGTCGGCGTCGCCACCGCGGCGCTCCTATGTCGCCCGATCCTTCGCCCGACCTCGCCGCCGCTCCGGAAGAAGCTTGCCGGGGCACGAGCTTGGCGCCTGCGGGAAGCCCCGCCACCGTCGATCTGGGCGAGCCGCCGACCTCGCCCCCGATCCGCTCGTCTCCTCGCCGCAGCTCCTCGTTCCGGCCCTCTCCGGCGTCCTTCTCTCGCCGGAGCAGCTCCATGGCGCCGGAGCCCCGATCCGCCGCCTCGCTCCTCCCGGAACGGCCGCTGCCGTCCAAGCCCCGGCTAGCCGTAGTTCGTTGACGGGTTTCCTCCAAGAACCGGCGCAAACCACCGAACTGGACCGGTCCGAACCAAACCTCCCGGTTCACCCGGCCCACGCCCGAACCGCGCCACCACCTACCGGCCTGTTGGGCCCAACGTGAGTAGCCCACTTCTATTCATCGCCCTGAGCATCTCCTAGCTAACCTGCGCTCATGTGAAATCGGCCAAGTCATTTTCCGTTTCAGCATCAGATGAGCATCTTTGACCTGTCATATCTCCTCATCCGTTGCTCCGTTTCGTGCGTGCAATATATCAAAATGTTCATCTGGTTGTCCTCTTCATTTCATTCCATTGCACCATGCTTGTTTGAGTCCATCTTGATACCCTAAATGTTGTTGCAAGAGTGCTATAAAATGTTAGGTGCTGATTCTTATCAGTTTATGAGTATTTGTCATTTTTTGCCATGTTTAATGTGTGCCTCCTATGAACTTGAGCCCTACATGTGTTTTGGGCTATGCCATGCCATCTTTACAGGGGTGTATGCCATGTAGTTTTGTGATCATTGTGGTGACTAGCACAAGCATGCAAAGTAGCTCTCATGATGTTGCTAATTTCAGGCACTTAGAATTTCACTAAGTCCTTTTCCTGCTGTTATTTTTATGCCATGTATTCATGTTGCTACAGAGAGATCCATGCCTCTTTTGAGCACGTTCAGTAAGGATGATTTTGAGATATTGTTATGTTCTATCCATCCATGTCTTTATTTGTAATTATGGAGTACCCTAGCATGACTCAATCTTGCTCTACTTTTGCTATAAAATGTTCCTGGCAGATTGTTTACATTTTATTCAATTTTGCGAAGGTTGTTGTAGTTGATCCTTGCATGCTATGAGATTGTTCTTGCCATGGTTAGCTTCTTAATCATGTCTTCTGGCTGGGTGTATGCTTAACTTGTCATGCAATGCCTTGTGTTGAGTGCATCGAGCTTGCAAACATGCCTACGTAATTCTGTTTTTTCCATGTCCAGTTTTCTGGTAAGTCTGAATCTGTTAACGATAGTTGCTATATTTACATGGGTGCCATCATATCTTCTGATCCTTTTTGGCTTATGGTCAGTAAGGGACTTTTGTTATATGCTTTGAGTAGTTTCATGCCGTGCCTTGCTTTTCCATGATATGTTCCTGTAGCATGGTGTTATCTTGCTCTAAACATTGCTTCCTGATGTTAATTCCTGACATGTTAGTATTTTCATCAAGTCTGAGATGCTGATATCTTTTGCACTTTTTGCATGCTTGTTTGAACCTGCTATTGTGTGAATTAGCCGTAGCTTAGTGTTCGTCTTTTGTAAAGCATCTTGAGTAGATCACTACCATGTGCTTTGTTGCTTTGTTGGAGTGCAGTAGCTTAGTTTCTTGTTACATTCTAGATGGCATTGTGCTATTAATCGCAGAATAGTGCCATTATTGTTTTGCTTGCCATTTCCAAACCGTGCATCCGATTCCGGTGATCTTTATATCGATTTCGACCGAAATCATCCCATCTTTCCAGCGGCACTCTTGGATTGCCAAGTTGATGCCTTGATCAATCTTTTCCTTCTGGAGCTCGCATATGCATTGCATATCACATCCCGCATATCATGCCATGTTTTGCATCATGTTGCTTGCGCATTGCACCATGGTTGATTGTCATTCCCTTTGCTTGTGTTCTTGCTTTGGCTAGAGCCGGGAGACGAGTACGTGATCGAGGTACCCGTTGAGTACGTTTACAAGGATCAAGCTTTCGTCTTCTCGGAGAACTTTGCAGGCAAGATGACCATACCCTCGAAATCACTTCTATCTTTGCTTGCTAGTTGCTCGCTCTATTGCTATGCCTATGTCACGATACCTACCACATGCTTTTTCATGCCTCGCACATTGCCATGTCAAACCTCTAACTCACCTTGTCCTAGCAAACCGTTGTTTGGCTATGTTACCGCTTTGCTCAGCCCCTCTTATAGCGTTGCTAGTTGCAGGTGAAGATTGGAGTTTGTTCCTTGTTGGAACATGGATATTTTGTTGGGATATCACAATATCTCTTATTTAATTAATGCATCTATATACTTGGTAAAGGGTGGAAGGCTCAGCCTTATGCCTGGTGTTTTTGTTCCACTCTTGCCGCCCTAGTTTCCGTCATACCGGTGTGATGTTCCTTGATTTTGCGTTCCTTACGCGGTTGGGTTATAATGGGAACCCCTTGACAGTTCGCTTTGAATAAAACTCCTCCAGAAAGGCCCAACCTTGGTTTTACCATTTGCACTAACAACCTACCACATTCCCTTGGGTTCTGCAGACTCAAGGGTCATCTTTATTTTAACCCCCCCGGGCCAGTGCTTGTCTAAGTGTTGGTCCGAAACAGAGCCACTTGCGGCACCACCTTGGGGAAACTTGAGGGCTGATTTTAGCTGTATGTAGTGTTCATCCGGTGCTGCCCTGAGAATGAGATATGTGCAGCCCCTATCAGGATGTCGGCGCATCGGGCGGTCTTGCTGGTCTTGTTTTACCATTGTCGAAATGTCTTGTAACCGGGATTCCGAGCCTGATCGGGTCTTCCTGGGAGAAGGAATATCCTTCGTTGACCGTGAGAGCTTGTGATGGGCTAAGTTGGAACACCCCTGCAGGGTTTTGAACTTTCGAAAGCCGTGCCCGCGGTTATGGGCAGATGGGAATTTGTTAATGTTCGGTCGTAGAAAACTTGACACTTAACTTAATTAAAATGCATCAACCGTGTGTGTAGCCATGATGGTCTCTTCTCGGCGGGGTCCGGGAAGTGAACACGGTGTTGGAGTTATGCTTGAACGTAAGTAGTTTCAGGATCAGTTCTTGATCACTTATAGTTCACGACTATGCCTTGCCTTATCTTCTCGCTCTCATTTGCGTAACTTAGCCACCATATATGCTAGTGCTTGCTGCAGCTCCACCTCACATACCTTTTCCTACCCATAAGCTTAAATAGTCTTGATAGCGAGGGTGTGAGATTGCTGAGTCCCCGTGACTCACAGTTTACTGCAAAAACCAGTTGCAGGTGCCAATGATAACCGTGCAGGTGACGCAACCGAGCTCAAGGAGGAGCTTGATGAAGATCTGGTTCATTGTGTTGTTTCGTTTCAGTTGATCAGTAGTGGAGCCCAGTCGAGGCGATCGGGGATCTTTTGCATTAGGGGTAGTGTTCTTTTATTTTGGTTCCGTAGTCGGACCTTGTTTGTATCTGGATGATGTAATGCTATTCTTATGTATTGTGTGAAGTGGCGATTGTAAGCCAACTCTTTATCTCTATCTTATTCAATACATGCGATGTGTAATGATTACCCCTCTTGCGACTGTTGGGGAACGTTGCAGAAAACAAAAAAAATTCCTACGGTTTCACCAAGATCCATCTAGGAGTTCATCTAGCAACGAGTGATCGGATTGCATCTACATACCTTTGTAGATCACGCGCGGAAGCGTTCAAAGAACAGGGATGAGGAAGGTGTACTCGACGTGATTCAAATCACCGGAGATCCTAGCGCCGAACGGACGACACCTCCGCGTTCAACACACGTACGGTCAGTGTAACGTCTCCTTCTTCTTGATCCAGCAAGGGGGAAGGAGAGGTTGAGGAAGATGGCTCCAACAGCAGCACGACGGCGTGGTGGTGATGGAACTGCAGTACTCCGGCAGGGCTTCGCTAAGCTCTATGGAGGAGGAGGATGTGTTGGAGAGGGAGAGGGAGGCACCAAAGGCATGGAGTTAGAAGTCCTCCATCTCCCCACTATATATAGGGGGGCCTAGGGGGGGCGCCGGCCCTAGGAGATCCAATCTCCTAGGGGTGCGGCGGCCAAGGGAGGAATCCCTCCTCCCCAGGGCACCTAGGAGGTGCCTTCCCCCTTTGGGACTCTTCCCTTCTTGAACCCTAGGCGCATGGGCCTCTTGGGGCTGGTGCCCTTGGCCCATACAGGCCAAGGTGCACCCCCTACAGCCCATGTGGCCCCCGGGGGCAAGTGGCCCCACTCGGTGGACCCCCGGGACCCTTCCGGTGGTCCCGGTACAATACCGGTGACCCCGAAACTTGTCCCGATGACCGAAATAGCACTTCCTATATATAATTCTTTACCTCCAGACCATTCCGGAACTCCTCGTGACGTCCGGGATCTCATCCGAGACTCCGAACAACATTCGGGTTACTGCATATACATATCCCTACAACCCTAGCGTCACCGAACCTTAAGTGTGTAGACCCTACGGGTTCGGGAGACATGTAGACATGACCGAGATTGCTCTCCGGTCAATAACCAACAGCGGGATCTGGATACCCATGTTGGCTCCCACATGCTCCTCGATGATCTCATCGGATGAACCACGCTGTCGAGGATTCAAGCAACCCCGTATACAATTCCCTTTGTCAATCGGTATGTTACTTGCCCGAGATTCGATCGTCGATATCCCAATACCTCGTTCAATCTCGTTACCGGCAAGTCACTTTACTCATACCGTAATGCATGATCCCATGACCAGACACTTGGTCACTTTGAGCTCATTATGATGATGCATTACCGAGTGGGCCCAGTGATACCTCTCCGTCATACGGAGTGACAAATCCCAGTCTTGATCCGTGTCAACCCAATAGACACTTTCGGAGATACCCGTAGTATACCTTTATAGTCACCCAGTTACGTTGTGACGTTAGGCACACCCAAAGCGCTCCTACGGTATCCGGGAGTTACACGATCTCATGGTCTAAGGAAAGGATACTTGACATTGGAAAACTCTAGCAAACGAACTATACGATCTTATGCTATGTTTAGGATTGGGTCTTGTCCATCACATCATTCTCCTAATGATGTGATCCCGTTATCAATGACATCCAATGTCCATAGTCAGGAAACCATGACTATCTGTTGATCAACGAGCTAGTCAACTAGAGGCTTACTAGGGACATGTTGGTGTCTATTATTCACACATGTATTATGATTTCCGGATAACACAATTATAGCATGAATAAAGACAATTATCATGAACAAGGAAATATAATAATAATCTTTTTATTATTGCCTCTAGGGCATATTTCCAACAGTCGCCCACTTGCACTAGAGTCAATAATCTAGTTACATTGTGATGAATCGAACACCCATGGAATTCTGGTGTTGATCATGTTTTGCTCTAGGGAGAGGTTTAGTCAACGGATCTGCTACATTCAGGTCCGTATGTACTTTACAAATATCTATGTCTCCATTTTGAACATTTTCACGAATGGAGTTGAAGCGACACTTGATGTGCCTGGTCTTCTTGTGAAACCTGGGCTCCTTGGCAAGTGCAATAGCTCCAGTGTTGTCACAGAAGAGTTTGATTGGCCCCGACGCATTGGGTATGACTCCTAGGTCGGTGATGAACTCCTTCACCCAAATTGCTTCATGTGCTGCTTCCGAGGCTGCCATGTACTCCGCTTCACATGTAGATCCCGCCAGGACGCTCTGCTTGCAACTGCACCAGCTTACCGCCCCACCATTCAAAATATACACATATCTGGTTTGTGACTTTGAGTCATCCAGATCTGTGTCGAAGCTAGCGTCGACGTAACCCTTTACGACGAGCTCTTCATCACCTCCATAAGCAAGAAACATTTCCTTAGCCTTTTCAGGTACTTTAGGATATTCTTGACCGCTGTCCAGTGTTCCTTGCTGGGATTACTTTGGTACCTTCCTACCAAACTTACGGCAAGGTTTACATCAGGTCTGGTACACAGCATGGCATACATAATAGAACCTATGGCTGAGGCATAGGGGATGACACTCATATCTTCTATATCTTCTGCCGTGGTCGGACATTGAGCTGAGCTCAATTTCACACCTTGTAACACAGGCAAGAACCCCTTCTTAGACTGATCCATATTGAACTTCTTCAATATCTTATCAAGGTATGTGCTTTGTGAAAGACCTATGAGGCGTCTCGATCTATCTCTATAGATCTTGATGCCTAATATATAAGCAGCTTCTCCAAGGTCCTTCATTGAAAAACTCTTATTCAAGTAGGCCTTAATGATGTCCAAGAGTTCTATATCATTTCCCATCAAAAGTATGTCATCTACATATAATATGAGAAATGCTACAGAGCTCCCACTCACTTTCTTGTAAACGCAGGCTTCTCCATAAGTCTGCGTAAACCCAAACGCTTTGATCATCTCATCAAAGCGAATGTTCCAACTCCGAGATGCTTGCACCAGCCCATAAATCGAGCGTTGGAGCCTGCACACCTTGTTAGCATTCTTAGGATCGACAAAACCTTCCGGCTACATCATATACAATTCTTCCTTAAGGAAACCATTAAGGAATGCCATTTTGACATCCATTTGCCATATCTCATAATCATAGAATGCGGCAATTGCTAACATGATTCGGATGGACTTTAGCTTCGCTACCGGTGAGAAAGTCTCATCGTAGTCAACCCCTTGAACTTGTCGATAACCCGTAGCGACAAGGCGAGCTTTATAGATGGTTACATTACCATCCGCGTCTGTCTTCTTCTTAAAGATCCATTTATTTTCTATGGCTCGCCGCTCAACGGGCAAGTCAGTCAAAGTCCATACTTCGTTTTCATACATGGATCCTATCTCGGATTTCATGGCTTCTAGCCATTTGTCGGAATCCGGGCCTGCCATCGCTTCTTCATAGTTCGAAGGTTCACTGTTGTCTAACAACATGATTTCCAAGACAGGGTTGCCGTACCATTCTGGTGCGGAACGTGTCCTTGTGGACCTACGACGTTCAGTAGCAACTTGATCTGAAGTTTCATGATCATCATCATTAACTTCCTCTCTAGTCGGTGCAGGCACCTCAGGAACATTTTCTTGAGTTGCGCCATTTTCCGGTTCAAGAGGTAATACTTCATCAAGTTCTACTTTCCTCCCACTTACTTCTTTTGAGAGAAACTCCTTCTCTAGAAAGGATCCATTCTTGGCAACAAAGATCTTGCCTTCGGATCTGAGGTAGAAGGTATACCCAATAGTTTCTTTAGGGTATCCTATGAAGACGCATTTTTCCGACTTGGGTTCGAGCTTTTCAGGTTGAAGTTTCTTGACATAAGCATCGCATCCCCAAACTTTCAGAAACGACAGCTTAGGTTTCTTCCCAAACCATAATTCATACGGTGTCATCTCAACGGATTTCGATGGAGCCCTATTTAAAGTGAATGTGGCAATCTCTAAAGCATAGCCCCAAAAAGATAGCGGTAAATCGGTAAGAGACATCATAGATCGCACCATATCTAATAGAGTGCGATTACGACGTTCGGACACACCATTACGCTGAGGTGTTCCAGGCGGCGTGAGCTGTGAAACTATTCCACATTTTCTTAAGTGTGTGCCAAACTCATGACTCAAGTATTCTCCTCCACGATCTGATCGCAGGAACTTGATTTTCCTGTCACGTTGATTCTCAACCTCACTATGAAATTCCTTGAACTTTTCAAAGGTCTCAGACTTGTGTTTCATTAAGTAGACATACCCATATCTACTCAAGTCATCAGTGAGGGTGAGAACATAACGATAGCCACCGCGAGCCTCAACACTCATTGGACCACACACATCAGTATGTATGATTTCAAATAAGTTGGTTGCTCGCTCCATTGTTCCTGAGAACGGAGTCTTGGTCATTTTACCCATGAGGCATGGTTCGCACGTGTCAAATGATTCGTAATCATGAGACTCTAAAAGTCCATCAGCATGGAGCTTCTTCATGCGTTTGACACCTATGTGACCAAGGCGGCAGTGCCACAAGTATGTGGAGCTATCATTATCAATCTTACATCTTTTGGTACTCACACTATGAACATGTGTAGCATTACGCTCGAGATTCATTAAGAATAAACCATTCACCATCGGAGCATGACCATAAAACATATCTCTCATATAAATAGAATAACCATTATTCTCGGATTTAAATGAGTAGCCATCTCGTATTAAACGAGATCCTGATACAATGTTCATGCTCAAAGCTGGCACTAAATAACAATTATTAAGGTTTAAAACTAATCCCGAAGGCAAATGTAGAGGTAGCGTGCCGACGGCGATCACATTGACCTTGGAACCATTCCCGACGCGCATCGTCACCTCGTCCTTTGCCAGTCTCCGCTTATTCCGCAGCTCCTGCTTTGAGTTACAAATGTGAGCAACCGCACCGGTATCAAATACCCAGGAGCTACTACGAATACTGGTAAGGTACACATCAATTACATGTATATCACATATACCTTTCGTTTTGCTGGCCTTCTTGTCCGCTAAGTATTTGGGGCAGTTCCACTTCCAGTGACCACTTCCCTTGCAATAAAAGCACTCAGTCTCGGGCTTGGGTCCATTCTTTGGCTTCTTCCCGGCAGCTTGCTTGCCGGGTGCGGCAACTCCCTTGCCGTCCTTCTTGAAGGCTTTCTTATCCTTGCCCTTTTTGAACTTAGTGGTTTTATTCACCATCAACACTTGATGTTCCTTTTTGACTTCTACCTCTGCTGATTTCAGCATTGCAAATACCTCAGGAATGGTCTTTTCCATCCCCTGCATATTGAAGTTCATCACAAAGCTCTTGCAGCTTGGTGGAAGCGACTGAAGGATTCTGTCAATGACCGCGTCATCCGGGAGATTAACTCCCAGCTGAGTCAAGCGGTTATGTAACCCAGACATAGTGAGTATGTGCTCACTGACAGAACTATTTTCCTCCATCTTACAGCTGAAGAACTTGTCGGAGACTTCATATCTCTCGACCCGGGCATGAGCTTGAAAAACCATTTTCAGCTCTTCGAACATCTCGTATGCTCCGTGTCTCTCAAAACGTTTTTGGAGCCCCGGTTCTAAGTTGTAAAGCATGCCGCACTGAACGAGGGAATAATCATCAGCACGTGTCTGCCAAGCGTTCATAACGTCTTGGTTCTGTGGGACGGGAGGGTCACCTAGTGGTGCTTGTAGGACATAATCTTTCTTGGCAGCTATGAGGATGATCCTCAGGTTCCGGACCCAGTCCGTGTAGTTGCTGCCATCGTCTTTCAGCTTGGTTTTCTCTAGGAACGCGTTGAAGTTGAGGACTACGTTGGCCATTTGATCTACAAGACATATTGTAAAGATTTTAGACTAAGTTCATGATAATTAAGTTCATCTAATCAAATTAATCAATGAACTCCCACTTAGATAGACATCCCTCCAGTCATCTAAGTATAACATGATCCGAGTTAACTAGGCCGTGTCTGATCATCACGTGAGACGGACTAGTCAACATCGGTGAACATCTTCATGTTGATCGTATCTTCTATACGACTCATGCTCGACCTTTCAGTCTTCTGTGTTCCGAGGCCATGTCTGTACATGCTAGGCTCGTCAAGTCAACCTAAGTGTTTGCATATGTAAATCTATCTAACACCCGTTGTATGTGAATGTTAGAATCTAACACCCGATCATCACGTGGTCTTCGAAACAACGTACTGTCGCAACGGTGCACAGTTAGGGGGAACACTTTCTTGAAATTATTATGAGGGATCATCTTATTTACTACCGTCATTCTAAGTAAACAAGATGCAAAACATGATAAACATCATATGCAATCAAATAATAATAGTGACATGATATGGCCAATATCACATAGCTCCTTTGATCTCCATCTTGGGGCTCCATGATCATCTTGTCACCGGCATGACACCATGATCTCCATCATCATGATCTCCATCATCATGATCTCCATCATCATGTCTCCATGAAGTTGCTCGCCAACTATTACTTCTACTACTACGGCTAACGCGTTTAGCAATAAAGTAAAGTAATTTACATGGCGTTTCTCAATGACGCGCAGGTCATACAAAAAATAAAGACAACTCCTATGGCTCCTGCCGGTTGTCATACTCACCGACATGCAAGTCGTGATTCCTATTACAATAGCATGAACATCTCATACATCACATATATATCATTCATCATTCATCACAACTTTGGCCATATCATATCAGAAAGCACTTGCTGCAAAAACAAGTTAGACGTCCTCTAATTGTTGTTGCAAGTTTTACGTGGCTGAAATAGGGTTCTAGCAAGAACGTTTTCTTACCTACGTGAAAGCCACAACGTGATTTGTCAACTTCTATTTACCCTTCATAAGGACCCTTTACATCAAATCCGCTCCAACTAAAGTGGGAGAGACAGACACCCGCCAGCCACCTTATGCAACTAGTGCATGTTAGTCGATGGAACTGGTCTCACGTAAGCATACGTGTAAGGTTGGTCCGGGCCGCTTCATCCCACAATACTGCTGAAGCAAGCTAAGACTAGTAGCGGCAAGAAAGTTGACAACATCTACGCCCACAACAAATTGTGTTCTACTCGTGCAAGAGAACTACGCATAGACCTAGCTCAGGATGCCACTATTGGGGAACGTTGCAGAAAACAAAAAATTTCCTACGGTTTCACCAAGATCCATCTAGGAGTTCATCTAGCAACGAGTGATCGGATTGCATCTACATACCTTTGTAGATCACGCGCGGAAGCGTTCAAAGAACGGGGATGAGGAAGGTGTACTCGACGTGATTCAAATCACCGGAGATCCTAGCACCGAACGGACGGCACCTCCGCGTTCAACACACGTACGGTCAGCGTAACGTCTCCTTCTTCTTGATCCAGCAAGGGGGAAGGAGAGGTTGAGGAAGATGGATCCAGCAGCAGCACGACGGCGTGGTGGTGATGGAGCTGCAGTACTCCGGCAGGGCTTCGCTAAGCTCTATAGAGGAGGAGGATGTGTTGGAGAGGGAGAGGGAGGCACCAAAGGCATGGAGTTAGAAGTCCTCCATCTCCCCACTATATATAGGGGGGCCTAGGGGGGCGCCGGCCCTAGGAGATCCAATCTCCTAGGGGGGCGGCGGCCAAGGGAGGAATCCCTCCTCCCCAAGGCACCTAGGAGGTGCCTTCCCCCTTTGGGACTCTTCCCTTCTTGAACCCTAGGCGCATGGGCCTCTTGGGGCTGGTGCCCTTGGCCCATACAGGCCAAGGCGCACCCCCTACAGCCCATGTGGCCCCCGGGGGCAGGTGGCCCCACCCGGTGGACCCCCGGGACCCTTCCGGTGGTCCCGGTACAATACCGGTGACCCCGAAACTTGTCCCGATGGCCGAAATAGCACTTCCTATATATAATTCTTTACCTCCGGACCATTCCGGAACTCCTCGTGACGTCCGGGATCTCATCCAGGACTCCTAACAACATTCGGGTTACTGCATATACATATCCCTACAACCCTAGCGTCACCGAACCTTAAGTGTGTAGACCCTACGGGTTCGGGAGACATGTAGACATGACCGAGATCGCTCTCCGGTCAATAACCAATAGCAGGATCTGGATACCCATGTTGGCTCCCACATGCTCCTCGATGATCTCATCGGATGAGCCACGATGTCGAGGATTCAAGCAACCCCGTATACAATTCCCTTTGTCAATCGGTATGTTACTTGCCCGAGATTCGATCGTCGATATCCCAATACCTCGTTCAATCTCGTTACCGGCAAGTCACTTTACTCGTACCGTAATGCATGATCTCGTGACCAGACACTTGGTCACTTTGAGCTCATTATGATGATGCATTACCGAGTGGGCCCAGTGATACCTCTCCGTCATACGGAGTGACAAATCCCAGTCTTGATCCGTGTCAACCCAACAGACACTTTCGAAGATACCCGTAGTATACCTTTATAGTCACCCAGTTACGTTGTGACATTAGGCACACCCAAAGCACTCCTACGGTATCCGGGAGTTACACGATCTCATGGTCTAAGGAAAGGATACTTGACATTGGAAAACTCTAGCAAACGAACTATACAATCTTATGCTATGTTTAGGACTGGGTCTTGTCCATCACATCATTCTCCTAATGATGTGATCCCATTATCAATGACATCCAATGTCCATAGTCAGGAAACCATGACTATCTGTTGATCAATGAGCTAGTCAACTAGAGGCTTACTAGGGACATGTTGGTGTCTATTATTCACACATGTATTACGATTTCCGGATAACACAATAATAGCATGAAAAAAGACAATTATTATGAACAAGGAAATATAATAATAATCTTTTTATTATTGCCTCTAGGGCATATTTCCAACAGCGACATGCCTACTATGCGGTTATGCCTCTAAGTCGTGCTTCGACACATGGGAGTTATAGCCGCATCGTGGGTGTTACAAGTTGGTAATCAGAGCCTTCCCCGACTTAGGAGCCCCCTTCTTGATCGAATCGTTGGCTTTGTTGAGTCTAGAAATTTTTTTTGAGTCTTTTAGGATTATATATATATATATATCGGAGAGTAGGATTCTTTTTACTCCTCAGTCCCTTCATTGCTCTGGTGAGGCATCCTGACGTAGAGTTTTGACTCTTCTCTCCTCAAATTTCACTAATTTTTTTAGGATCACGCGGGTATCTTGGAATCGTTCTGATGGTTTTGTGACGAGAACATTGTTCTTGGTGCCTCCTGACGTTTACGGGTTGTGGCAGTGTCCCGGGGAGTTGAGCTCCGAGGTGTTGTCGTCACAATTTTATCGTTGCAGTTCTGGAATACCTGAGTTTTTCCGACATCGAAAATCTCCTTTATGCAGTTGTTGGTGAGATAACCTCGACGCCACCCAGTACTGGGGCGGGAGTTCGGGATTATTGCCATAACTCGTATAACGGATGCTTTTCAAAGGTTGAGGTAAATGATTTCCGAAGGTTTCTTGGTTATTTGTTGAAGGATGGATACAGCTAGATGTAGGATTTGCTAGTTTTGCGTGAGATATTATGCTTCCCCTGTATCCCCAACACCTGATTGCATAACCAGAAAGTTTCAGGAGTTTATAAGTGGGAATTCAAGTAGCTCTTAGGATATCTTTCTGACAAATGTATGATATGAAATTGGGGTTCACCGTCTAGTGGTCCGCCTATCCACGGTTGGTTTTACAGTGGTCTCGTTGTGTCTTAAAGAGTCCTTGGCTATGCTGACTCGGGGACGCTTTGTGTGTCATGTGCACTGCCTTGTACATGATGGTGCTATACGATCGAGCCCGTGTGGGCCCCACCACGAAAACTTCGGACGAAATCTCTATCATATGTTTGTTCCAGCTTATTTTGCAAGCCAATCCTTTGTTTTGTTTTTGAGTTGTGGCATTCGAGTTGCTTCGAAGTCAAGTGTTGATTCCACACCTTTCCTAAACGGTATTCTCATACTCCGATGTGAATACCAATCCTTCATGATAATCGAGATTGTTATGTCAATCCTTTTCAACCGGTGTGTTTTCCTCTTCAAGCGGATCCGTTCATTTTCAACATCCACAACATTCAATCTCAGCTTTCTCAACGGTGGTCGTTTCATCCATCCCAAGTTGTCTTTGTTGTCCCTCCCTCCCACCCTTTTTCTTCCAGGACTAAGATTTATTAATCAAGTATCCATCTTATTGATGTGAAGTCTTTCCATTCTTTTCCGTCAATGTTCTCATTCGGTGATTCTCATGAAGATTCTAACGGAGCTTCAAGTTCATCATTCTTCATTATTTTCTTCTCCTGTGGATCCAACTCAAGCTTTCAGTGTTGATCGTATTCCTTTCCTCATTTCAAATGTTTTTCTCTTGCTGGTGCACCTCATAATCATCCACTTCTCGCTATTCATTTGTTCCAGAGTGCTGAGGATATATCAGAAGATTTGTGTCTCCATTATCAATCCATTCAAGATATCTCGAAGTTTTTATCTCATCCAAACCATTTAATTCAACCGGTGCATTCTCCTTTTCAAGTAATCATTTCAACGGTGTTTCTTTTGAGTGGGCCCAAACCCACATGTCTTTTTCCAGGATCTTACGTGACTCTTCTTATTTTCCCGGAGCCATTCTCAAATTTTTCAAAGTTTGATGTAAGAATGAGTTGTCATTAGTCATATGTCTTTCTCCAAGATCTTTCAAATTCTTTTCATTGTTGGTTCAACCTTTCTAATTTTCATCCCAAAGTATCTCAACAATTCATGGTGGTGTTTCTCATCGTCATTCTCTGCATTTGAAGACCGAAGAAGAGTTCTCCTCCATATCTTGTTCCATTCTCTTCAAGAATCATGGTTCTAGCTTGATGCCTTCCTCTCATAATTGTTTTCGATTGTGAGAATTCTTTCCACCTATCCGGAGCAATTCAGGAGTCTTTTCAGTTTGTCTCTCCGAAGCCCATCATTTCAGAAGACTTATTCATTCTCAGCCTTCAGCTATCATTCTCCAAATCTTACCGGTGCATCATTCAAGTATTCTCTAATCAGTTCGCGATCTCTTCGTTCTCTTGCATCTTGATTCACCCCTTTTACTTCATTCATTTCAATTCTTACGGTGGTTCGTTCAAGAGTTCTCCTCCCTGGTTATCATATCAATCTATTCGTTGTTTCAATCCTATCGGTGGTTCGTTGAAATCCTTTCCAAGTTGGCATGATATCTATCTTAATCCTTTCTACGAGAATAAGTAGTATGCCAAATCCGTTGCTTGTCATCAATTTAAATTGGTGAAGGATAAGAATAATGTAATTTTTATTCGTGTTTCATCGAGTAAATTCAATTCCTGCTTTCCGGAGTGGTTCATCATATCACATTCTCGGTTCGAGGTGCTTCATCTTTTCTTCCGGAGTTCCAAGTTTCCACTTTATCTCGTCGTGAAGCTCCATTTAATAATTCCAAGGCTTCACCTTATATTCTCAACTTCCCTTTCTTTCTATCATCCTTTTATTACCGAAGTTCTCACGAAGGCTCTACATGATGGTTCATCAAGGATTTAATTCCTTCTCGAAGTGTTCATTGAGATTATTTTCAGAGGAGCTTAAGCATTCTTCATCTTGCATTCCGAAGTGCAATTCTTTCTACCTTATCTTTTGAGTTGGTGGTATGTCATTGTTGATAATTTCCCTTCGTGTCCCATGATTCACAAGTTTTCAAGAGTGACATATCTAAATCCATCATTTTCTCTTCGTTTAAGACATCTTTTCAATCCATCAATCTCTTCATTGGAGTTATATTGGCATAAATTTCACCTAAAGCCTTCCTTTGGGAATGTTGCTCTTTGTGGTGATTATGTATGATCCAAGTTTTCTCCTATTCCATCAGCGGAAGAAGTTTTTCATCTCCTCGTCGATTCGAAGCAAGCAATTGTTTCCGTTAGTGGCAGGTTGTCACCTCATAATTTTGACATGTATTCCATAAGACCATATCAAGTTTATGCTTTTCGTTGTTGATAATCCAACAACTCCATTCCATCATTTGTTGTAAGCATGCTCTCTCAAGATCTCGTTCCCCCCGTCCATTCCATTCCATTCTTTCATTTCTTCCGGAGCATTGTGATGTTGCCCTTTTCTCTCATCATCTCGAATGGTGAGGATTGTGTTCTTTTCGTGCTTATCCATTTATCCGGAGTGTTGTGTCCTCTGCTCAAGTCCTTTTCATCCTATCAAGTCTTACATCTCTTTTCAACCGGAGTGATGTCCGAATTTGTTCTTCCTTGTTCCTCTTTCCTAATGGAGTGCTTTCAACTTTGTTCATCTCCGTTGTATTCCTTTCTGAAATTGGTTAACCTCGCAAGGTTCAGTGGTTTCACTCGTTTGTCAAAGAAGCAACTTAGTTGTACCTCTCGTCTTCCTCTTCCTTTTCCCCTCCGGTGCCATTCTAGATCTCGGGATGAGATCCTCTCGTAGTGGTGGAGTGTTGTAACGCCCCGAGACCGTTGCGCCAGGTGTCTTCCAGTTATTCGCTGTTGTTGCCTTGTCATTTGTTTGCGTGTCATGCATTTCATATCATGTCATCATGTGCATCACATTTGCATACATGTTTGTCTCATGTATCCGAGCATTTTCCCCGTTGTCCGTTTTGCAATCCGGCTCTCCTATGTCCTTCGGCGCCTCCTTTTGCCTCTTTTCATGAGCGGGTGTTAAACTTTCTCGGATTGGACCGAGAACTTGCCAAGCGGACTTGGTTCACTGCCGGTAGACTGCCTGTCAAGTTTTGTGCCATTTGGGGTTCGTTTGGTACTCCAACTGTTAACTGGGGTACCGTAAAGGCCTCGTGTGTGTTGCAGCCCAATACACCTCCAAAGTGGCCAAAAACCGCACCTCATTTGGACTCTCCTAACTCCCTCTACCTATAAATATGTGACTCCCCTCGAAAATTTCGCGCAGTACAAACCCTAGATCCACTCCTCTCCGCGCCGCCGGACAAATCCCTCACCGGCCGGACATGTTCGCTCGCCCGACCACCTAACCCGGACCAATCCGGAGCCGCCACCTCATCAGTGCCGCCTCCCTCCTCCTCTAGCGCGCCGCCACGTGTCCCCCCAGCGCCCCACTTCACCACGGGCCCGCCGAGCCCATCTGAGGCCCGCTTAGCCCCGGACACCGCCGCCGCTCGCCCGTGCAAGCCCGAGGCACCGCCGCCGCCCCGCGTCTCCCGCCGGCCGCCCGGACCTCGCCGGAGGCCGCGCGCCCATCCGTGCTCGCCGCCTTGCCGTCGACCTCCTCTGCACCGCTCGCCCGATGTCGCCTCCACCCCGCCACCTGCTCGTCGTCGTCGCCACCGCAGCGCTCCCGTGTCGCCCGCTCCTTCGCCCGACCTCGCCGCCGCTCCGGCAGAAGCTCGCCAGAACACGAGCTTGGCGCCTGCGGGAAGCCCCGCTGCCGCCGATCTGGGCAAGCCGCCGACCTCACCCCGGATCCGCCCGTCTCCCCGCCGCAGCTCCTCGTTCCGGCCCTCTCTGGTGTCCTCCTCTCACCGGAGCAGCTCCCCGGCGCCGGAGCCCCGATCCGCCGCCTCGCTCCTCGCCGGAACGGCCGCTGCTGTCCAAGCCTCGAATAGCCGCAGTTCGTTGACGGTTTTCCTCCAAGAACCGACGCGAACTACCTAACTGGACCAGTCTGCACGAAACCTCCCGGTTCACCCGGCCCACGCCCGAACCGCGCCACCACCTACCAGCCTGTTGGGCCCAACGTGAGTAGCCCACTTCTATTCATCGCCCTGAGTGTCTCTTAGCTAACCTGCGCTCATGTGAAATCGGCCAAGTCATTTTCCGTTTCAGCATCAGATGAGCATCTTTGACATGTCATATCTCTTCATCTGTTGCTCCGTTTCGTGCGTGCAATATATCAAAATGTTCATCTGGTTGTCCTCTTCATTTCATTCCATTGCACCATGCTTGTTTGAGTCCATCTTGATACCCTAAATGCGGTTGCAAGAGTGCTATAAAATGTTAGGTGCTGATTCTTATCAGTTTATGAGCATTTGTCATTTTTGCCATGTTTAATGTGTGCCTCCTATGAACTTGAGCCCTACATGTGTTTTGGGCTATGCCATGCCATCTTTACATGGGTGTATGCCATGTAGTTTTGTGATCATTGTGGTGACTAGCACAAGCATGCAAAGTAGCTCTCGTGATGTTGCTGATTTCAGGGACTTCGAATTTCACTAAGTCCTTTTCCTACTGTTATTTTTATGCCATGTATTCATGTCGCTACAGAGAGATCCATGCCTCTTTCGAGCATGTTCAGTAAGGATGATTTTGAGATATTGGTATGTTCTATCCATCCATGTCTTTGTTTGCAATTATGGAGTACCCTAGCATGACTCAATCTTGCTCTACTTTTGCTATAAAATGTTCCTAGCAGATTGTTTACATTTTATTCAATTTTGCCAAGGTTGTTGTAGTTGATCCATGCATGCTATGATATTGTTCATGCCATGGTTAGCTTCTTAATCATGTCTTCTTGTTGGGTGTATGCTTATCTTGTCATGCAATGCCTTGTGTTGAGTGCATCGAGCTCGCAAACATGCCTACGTAATTCTCTTTTTGCCATGTCCAGTTTTCTGCTAAGTTTGAATTTGTTAACGATACTTGCTATGTTTACATGTGTGCCATCATATCTTCTGATCCTTTTTAGCTTATGGTCAGCAAGGGACTTTTATTATATGCTTTGAGTAGTTTCATGCCGTGCCTTGCTTTGCCATGATATGTTCCTGTAGCATGTTGTTATCTTGCTCTAAACATTGCTTCCTGATATTAATTCCTGACATGTTAGTATTTTCACCAAGTCTGAGATGCTGATATCTTTTGCACTTTTGGCATGCTTGTTTGAACCTGCTATTGTGTGAATTAGCCATAGCTCAGTGTTCATCTTTTGTCAGGCATCTTGAGTAGATCACTGCCATGTGCTTTGTTGCTATTTTGGAGTGCAGTAGCTTAGTTTCTTGTTGCATTCTAGATGGCATTGTGCGGTTAATCGCAGAATAGTGCCATTATTGTTTTGCTTGCCATTTCCAAACCGTGCATCCGATTCCGGTGATCTTTATATCGATTTTGACCGAAATCATCCCATCTTTCCAGCGGCACTCTTGGATTGCCAAGTTGATGCCTTGATCAATCTTTTCCTTCCGGAGCTCGCATATGCATTGCATATCACATCCCGCATATCATGCCATGTTTTGCATCATGTTGCTTGCGCATTGCACCGTGGTTGATTGTCGTTCCCTTTGCTTGTGTTCTTGATTTGGGTAGAGCCGGGAGATGAGTACGTGATCGAGGTACCCGTTGAGTACGTTTACGAGGATCAAGCTTCCGTCTTCTCGGAGAACTTTGCAGCCAAGATGACCATACCCTCGAAATCACTTCTATCTTTGCTTGCTAGTTGCTCGCTCTATTGCTATGCCTATGCCGCGATACCTACCACATGCTTTTTCATGCCTCCCATATTGCCATGTCAAACCTCTAACTTACCTTGTCCTAGCAAACCATTGTTTGGCTATGTTACCGCTTTGCTCAGCCCCTCTTATAGCGTTGCTATTTGCATGTGAAGATTGGAGTTTGTTCCTTGTTGGAACATGGATATTTTGTTGGGATATCACAATATCTATTATTTAATTAATGCATCTATATACTTGGTAAAGGGTGGAAGGCTCGGCCTTATGCCTGGTGTTTTTGTTCTACTCTTGCCGCCCTAGATTCCGTCATACCGGTGTTATGTTCCTTGATTTTGCGTTCCTTACGCGGTTGGGTTATAATGGGAACCCCTTGATAGTTCACTTTGAATAAAACTCCTCTAGCAAGGCCCAACCTTGGTTTTACCATTTGCACTAACAACCTATCACCTTCCCTTGGGTTCTGCAGACTCAAGGGTCATCTTTATTTTAACCCCCCCGGGCCAGTGCTTGTCTAAGTGTTGGTCCGAAACAGAGCCATTTGTGGTGCCACCTCGGGGAAACTTGAGGGCTGGTTTTAGTTGTACGTAGTGTTCATCCGGTGTTGCCCTGAGAACGAAATATGTGCATCTCCTATTAGGATGTCGGCACATCGGGCGGTCTTGCTGGTCTTGTTTTACCATTGTCCGAAGTCTTGTAATCGGGATTCCGAGCCTGATCGGGTCTTCCTAGGAGAAGGAATATCCTTCGTTGACCGAGAGCTTGTGATGGGCTAAGTTGGGACACCCCTGCATGGTTTTGAACTTTTGAAAGCCGTCCCGCGGTTATGGGCAGATGGGAATTTGTTAATGTCCGGTTGTAGAAAACTTGACACTTAACTTAATTAAAATGCATCAACCGCGTGTGTAGCCGTGATGGTCTCTTCTCGGCGGGGTCCAGGAAGTGAACACGGTGTTGGAGTTATGCTTGAACGTAAGTAGTTTCAGGATCACTTCTTGATCACTTCTAGTTCACGACCGTGCCTTGCCTTCTCTTCTCGCTCTCATTTGCGTAAGTTAGCCACCATATATGCTAGTGCTTGCTGCAGCTCCACCTCACATACCTTTTCCTACCCATAAGCTTAAATAGTCTTGATCGCGAGGGTGTGAGATTGCTGAGTCCCCGTGACTCATAGTTTACTGCAAAAACCAGTTGCAGGTGTCGATGATAACTGTGCAGGTAACGCAACCAAGCTCAAGGAGGAGCTTGATGAAGATCTGGTTCATTGTGTTATATCATTTCAGTTGATCAGTAGTGGACCCAGTCGGGGTGATCGGGGATCTTTTGCATTAGGGGTAGTCTTCTTTTATTTTGGTTCCTTAGTCGGACCTTCTTTGTATCTGGATGATGTAATGCTATTCTTATGTATTGTGTAAAGTGGTGATTGTAACCAACTCTTTATCTCTATCTTATTCAGTACATGGGATGTGTAAAGATTACCCCTCTTGCGACATGCCTACTATGTAGTTATGCCTCTCAGTCGTGCTCCGACACGTGGGAGATATAGCCGCATCGTGGGTGTTACAATTGTCTTCCTTATGAGTGGCGGTCGGGGACGAGCGATGGCCTTTTCCTACCAATCTACCCCCCTAGGGGCATGCGTAGTAGTACTTTGCTTCGAGGCCTAATAAACTTTTGCAATAAGTATATGAGTTCTTTATGACTAATGTGAGTCCATGGATTATACGCACTCTTGCCTCTCCACAATTTGGTAGCCTCTATGGTACCGTGCATTGCCCTTTCTCACATCGAGACGTGGTGCAAACTTTGCAGGTGCATCCAAACCCCGTGATATGATACGCTCTATCACACATAAGCCTTATTATATCTTCCTCAAAACAACCACCATACCTACCTATTATGGCTTTTCCATGGCCATCCTGAGATGTATTGCCATGCAACTTCCACCACTTCCATTTGATAACTTGAGCGTTCATTGTCATATTGCTTTGCATGATCATATAGCTGACATAGTAGTTGTGGCTCAGCCATCGTTCAACATTTTTCATACATGTTACGCTAGATCATTTCACATCCTGGTACATGCCAAAGACATTCATATAGAGTCATATTTTGTCATAGGTATCGAGTTGTAATTTTTATTTCTTTTGAGTTATAAGTAAATAGAAGTGTGATGATCATAATTATTCATTTTTAGAGCAGTGCCCCACAAGTCAGGATGAGACTCCGGACAATGAGAGAAAAAGAAAAAAAGAAGAAAAATAAAGAAAAAAGAAAAAGAAAAAATGAAAAAATGAAAAAAATGAAAAACAAAAGAAAAAGAATAAATAAACAAAGAGAGAAGGGCATTGCTAGTATCCTTTACCACACTTGTGCTTCAAAGTAGCACCATGTTTTTCATATGGAGAGTTTCCTATGTTGTCACTTTCATAAAGTTGTAGGAATTTTTCAATATAGGATTAGATGCACACCCACTTAGTTTTCATATTGAGCTTTCATACACTTATAGCTCTTAGTGTATTCTTTGCATGGCAGTCCCTACTCGTCACGTTGACATCAATTGATGGGCATCTCCATAGCCCGTTGGTTAGCTGCGTCGATGTGAGACTTTCTTACTTTTTGTCTTCTCTATACTTACCCCTATCACTGTACTCTATTCCACCTATAGTGCTATATCCATGGCTTTTGCTCATGTATTGCGTGAGGGTTGAAAAAGCTGAATCGCGTTAAAAAGTATGAACAAATTGCTCGACATGTCATCAGGCTTGTGCATGATAAATACTTTGTGTTAAGAAGACAGAGCATGACAAGACTATATGATTTTGTAGGGATAGCTTTCTTTAGCGTTGATATTTTGAAAGACATGATTGTTTGTTGGGATGCCTGAGTATTGATGTCTTCATGTCAAACTATAGACTATTGCTTTGAATCACTTATGTCTTAATATTCATGGCATGATTAAGATATATGATCAAGTTTATGCTAGGTAGCATTCCACATCAAAAATTGTCTTTTTTTATCATTTACCTGCTCGAGGACGAGCAGGAATTAAGCTTGGGCATGCTGATACGTCTCCATCGTATCTATAAATTTTGATTGTTTCATGCCAATATTATACAACTTTTATACACTTTTGGCAACTTTTTATATGATTTATTGGACTAACCTATTAATCCAGTGCCCAGTGCTAGTTCCTGTTTTCTGCATGTTTTTTGTATCACAGAGTATCCATATCAAACAAAGTCCAAATGAAATAAAATTTTACGGAGAATTATTTTGGAATATATGTGATTTTTGGGAGTTGGAATCACCGCAAATGGAGGCCCACACAGCCCACAAGACACCATGGCGCGCCAGAGGCCACTGGCGCATGGTGGTGGGTTGTGCCCTCCTCGAACGTTGGTTGGAGCACTACTTCGGGCTCAAGGAAGCTTATATCTAAAAAAACATGTTAAAATCTCAGCGCAATCGTAGTTACGGATCTCCCGGAATATAAGAAACGCTTTTCTGCCAAATTTGGGGAAGGCGGAAAGAGAAGAGAATAGAGAGGGAGATCCAATCTCAGAGGGGCTCCCACCCCTCCGCCGCTAAGGAGACCAAGGACCAGAGGGGGAGCACTCCTCCCATCTAGGGGGGAGGCCAAGGAAGAAGAAGGAGCAGGGATCTCTTCCCCTCACTTCCGGTGGTGTCGGAGCGCCGCCGGGGGAACGATCGGGACGGCGATCTACATCAACAATCTTGCTACCGTCAACACCAACTTTCTCCCCCTCCATGCAGCGATGTAACACCTCTTCTCCCCACTGTAATCTCTAGTTAAGCATGGTGCTCAACTCCATATATTATTTCCCAAAGAACTATGGTTATCCTGTGATGTTTGAGTAGATCTGTTTTGTCCTGTGGATTAATCGTGATCTTGGTTGGTATGATTGCATATTTTATTTGTGTTGCTATCCTACGGTGCCCTCCATTTTCGTGCAAACGTGAGGGCCCCCCGCTGTAGGGTGTTGCAATATGTTCATGGTTCTCTTATGGTGGGTTTCAAGAGTGACAGAAGCTTAGACCCGAGTAGGTGGGCTATGGCGTATGGGGGTAAAGAGGACTTGATACTTAATGCTATGGTTGGGTTTCATGACCTTAATGATCTTTAGTAGTTGCGGATGCTTGCTAGAGTTCCAATCATAAGTGCATATGATCCATGTAGAGAAAGTATGTTAGCTCATGCATGTCCGTCATGTAGAATTGCAAGAATGATTATCGGTACTTGTTATCGATTGCCTAGGGACAAATAATTTTCTTGTTTATAAAAACCCTTTTACTAAACACCTAACTTTTGTTATCTTGCAAAGTACTTCTTGTTTTATTCTTGCAAAGTAGTTCTAGCATCACGTCTACAAAATAGTTCCATACTTGTTTCCGATAAAGCAAAAGTCAAGTGTGCGTAGAGTTGTATCGGTGGTCGATAGAACTTGATGGAATATTTGTTATGCCTTTAGGTCCTCATTGGGTTCGACACTCTTATTTATCGAACTAGGCTACAAATGATCCCCTATACTTATGGGTTTTCAATAATTTGATATGTGGGTGTACCGGTGCTTGGGTGCTGCCCTTCCTTGGACAAGCCTCCCACTTATGATTAATCCCTCTTGCAAGCATGTGCAACTACGAAAGAATTATTAAGGTAAACCTAACCATAGCAAGAAACATATGGATCCAAATCAGCCCCTTACGAAGAAACGCATAAACTAGGGTTTAAGCTTCTGTCACTCTAGCAACCGATCATCTACTTATTACTTCCCAATGCCTTCCCCTAGGCCTAAATAATGGTGAAGGGTCATGTAGTCGACGTTCACATAACACCACTAGAGGAGAGACAACATACATCTCATCAAAATATTGAACGAATACCAAATTCGCATGATTACTTATAACAAGACTTCTCCCATGTCCTCAGGAACAAACATAACTACTCACTGAATAAACCAACTAGCATCAACTACAAGGAGTAATCAACACTACTAGCAACCCACAGGTACCAATCTGAGGTTTTGGGACCAAGATCAAATACCAGAGATGAACTAGGGTTTGAGAGGAGATGGTGTTGGTGAACATGTTGATGGATATTGACCCCCTCTCAATGAGAGGAACGATGGTGATGACGATGGTGATGATTTCGCTCTCCTGGATGGATGTTTCCTCGGCAGAACAGCTCCGTCGGAGCCCCTAGATTGGTTCTGCCCAGGTTCCGCCTCGAGACAGCGGCGCTTCGTCCCGAAAGCTTTCCTGAATTTTACCAGGTCAAAACACACCATATAGCAAAAGATGGGCACCGGAGGCGTGCCAGGGGGCCCACAAGGTCGGGGGGCACACCCAAGGGGGTAGGGCGCACCCTCCACCCTTGTGGCTGGCTGGTGGCCCCCCTCTGGTACTTTCTTCGCCCAATATTTTTTATATATTCCAAAAACATGCTCCATGAAGTTTCAGGACTTTTGGAGTTGTGCAGAATAGGACTCTAATATTTGCTCCTTTTCCAGTCCAGAATTCTAGCTGACGGCATTCTCCCTCTTCATGTAAACCTTATAAAATAAGAGAGAATAGGCATAAGTATTGTGATATAACGTGTAATAACAACCCATAATGAAATAAATATCAATATAAAAGCATGATGAAAAATGGACGTATCAACATCTCAGTAGAACTAGAATATAGTAGCACTTGGATCCTCGAATGGATGACTAGAGAGGACCAGATCAAATGCTCGGCTAACCCATTTTTAGCACTGTTGAATCTTCCTCGGTGTGAATTTGATGTTGGTCGTGAACACATGCTGCACTTTTGGGATGTATCCAAAGCTCAACTTCATATGCTGATGGACCCCGAACTTGTTGGTGATGAATGCACTGAGGTGAATCCAAAGAATTTGGCCTATGAGAACAAAGTGTTGTTCTACATCCTCTGGAATTCCCTCACGCCAACTAACAGGCCTGAAACTCTAAATGGCCTCGTAGTAAATGCTCTTCTGGCCACAACTCAAGGCATTCGGTTTGATGTTCCGGAACTTTTCATTCGCAACCAAGCCTACGCAGCTGATACCCCTCAAGCACTGAAGCCATATGCACCTTGGATCATGTATGCTATTGAACAGCTCCTCGAGCAAAGGTTTTTCTGCCCAGATGTCCTGAAAGTTTATATGCCAATGATATGTCTCCAACGTATATATAATTTTTTTATTCCATGCTATTATATTATCTGTTTTGGATGTTTAATGGGCTTTAATATGCACTTTTGTAATATTTTTGGGACTAACCTATTAACCGGAGGCCCAGTGCCAGTTGCTGTTTTTTTGCCTATTTCGGTGTTTCACAGAAAAGGAATATCAAACGGAATCCAAACGGAATGAAACCTTCGCACAGATCTTTTTTGGAACAAACGCAATCCAGGAGACTTGGAGTGGAGGTCAAGAAAGCAACGAGACGGCCATGAGGTAGGGCGGCGCGCCCAGGGGGCAGGCGCGCCCCCCACCCTCGTGGGCCCCTCGTGGCTCCACCGATGTACTTCCTTCGCCTATATATACTCTTATACCCTGAAAACATCCAGGGGAGCCATGGAACCACTTTTCCACCGCCGCAACCTTCTGTACCCGTGAGATCTCATCTGGGGACCTTTTCCGATGATCTGTCGGAGGGGGATTCGATCACGGAGGGCTTCTACATCAACACCATAGCCTCTCTGATGATGTGTGAGTAGTTTACCACAGACCTTCAGGTCCATTGTTATTATCTAGATGGCTTGTTCTCTCTCTTTGGTTCTCAATACAAAGTTCTCCTTGGTTTCTTGCAGATCTATTTGATGTAATTCTTTTTGTGGTGTGTTTGCCGAGATCCGATGAATTGTGGGTTTATGATCAAGATTATCTATGAACAATATTTTATTCTTCTTCTAATTCTTATATGCATGATTTGATATCTTTGCAAGTCTCTTCGAATTATCAGTTTGGTTTGGCCAACTAGATTTATCTTTCTTGAAATGGAGAAGTGCTTAGCTTTGGGTTCAATCTTGAGGTGTTCGATCCCAGTGATAGAAAGGGAACGAAAACATACTTTATTGTTGCCATCGAGGATAAAAAGATGGGGTTTATATCATATTTCTTGAGTTTATCCCTCTACATTATGTCATCTTGCCTAATGCGTTACTCTGTCTTATGAACTAAATACTCTAGATGCATGCTGGATAGCGGTCAATGTGTGGAGTAATAGTAGTAGATACATAATCATTTTGGTCTACTTGACATGGACGTGATGCCTATGTTCATGATCATGCCTATATATCATCATAACTATGCACTTTTCTATCAATTGTCCGATAGTAATTTGTTCACCCACCGTAATTATGTTATCTTGAGAGAAGCCACTAGTGAAACCTATGGCCCCGGGGTCTACTATACATCATATTAGTTTCCCGTCAACTCACCATTTCTGTTGCCGTTTATTTTGCAATCTTTACTTTTCAATCTATACAACAAAAATACCAAAAATATTTATCTTATTATCTTTATCAGATCTCACTTTTGCAAGTGGCCGTGAAGGGATTGACAACCCCTTTATCGCGTTGGTTGCGAGGTTCTTATTTGTTTGTGCAGGTACTAGGCAACTTGCGTGTAGTCTCCTACTGGATTGATACCTTGGTTCTCAAAAACTGAGGGAAATACTTACGCTACTTTGTAGCATCACCCTTTCCTCTCCAAGGGAAAACCAACACATGCTCAAGAGGTAGCAAGAAGGAGTTCTGGCGCCGTTGCTGGGGATATCTACACTCAAGCCAAGACATACCAAGTACCCATCACAAACTCTTATCCCTCGCATTACATTATTTGCCATTTGCCTCTCGTTTTCCTCTCCCCCACTTCACCTTTGCCGTTTTATTCGCCCTTTTTTCCATTTGCCTTCTCTCACTTGCCTCTTGTGTATCTGTTCTTAGTGCGGTTTATCGCCATCATGTCTGAAACTAGGGAGATTATCATTGATAAGGATAATAGTAACAAGGGACAATTGCATTTTTACCCCTAGTTGGTTCCTACCCACGGGTTTTTCCCTTACTTTTCGAGCTTGCTCAATTTTGCCCTTACTTTTTCCGTCGAGATCCCTCGAATGACCTTTGACCGTTTGACCAAAACTTTGAAAATTCATAACTAATTCATATGAACTCAGAAAAATGCAAATAAGATATCAAAATGTTCAGATAAACATTACCTTTATGGGCATATCATTTGCATTCAGGACAAAAGCATCGTTTAAACTACCCGAGGTAATTAATGTTATTAACATTATTAAAAATAAATAGGTATAAACAATATTTTTTTTCGTGAATAAAAATTATATACAAATGTAGGTGATGTTTTCTGAACATCCTAATACCTTATTTGCATTTTCCTGAGTTCGTATCAACTTGTTATGAAGTTTCCAAATAATGGTCAAAGTCATTAGAACATTCATAACAAGTTGATAAGGATAATAGGGAGATTATTGCCATCATGTCTGAAACTAGGGAGATTATCATTGATAAGGATAATAGTAACAACGGGGGAACCTTGATGCTTTTGATAATCCTCATGAAGAACCTACTATTTTACACACTAAAAAGCTTTGGATCGGTAGTGGTAATGTTATTGGAAAAGGAGTTATTCAAGATTTCTTTACTTGCGCCGGTGCTTTTCCAACTATGGGAGGGTCTATTCTTCATAGAACTAGTAGTTTCGCGGATGCTATATCTTTGCTCATAGTTGAACTTGAAAGACAATTTATTCATATGCACCCTTGCATTCAAAGGATTTTTCTAGAATTTTCCAATATGGAGCATTCTTCTGTTAAGTGAGCAGCTACCATCTTTTTAGCTCATGAGTTCAGATTTACAATAAAAGAGGCCAACGAAATTTCTTCGCATTATAGGGTGGATGTCGGCCGTCCTCCCATAGAAGTGTTCCTTTTTATCAAGAAGACATAATGCGCTGACGATCTCTAGATCATGTTGCTTTTAATGAAAACCTTAGAAAAAAGGTTCCTACCGATGTTCTAGTTGATAGAATTACTGAACTTAATGATAACTTTGCTATCCAAAACAATGGGTTAGGTTTTTGCCTTGAAGAAAAGCATGCTCAAGAGGTAGCAGACAACAGTGCGTGACACTCTCTGAATTGTGATGGACATTGGCAAATAAAAAACACCAATTGATGCTACTGCCTCTGCTTCTCAGCCTGCCTCTGCTAGAGCTCCGAAGGTCAAGAAGGACAATGTTGAAATTCCTCATGAAGAAAATCCCTCACACTATGAGATTTGTCTTCGTACTCAGCAAACCTTGGAAAGTCATATCAAGCTTGAACGCAAAGTGAATGTGGAAATGATTACTAAGATCAATTTGCTTCACAACTACGTTTGACAAGCTCTTCAGTATGAGAAGGAACAAAAGAAGTGCTCCTAGACCCTCCTGCACAAGCACTACTCTCGCAAGCAATTATCTGCCAAGGGTATCAAGGAGGAATATGATTATCTGGAGATGTTTGAAGTTCCTCGCATCCAAAGGGAAACCCCAAGGCTTCCTCAGTGTTCTGACTCCACAAATTTGCTATTCATTGAACCTGACGATGTTCTTGAATACACTACTAGAACTTTGACCTACAAGCCAAATGCACCTCGCGCTGCTACTCCCGAAGCTGATCCCGAAGCCCGTGCTGCATCGCCAACTCCTGCTTCGGCCTCGACCATTGCTCGCTCTGCTGCTCCGAACAATTCAAGCTCTGATTCTGAGGATTCTTCGGACGAGTAGTTCCTAATATGCATTCTCTCTCCTTTTTGACACTTGTTGACAAAAAGGGGAAGAAGAACATCAAGTGATGGATGCGGGTTATTTGTAGGGTGTTTCCATCCGCCATTTGGTTTTCCCGTCGAACTATTTGGTTTTCGCTGAACATTTTGCTTCTGGAACTTAATGCACTGCCTGTGGTGTTGAAATACTCGGTCGTCAAGTACTGTTAATAACCCCCTACAATGCTATGCATTTCCAAGTTATTTGTTTGCATGAGAAATCACATATTATTTACCCTTGATATTTACCTATCATGCAGGGAAAGTAAAAACATTTCAGGAGGGTCAGAAATCACGCCTCTCTAAAAGAGATATCTTACTCCTTAAATCTATATGTGTCTTATGGTTAGATGTGTTATAATGTTTTCACTATCTAACCTTGTACGAGAAGAAAGTTGCTTCAGAATAACTCTCTTGTGATTCAAGAGCAAATTCGTTTCTTTTCTTTAGAATGTTTTCCCTCGCACATCTCCTTCGTAACATCTTTGTTGTAGGAAAACCTCATTTAAAGCATATCTACTACGAGCAATATATCTATAATTCCTTTGCTCTGATTGCCCTCGTATATATAACTTGCAGGGAACTTATACCACGTGTGGTCCAAATTATGTGATGTGTTAATACTCATGGTTTTTTCTTCGTCAGAAATCATTTGAAAGTATATTCCATCTATCAAAACTTTATCAAAGATTATGCGTGACAGGAAATACATCAGACACAGTTGAGTGCATTGGAAGAAACTACAAAGAGATTTTATCTCAATGTCACTCATATGAAGATTCATCTCGCCTCCTTCGAACTTATCTCCTATGCACTTGATGCATATCTTTAGGGGGAGCGTGTTTCATCTTTGTAATTATCTCTCGTCTTTTATTATCCTTCACATTACATTCCATTATTTATCCTTTGATGTGTTCTGTCTTGTCAAAAAAATTCCAAAAAGGGGGAGATTGTTGATGCAATATTTGCCCTCTTGTGTTTTGGAGATTGTTGACAGAAACAGGCATGAAATGTTTTGTTTGCTAGTGCATAAAGAGAGAAATAGTCCATGCAGAACTGAAGAGAATGCCGCCTCCGATGTCAAGTTCGAGGAATGATATGTCTCCAACGTATCTATAATTTTTGTGTAGCGACCAGACCTCAAACGGTCCAATCTCTGTGCTCAGGTGTCATCCCTGGATCAGTAATGCTGACACCACACAGTACTTGAAGGATTTATAATAGAGTAGCAATCACACACTTATTACATCGAGTGTCTCAAAAGAGAACTTATTACAATAAATATGGCTTAAGGCCATCTAATAACGTTAACAGCGGAAGGCTTGGAAGATAAGTGAGTCCATCAACTCCAACGACATCACTGAGTATAGAACCACGACCTAAAGCACCTTACTCGTCGTCTGAAAAGTCTGCAACTTTAACGTTGCAGCCCGAAACGGGTCAGCACATGGAATATGCTGGCAAAGTAACACATAGAGAATGATAAAATAATAAGGCTATTCTATATGCATATTTGGCTGGTGGAAAGCTCTATGGTTACAGTTTTTGCGTAAAGCCAATTTTTTCCTACTACAAAGGAATAAATTTTGTTTTAACTATCATGGTAGTTGTTAAACATTGAGAATGGTTGACATCATTCTCAATCCCAATTAAGCATCATCATTAAAAACCCAACAAAATTAATTTTAGAGTAACATGATGATATTCACATGATAATCCAAGTACTAGATACTCAAGATGTCCATAACCGGGGACACGGCTAACCATGATTAGTTTATACACTCTGCAGAGGTTTGCGCACTTTTACCCACAGGACTCGATCTCCTCCGTTGGATTTCTCGCACTACATGGTGTTTGAGAATAGGATGACCGAGACATAGTCTTTCAGAAGCGCTAGCACCTTATGATCGGGTAGACCGTACCAACCTACACCCCTACATCTGCTAGTCTACCACTGTAAGAGTTCACACGACTTAGTCAACTATGCTAGAGCCCATAGTAGCTTGTGGCTGCACACGGAAGTTTCTAGCATGAATAATCTCATGATCCCTTTGAGTCTGGGTGGCGGTCCAAAAGAAAACAGGCAATCGCTGGAATACCCAGGTGCCTCAATCCACCCAGATGTGTGTTTAAGTTGCCACCTTAGATTAACCATTAATTTAACAATCTCACATCTGTCATGGATACACTCACCCAATCCACGTCTACTAGCATAGCATGGCATAATAAGCAAACGTAGAAGTAACTCCCAACGGTTTGATAATAACAGGTAATAGGTACTACCTCGTCTACTTCCCATACCCACAATTTAATTAGATCCTAAACAATGCAATGTGTGAGGGTTGATCTAATGCAATAAAACTGGGTAATAGGAAGTATGATCAAAGTGTTACTTGCCTTGCTGATGATCCGTGAAACCTAGCGATTCGAAATAGCAAGCGGCGCACTCTGGGTACTCTATCGCAAACACACAAGCATACAATAAGTACTCATCTAATGCACAGGTAAAACTCGAATAAGAGATCTAACCAGAAAGTTCAACTTAAGAACTCCGGTTGGCAAAAAGAACCAAATCGAACGAAGCAACGAAAGGCAAACGGCAAAAGAAATAAGCTTCGTTTACTAACCTGAAACTAGGGCAAATTTTTACTGAGGCAAAAACTTGTTTGAGTTGGTTAAACGGAAAGAGGGTTTCGAGACGAAACTCCAGGCGCTTGAATCGCCTGATTCCGGCGAACGAGCGAAAAGTTAAACTAAAACGAACATCGGATCAGAAATCGCGATCAGAAAAATCGGGGATTTAATCCGAGAAAAGGAAAAACGACGAATAGGTTAACGAACGAACGTTCGTTAACAGGAACTAAACGAAAAACGCATTCGTTAAAACAAACGGACGAGCGAACGCTTGCTAAATAAATAAATCGGAGAAAACCGATCTATTAAAAAAAATGAAAACTAGGGTTTAAAAAAACGAAACGGCTTTTTCTCAAAAACCAGCCGGCGGCTACCTCGGTGGCGGCGCTCCGGCGAGACTCCGGCAGGGCGGCGGGTGGCACGAGGCGGGGGGCGGCGGCTCCGGGTGGCGTGCGGTGGCGGCGGTGTGGGCTGCAGGGGGGGCTGCGGTTATAAAGGGGGCGGGGAGAGGCGACTTGGGGGAGGGGTCGGTCTCGGGAGGCGGAGTCCTCCCCGGACTCGGGCGGCGGAGTCCTCCCCGGACCCGGGCGGTGGCGGCACTGGTCGGGACTTTGTCCCGACCCGGCGAGAGGCGGCGGCGGCTGGCTGGGCCGGCCCGCTCGGTTGGGCCCTTGGCCCAGTCGGGCGTGGGGTCTCTTTTTTTTAAAACTGTTTCGCTGCGACTAAAAAAATCTAGAAAAAAAATAAAATTCTAAAAATGCCAAAACAAATTTTCTCCGTCTAAATAAAATATTTAGAACAGGATGCACATTTTTTGGCTCTAAATGCAATTTTTGAAAACGTGCATTTTTTCCTAAATTCAAAAAATAGCAAATAAAACCAAAATAAAATCTTATTTGATTTTTTATTAAACCTTCAATATTTCTTTATTTTGGGAAAGTCATTTTATTCCCTCTCTCATAATTTTATAATAGAAATAATTGAAGATGAAATAAATAAAATCAAACGATCCTATTTTCAAAATTTGAGAAAACTCAAATATGAAAATAACGAAATCCCCAACTCTCTCCGAGGGTCCTTGAGTTGTGTAGAATTTCTAGGATCAACCAAAATGCAATGAAATATGATATGCAATGATGATCTAGTGTATAACATTCTAAATTGAAAATTTGGGATGTTACATTTTGATTGTTCCATGCTATTATATTATCAACCTTGGATGTTTTATATGCATTTATATGCTATTTTATAAGATTTTTGGGACTAACCTATTAACCTAGAGCCCAGTGCCAGTTTCTGTTTTTCGTTGTTTTTGAGTATCATAGAAAAGGAAAACCAAACGGAGTCCAATTGACCTAAAATTTCACAGAGATCATTTTTGGACCAGAAGCCTAAAATTTCACAGAGATCATTTTTGGACCAGAAGAGTCCCGAGTCTCGAGTGCCAGAGGTGGGTTAGAAGAGTCCCGAGGCCACCACGAGGGCGGGGGGCGCGCCCTACCCCCCTGGGTGCACCCCCTGCCTCGTGGCCGCCTCAGGGACCCCCTGACTTATTCCCGACTCCAACACCTCTTATATAACCCCAACCTTCCAGAAAGAAACCTAGATCGGGAGTTCCGCCGCCGCAAGCCTCTATAGCCAC
Source organism: Triticum aestivum (assembly GCF_018294505.1). Taxonomy (NCBI): domain Eukaryota; kingdom Viridiplantae; phylum Streptophyta; class Magnoliopsida; order Poales; family Poaceae; genus Triticum; species Triticum aestivum. Next base: position 502,723,264 of record NC_057797.1, read on the forward strand.
CGAAAACCAATCTAGACCTGTTCGGGCACCCTGCCGGAGGGGGTAATCCCTCTCCGGTGGCCATCTTCATCATCCCGGCGCTCTCCAAGACGAGGAGGGAGAAGTTCACCCTCTGGGCTGAGGGTATGTACCAGTAGCTATGTGTTTGATCTCTCTCTCTCTCGTGTTCTTGATTCGCACGATCTTGATGTATCAGGAGCTTTGCTATTATAGTTGGATCTTATGATGTTTCTCCCCCTCTACCCTCTTGTGATGAATTGAGTTTTCCCTTTGAAGTTATCTTATCGGATTGAGTCTTTAAGGATTTGAGAACGCTTGATGTATGTTTTGGTGATCAACTTGCGAGTTCCGTGACCTCATGAACTTATGCATAGGGGTTGGCACACGTTTTCGTCCTGACTCTCCGGTAGAAACTTTGGGGCACTCTTTGAAGTTCCTTGTGTTGGTTGAATAGATGATTCTAAGATTATGTGATGCATATCGTATAATCATACCCACGGATACTTGAGGTGACATTGGAGTATCTAGGTGACATTAGGGTTTTGGTTGATTTGTGTAATAAGGGGTTTTTCTAGTATGAACTCTAGGATAGATTGAATGGAAAGAATAGCTTCATGTTATTTTACTACGGACTCTTGAATAGATCAATCAGAAAGGATAACTTTGAGGTAGTTTCGTACCCTACCATAATCTCTTCGGTTGTTCTCCGCTATTAGTGACTTAGGAGTGACTCTTTGTTGCATGTCGAGGGATAGTTATATGATCCAATTCTGTTATTATTGTTGAGAGAATTTGCACTAGTGAAAGTATGAACCCTAGGCCTTGTTTTCTAGCATTGCAATACCATTTACTCTCACTTTTACCACTTGCTACCTTGTTGTTTTTATATTTTCAGATTACAAAAACCTTTATCTACCATCCATATTGCACTTGTATCACCATCTCTTCGCCGAACTAGTGCACCTATACAATTTACCATTGTATTGGGTGTGTTGGGGACACAAGAGACTCTTTGTTATTTGGTTGCAGGGTTGTGTCAGAGATACCATCTACATCCTACGCCTCCCACGGATTGACAAACCATAGGTCATCCACTTGAGGGAAATTTGCTACTGTCCTACAAACCTCTGCACTTGGAGGCCCAACAACATCTACAAGAAGAAGGTTGTGTAGTAGACATCAAGGAACTTCACCGAAGAATATCTGCATTGCAGAAAATAATTAGCTACATCTGTTGAAGAGAAGTTGGCGAGAAGATTGACATGAAGGAGGTAACCCCGCGAAGGTTTATTGCTGAATCAAAGCAATTGGTTCAAAGCTATTATCCGAAGAAAATTGACTGCAGCGATTCGAAGTCAAAGACGAAGTGAAGAAGTAATATTCATTTCGTTCTTCTTCTTTCATTCAATTGAGTCATAGGACCTCCGTACTATTAAGAGGGGTATAAGTTCTCGAGCTTAGATCCGCTGTGATGCTTAGCCCAGAACCTATGCGAGACTTAGAGAAATCTCATTATGCTTTGAATGCTGGCAGCAATAGACTTTGTTCTTCATGCTGCAGGAGATTACTTTCAAACTGAGGAGTTAGAATTACTTGCCCCACAAGTAATGTTACCTTTGTGCTCAATTTCTGACCATTCGACTCATGTCGTTCGACCATTGGCTGCTCCACATGTCCTATTTGGTCATTTCCCTTCAAGAAAGGCTGCACCTATAAATAGCCATCCCGCTCCGACATTGTCCGTTGGCTGCTCCACTTAAGATTACTGATAAGATTGACTAAGCGTCCCTTCTCCGAGTAATTTGAGTTTAAGATCCATCGAGAGAAAAATCAAGAGCCAAAATATAGACGGTGGTTGAGCATAATGGTAGTTCTGAGTTAGAGTTCTTGTACCTATTACTCTTGAGAGCTGACACTCTCTAGATGGATAGGTGTCAGCTCGAGTGTTGAAGAGATGTTGTCTTCACCGAGCAAGATCTTCAGCAACCAAGTGTGATTGTGGTTCGCGAAGGTTGACTGAAGGTTTGGAGATTGCCGAAAAGTATCTACCATGAGTGAAATAAACTGGAGTCTGATCAGCTCCAAGTTGAAGGAGAATAGGGCGAAGAGAGTTTATCTTCCGTGCTAAGTCACAACCCCTCCAACCAGAGGTAGTCCTTTGGAAGAAGGGCGCATGGTCTACCAAGTCCTCCTGTCACCATCGAGCACCACTGGTTCAATCTACTTTGTTGCTCTGTGACGATAGTTTATCTGATATGTTTATGCTTATTGCATATCTTTCGGTTCTATCATTTCTATCTTTCTCTTATGTTGCTTACCCCAATGCATTCCCATCACTCAGTGTAATCTGTTCAGTACATTCATTCCCATTCGCACTTCTCATATCTGGAGTGTTGTCCTGATGGCTCATGTCCACGTCAGTATTTCCCCGAAGAGGAAGGGATGATACAGCACAACTATGGTAGGTATTTCCTTGAGTGATGAAACCAATGTTATCGAACCAAGCAACACTATGTAAACGATACCTGCACACAAAGAACAAATAATTGCAACCCAACGCGTAAGAGGGGTTGTCAATCCCTCTCGGGTAAAAGATAGATGGTTTGTTGTAGATTGGATAAATAGATCATGCGGAAACGCGAAATAAAATAAATAACAAAAAATTGCAGCAAGGTATTATTGGGTTTTTGGAATAATAGTTATGAAAGCAAAATCAAATAAAAATAGATCTCAAAGAAAATATGATAAAGAATAGACCCGAGGGCCGTAGATTTGACTAGTGGCTTCTCTCGATAAAAATAGCATACAGCGGGTAAACAATTTACTGTTGGGCAATGATCATTATATAGGCATCACGTCCAAGATTAGTAGACCGACTCCTGCGTGCATCTACTACTATTACTCCACACATCGACCGCTATCCAGCATGCATCTAGTGTATTAATCATGGAGAAAAGGAGTAATGCAATAAGAACGATGACATGACGTAGACAAGATCTATTCATGTAGGAATAAACCCCATCTTTTTATCCTTAATGGTAATGATCACTACGTGTCTTGCCGCCCCTTCTGTCACTGGGAAAGAACACCGCACGACCGACCCCATCACAAAGCATCTCTTCCCATGGCAAGAAAAATCGGATTAGTTGGCCTAACTAAACCAAAGATTCGAAGAAGAAACACAAGGCCATAAGTAATCATGCATATAAGAGATCAAAACTGAAATAACTTTCATGGATAAAATAGATCTGATCATAATCTCAAATTTCATCGGATCCCAACAAACACACCGCAAAAAGAGTTACATCAAATAGATCTCCAAGAGACCATTGTATTGAGAATCAAGAGAGAGAGAGAGAGAAAGAGAGAGAGAGAGAGAGAGAGAGAGAGAGGAAGCCATCTAGCTACTAACTATGGACCCGTATGTCTACAATGAACTACTCACGCATCATTGGAGAGGCACCAATGAGGATGATGAACCCCTCTGTGATGGTGTCTAGATTGGATCTCGTGGTTCTATAACTTGCGGCGGTTGGAATTGTGTTTCGTCGCTTCCCCTATGGTTTTTGAATTTTCAGGGTATTTATACAGCAAAGAGGTGGTGCGGGAGACGGTCGAGGTGGGCACAACCCACCAGGGCGCGCCTGCCCCCCCCCCCCAGGCGCGCGCAGGTAGGTTGTGCTCCCCTCGGAGCCCCGCTCTGGTACTTCTTTGGCCCAACAGGTGTCTTCTGGTCCAGAAAAAATCTCCAAAAAGTTTCGCTGCGTTTGGACTCCGTTTGGTATTGATTTTCTGCGAAGTAAAAAATCAAGCAAAAAACAACAACTGGCACTGGGCACTACGTCAATAGATTAGTCCCAAAAATGATATAAAGTTGCTATAAAATGATTGTAGAACATCCAAGAATGATAATATAACAGCATGGAACAATCAAAAATTATGGATACGTTGGAGACGTATCAACATACCCAACCTTAATTCATGCTCGTCCTCGAGTAGGTAAATGAAAAAAACAGAATTTTTGATGTGGAATGTTGCCTATCATGTTCATCACATAATTTTTTTCTTTTGTAGCATGGACATATGGACTTTTATATGGTTCAAAGCAATAGTGTAGTTTTGACATGAAGATTTCAATACTCAAGCATATCAACAAGCAACCATGTCTTTCAAAATATCAACACTAAAGCAAGTTATCCCCAGCCCATCATGCTCAATCAATCCATTCATGAAACACACTCGCATATTAGCTACACCCAATGCTCCAGTATGATCATAGTGCCCCTTAGTTGGTGCTTTATAAGAGAAGATGGAGACTCAAATAAATATAAAAATTGCATAAAGTAAAAAAAGAAAGGCCCTTCGTAGAGGGAAGTAGGGATTTGTAGAGGTGCCAGAACTCAAAGTTTAAATTGAGACATCATTTTTTTGAGTGGCATGGTTTTAGTGTCAACAAAAACGATCAAGTAGTTCCCAATACTTTCCATTCTATATATATAATAGGCGGTTCCCAAGAAGAAAATAAAGTTTATTCCTTTTTTCCACCATACTTTCACATTCCACGGCTAGTCGTATCCACGGGTGCCATCCATACCAACACTTCTCAGTTTTGACAACATAAAGTAAATTCATTTTTCAGTTTTGGACTAGGCATCCCTAATACCTTTGCTGTACTCTCGTGCAATAACAAGTGAGTAAACACTCATCTTGAGAATCACACATCTATCATGAAAAAACATCAGCCACCCCCTACCGTTTCATGAGCAGTACGAGCAGACAAAAAGGAAATTATTTTGAAAATAAGAAATGGCACATTCAAATTTGTTTAGAACGGCACGGGAATACTGCATATAGGTAGGTATGGCAGACTCATATGGCAAAACAGGGTTTAAGGATTTTGGATGCACAAGTAGTATTTCTACTTAGTACAAGTGAAGGCCAACAGATAGATTGAGCAGCATCCAACCAAGAAACAAAAAATCACATAAGAGAGCATTAAGCATAACTAACACCGAATAATGCACCACAAGTAGGATGTAATTTCATTGCATAACTATTGACTTTCGTGCTTGCATAGGGAATCACAAACCTTAACACCAATATTGTTACTAAAGCATAATTACTTACCAACATGACTCACATATTAGTATCATCATATCGCAAAAGTATTACAAGGAATCAAGTTTATTTTGTCCAATGATCTTCATGAAAGTTTGTATTATATCCCTCTTGGATATATATCACTTCGGGACTAATTTCATAAGTTGCTTTTGATAAGCTCAAACAAATTTAAGTGAAGAACATGAGCATAAATATTTTGTTCTCTCAAAATAATGAAGCATGAGAGGATTTCTTCAAAAATTTATTAACTCTCAAATAAATCTAAGTGAAGCACGAGAGCATTTCTTCAAAAATACTAAAGCACACCGTGCTCAAAAAGATATAAGTGAAGCACCAGAGCAATTCCATAGCTCAAAAAATTTAAGTGATGCACATAGAGCAATTCTAACAAATCATAGCATAATCTTGGCTCTCTCAAATAGGTGTGTCAATCAAGGATAGATGACACAAACTAAAAAGCAAAACAAGCAAAGACTCATATACTACAAGACTCTCCAAGCAAAACTCATGATATGTTACGAACAAAAATATAGCTCCAAGTAAAATACCGATGGTCGTTAGAAGAAAGAGGGGATGCCACTCGGGGCATCACCAAGCTTAGTTGCTTGATCCTCTTTGGTTAATAACTTGGGGTGACATGAGGCATCCCCGAGTTTAGGCTCTTCTTACTCCTTATTCCTTCATCTATCGTGATCTCACCCAAAACTTGAAAACTTCAATCACACAAAACTGAACAAAACCTTCATGAGATCCGTTAGTATAACAAAGCAAATCACCACTCTAAGTACTATTGCAAACCCATTCATATTTCATTTTTGAATTATGTCTACTCTATTCCAACTTTACTATGGCTTATACCCTCCAATACAAACCATAGATTCATCAAAATAAGCACACAACACAAAGAAAATAGAATCTCTCAAAAACAGAACAGTCTTTAGCAGTATGAAAACTTCAAATACTTCTGTAACTCCAAAACTTCTGAAAAATTAGGATAACATAGGAAATTTGTATATCAATCTTGTGTAAACGAGTCAGAATTTTATCATGCTTCTGTGGTTTATTAAAATTGTTTTACTAGGAGCAAAAGTTTTTGTTTTTCAAGAAGATCAAATCAACTATCACCCAACATGATCCCAAAGGCTTTGCTTGCCACAAACACTAATTAAAACATGAAAAACACAATCATAACAGTGGCATAATTTTCCAAACACTCAAGAACAGAAATTAAAAGGCAATAAAATGTATTCATTGGGTTGCCTCCTAACAAGCGCTATCGTTTTATGCCCCTAGCTAGGCTTTAACAATTTTAATGATGCTCACATGAAAGATGGCAATTGAAACATGACGAGAGCATCATGTAGCATGTGAAAAACAAGTATAACTCTAACATACTTCCTATGCATAGTCATTTTATAGGAAAACAAATTATCAAGGCAAGCAAAAACTAGCATATGCAAGGAAGAAGAATAAAACATATACAATCTCAAAACGAAGAGAGGTAATTTAGTAAGATGAAAATTTCTACAACCATATTTCCCTCTCTCATAATAATTACATGTGGGATCATATTCAAATTCAGCAATATAACTATCACATAAAATATTCTCTTCATGATTCACATGCATGCAAAGTTGACACTCTTCCAAAATAGTGGGATTATCATCAAATAAAGTCATGACCTCTCCAAGCCCTCTTTATCATAAAAAATCGTCAGCTTGAACACTCTCCAAATATGTGGGATTTTTTTACCTACAGTTGATGCTCTTCCAGACCCACTTTCAATATTATTGCAAATATTATTATGAATATCATATTCATCATGAGGCTTAAATAAATGTTCAAGATCATAAGAAGAATCACCCCAATCATGATCATTGCAATAAGTAGTAGACATAGCAAAATTAGCATCCCCAAGCTTGGTTTTTTTGCATATTATTAGCACAATTGACATTAATAGAATTTATAGTAAAATCATTGCAATCATGCTTTTCATTCAAGGAGCTATCTTGAATCACATCATAAATTTTTTCATCACAATTTTCAGATTCACAAATCTCAAGCAGAATTTCATAAAGATAATCTAGTGTGCTCAACTCACTAGCAATGGGTTCGTCATGATTTGATCTTTTAAAAGATTAGCAAGTGGATGGGGATCCATATCAATATATTTTTAACAAGCGAAGATGCAAGCATATAGAAGGCACATAGCAACACAAGCAAACAAAACATCAAACAAACAATGTGAATAAAAAGACAATTTTTTGTGAAGTGGGGGAGATGAAAACGAGAGGGAAACGACAAATAATGTAAATTACAAGGAGGTGAGATTTGTGATTAGGAACCTGATAGGTGTTGATCATGTATCCCCAGCAACGGCGCCAGAAATTGGAAAGTTGTCAAGAGACTTGACTTGTTTCTCCCCGGCAACTGCGCCAGAAATCCTTTCTTGATGGCTCGTGTCCGCGTCAGTATTTCCCAGATGAGGAAGGTGATACGTCTCCCACATATCTCTAATTTTTTATTGTTCCATGCTACCATTTTATCTGTTTTATATGCATTAATATGCTATTTTATATTATTTTTGGGACTAACTTATTAACCTAGAGCCTAGTGCCAGTTTCCGTTTTTTCCTTGTTTTTGAGGTTCACAGAAAAGGAATACCAAACGGAGTCCAAACGGAATAAAACCTTCGCAATGATTTTTCTTGGACCAGAAGACACCCAGGAGACTTGGAGTGCAAGTCAGAAGAGCCACGAGGCGGCCACAAGGGCGGAGGACGCGCCTAGGGGGGTAGGGCGCGTCCCCTACCTTGTGGGACCCTTGATGACCCCCTGACCTAGATCTTCCTGCTATATATTCACATATATTCCCAAACCACCAGAGGCATGCACGAAAACAGTTTTCCACCGCCGCAACCTTCTTTTCCCATTAGATCCAATCTTGGGGCCTTTTCCGGCATCCTGCCGGAAGGGGATTCGATCACGGAGGGCATCTACATAAACTCTATTGCCCTTCCAATGAAGCGTGAGTAGTTTACCTCAGACCTACGGATCCATAGCTAGTAGCTAGATGGCTTCTTCTCTATCTTTGATTCTCAATACCATGTTCTCCTCGATGTTCTTAGAGATCTATCCGGTGTAATCTTCTTTTGCGGTGTGTTTGTCAAGATCCGATGAATTGTGGATTTATGATCATCTTATCTATGAATATTATTTGAATCTTCTCTGAATTCTTATATGCATGATTTGATATCTTTGTAATTCTCTTCGAACTATCTGTTTAGTTTGGCCAACTAGATTGGTTTTTCTTGCAATGGGAGAAGTGCTTAGCTTTGGATTCAATCTTGTTGTGTCCTTTCCTAGTGACAGTACCCTCGCGGCGCTCCCTCCCCAGGGGTAGCACGGGTGGCAACCAAGCAACCAAGGCCTCCGGCCACCCCTCCCCATCCGCTCCCTCGTCGTCGCCGGCGCCACCCGGGGGCAAAGCTCGTGTGGAGCAGGCGGCAGGGCTACTTTTTTCAGTGACGGGCGGTGCCTCACGAGCTGGGGAACTTTGGACGGCGCGACGGAGGGCGGAGTGCGGAGGACGGCGGAGGGCGGCGTGTCTGGGGGTCCGGCGGGCTACGGCTTCATCGGCCTATAGGCGCTGGTGGCGGCTGTGCGGCGCTGGCTGCTGCGTGATACGTCTCCAACGTATCTATAATTTTTGATTGCTCCATGCTATATTATTTACCGTTTTGAATGTTTATGGGCTTTATTATACACTTTTACATCATTTTGGGACTGACCTATTAACCCAGAGCCCAGTGCCAGTTTCTGTTTTTACCCTGTTTTAGGGTTTCGAAGAAAAGGAAAACCAAACGGAGTCCAATTGACCTCAAACTTCACGGAACTCATTTTTGGAAGGAAAGAAGCCCAGAAGACTTGGAGTGCATGTCGGGGGATCTGCGAGGAGGTCACGAGGCAGGGGGCGCGCCCTCCACCCTCGTGAGCCCCTCGTGGCCCCCCTGACGTACTTCTTCCGCCTATATATCTCCATATACCCTAAAAACATCCAGGAGCACAATAGATCGGGAGTTCCGCCGCCAGAAGCCTCCGTAGCCACCGAAAACCAATCTAGACCCGTTCTGGCACCCTGCCGGAGAGGCCAATCCCTCTCCGGTGGCCATCTTCATCATCCCATCGCTCTCCATGATGAGGAGGGAGTAGTTCTCCCTCGGGGCTGAGGGTATGTACCGGTAGCTATGTGTTTGATCTCTCTCTCTCTCTCGTGTTCTTGAGGTGATACGATCTTGATGTATCGCGAGCTTTGCTATTATATTTGGATCCTATGATGTCTTCTCCCCCCTATACTCTCTTGTAATGGATTGAGTTTCCCCTTTGAAGTAATCTTATCGGATTGAGTCTTTAAAGATTTGAGAACACTTGATGTATGTCTTGTCGTGCGTATCTGTGGTGACAATGGGATACCACGTGATTCACTTTATGTATGTTTTGGTGATCAACTTGCGGGTTCCGCCCATGAACCTATGAATAGGGGTTGGCACACGTTTTCGTCGTGATTGTCCGGTAGAACTTTGGGGCACTCTTTGAGGTCCTTTGTGTTGGTTGAATAGATGAATCTGAGATTGTGTGATGCATATCGTATAATCATACTGACGGGTACTTGAGGTGACATTGGAGTATCTAGGTGACATTAGGGTTTTGGTTGATTTGTGTCTTAAGGTATTATTCTAGTACGAAGTCTAGGGCTGTTTGTGACACTTATAGGAATAGCCCAATGGATTGATTGGAAAGAATAACTTTGAGGTGGTTTCGTACCCTACCGTAATCTCTTCGTTCGTTCTCCGCTATTAGTGACTTTGGAGTGACTCTTTGTTGCATTTTGAGGGATATTTATGTGATCCAATTATGTTAATATTGTTGAGAGGACTTACACTAGTGAAAGTATGAACCCTAGGCCTTATTTCCACGCATTGCAATACCGTTTACGCTCGCTTTTATTATTAGTTACCTTGCTGTTTTTATAATTTCAGATTACAAATACCTTTATCTACCATCCATATTGCACTTGTATCACCATCTCTTCGCCGAACTAGTGCACCTATACAATTTACCATTGTATTGGGTGTGTTGGGGATACAAGAGACTCTTTGTTATTTGGTTGCACGGTTGCTTGAGAGAGACCATCTTCATCCTACGCCTCCTACGGATTGATAAACCTTAGGTCATCCACTTGAGGGAAATTTGCTACTGTCCTACAAACCTCTGCACTTGGAGGCCCAACAACGTCTATAAGAAGAAGGTTGTGTAGTAGACATCAAGCTCTTTTCTGGCGCCGTTTCCGGGGAGGTTAGCGCTTGAAGGTATATCTTTAGATCTTGAAATCGAGTCTTTTAGTTTCTTGTTTTATCACTAGTTTAGTTTATAAAAGAAAACTATGAAAAATGGAATTGAGTTTGTCTCACACGCTTCACCTTTTAAATATCATTCGTGAGTATGATGGAAAGGAAAATTGTGCTCAAATGCTAGAAGAAGAATTACATAGAATGTTTGGCACTAAATATTTGAATGATGGGCATGATTGCAATGTTGTTAGTATGAATTCCTTGAATATCCATGATGCTAATAATATGCAAAGCCACAAGCTTGGGGAAGATATGTTTGATGAAGATGATATTTTTTGTCCCCCAAGTTTTGATGAGCAAATTTATTATGATGAAAGCATGCCTCCTATCTATGATGATTATTGTGATGACACATATGCTTTAAAGAATAATAATAAAAATGAAACTTGTCATCTTGATTTCAATTCTCAATCCCATGATAGTTACTTTGTTGAGTTTGCTCCCACTACTATTAATTAGAAGAATTTTGCTTGTGTGGAGAGTAATAAAATTTCTACGCTTATAGATCATGAAAAGAATGCTTTAAGTGCTGGTTATATTGTTTAATTCATTCATGATGCTACTGAAAATTATTTTGTGGGAGGAATATATTCTTGTAGGAATTGCAATAATATCAAGTTTCCTCTCTATGTGCTTAAAGTTTTGAAGTTATGCTTGTTTTACCTTCCTATGCTAGTTGATTCTTGTTCCCACAAGTTTTTTGCTCACAAAATCCCCATGCATAGGAAGAAGGTTAGACTTAAATGTGCTAGTCATATTCTTCATGATGCTCTCTTTATGTTACAATTCTTATCCTTTATGTGAGCATCATTGAAATCATCATGCCTAGCTAGGGGCATTAAACAATAGCGCTTGTTGGGAGGCAACCCAACTTTATTTTTGTTCCTTGCTTTTTCTTCCTGTTTAGTAATAAATAATTCATCTATCCTCTGTTTAGATGTGGTTTTATGTGTTTAATTAGTGTTTGTGCCAAGTAGAACCTTTGGGAAGACTTCGGGAAAGTCTTTGCGATCATGCTGTAGAAAACAGAAACTTTAGCGCTCACGAGAACTGCTGCAATTTTTATTTGGAGAGTGCTATTTAGTTAATTCTTTTTGAAGATGATTAATAGATAAATTATTCAGGTCCAGAAAATTATTTGAGAATTTTATGAGTTCCAGAAGTATACGTTTGATCCAGATTACTACAGACTTTCTGTTTTTAACAGATTCTGTTTTTCATGTGTTGTTTACTTATTTTGATGAATATATGGCTAGTAAAAGATTTTATAAACCATAGAGAAGTTGGAATATAGTAGGTTTAACACCAATATAAATAAAGAATGGGTTCATTACAGTACCTTTAAGTGGTGATTTATTTTCTTATACTAACGGAGCTTACGAGTTTTCTGTTAAGTTTTGTGTTGTGAAGTTTTCAAGTTTTGGGTAAGGATTCGATGGACTATGGAATAAGGAGTAGCAAGAGCCTAAGCTTGGGGATTACCAAGGCACCCCATGGTAATATTCAAGGATAGCCAAGAGCCAAAGCTTGGGGATGCCCCGGAAGGCATCCCCTCTTTCGTCTTCGTTTATCGGTAACTTTACTTGGAGCTATATTTTTATTCACCACATGATATGTGTTTTGCTTGGAGCGTCAATTTATTTTGTTAGGATTTGCTTTATGTTATTTAGAACAATGTTTTGCATCTTTTATTTCAATAAAGTGGCATTGATAGCATTTACTATGCCTATGTTACAAGTATACATGTTGCTGTTTGAAAACAGAAAGTTTACCGCTGTTGCAATAATTCCCTAGAAAAGTCAGAATGTGATAAAATGTTGAAACCTTTTGCATATTAAACTCTGATAAATTTACTACAGTGGAAATTTTCTTCCATAATTTTTGGAGCTAGGGAAGTATGGATGATGCAGCATTCTTTACAGGCTATCCTGTTTAGGCAGATTGCTGTTATGTTTGCATTGTTTGCATATGTTTGCTTCTTTAATGATTCTATTTGAGGATAGGAATATTAAATATGCAGGGGAATTTAGTATGGAATTTTGAATACTAATTTTAGTGATTTGCTACAGTAGAGTATGATAAGGTTTTTGCAATGGTTTATACTAACTTATCTGATGAGTCCTTGTTGAGTTTTGTGTGGATGAAGCTTTTGAGATTTAGGGAGACCGTGATATGAGAGGAATTAATGAGACACAAAAGCTCAAGCTTGGGGATGCCCAAGGCATCCCAAGATAATATTTCAAGAAGTCTCAAGCATCTAAGCTTGGGGATGCCCCGGTTGGCATCCCACCTTTCTTCTTCAACAACTATCGGTTAGTTTCAGTTGATCCTAAGTTTTTGCTTCTTCACATGATGTTTGCCATTCTTAGAATGTCATTTTATTTTGCTTTGCTTGCTGTTTGAATAAAATACCAAGATCTGAAATTATTAAATGTTAGAGAGTCTTCACATAGTTGCATAATCATTCGACTACTCATTGATCTTCACTTATATCTTTCGGAGTTGTTTGTCATTTGCTCTAGTGCTTCACTTATACCTTTTAGAGCATGGTGGTAGTTTTATTTTGAAGAAATAGATGAACTCTCATGCTTCACTTATATTATTTTGAGAGTCTTAAATAGCATAGTAATTTTCTTAAAATCCTAATATGCTAGGTATACAAGATTAATAATAAAATTCTCTTATGAGTGTTTTGAATACTAAGAGAAGTTTGATGATTGATGATTGTTTTGAGATATGGAGGTAATAATATCAAAGTCGTGCTAGTTGAGTAGTTGTGAAATTGAGAAATGCTTGTGTTGAAGTTTACAAGTCCCATAGCATGCACGTATGGTAAACCTTGTGTAACAAATTTGACACATGAGGTATTATTTGATTGTCTTCCTTATGAGTGGCGGTCGGGGACGAGCGATGGTCTTTTTATACCAATCTATCCCCCTAGGAGCATGCACGTAGTGCTGAGGTTTTTGATGACTTGTAGATTTTTGCAATAAGTATGTGAGTTCTATATGACTAATGTTGAGTCCATGGATTATACGCACTCTCACCCTTCCATCCTTGCTAGCCTCTTCGGTACCGTGCATTGCCCTTTCTCACATTGAGAGTTGGTGCAAACTTTGCCGGTGCATCCAAACCCCATGATATGATACGCTCTTTCACACATAAACATCCTTATATCTTCCTCAAAACAGCCACCATACCTACCTATTATGGCATTTCCATAGCCATTCCGAGATATATTGTCATGCAACTTTCCATCATTCCGTTCATCATGACACATTCATTATTGTCATATTGCTTAGCATGATCATGTAGTTGACATAGTATTTGTGGCAAAGCCACCATTCATAATTTTTCATACATGTCGCTCTTGATTCATCGCAATCCCGGTACACCGCCAGAGGCATTAATATAGAGTCATCTTTGTTCTAGTATCGAGTTGTAATCATTGAGTTGTAAATAAATAGAAGTGTGATGATCATCATTAATAGAGCATTGTCCCAAGTGAGGAAAAAAAGAGAAAGGCCATAAAAAAGAAGGCCAAAAAAAGAAAGAAAGGCCATAAAAAAAGAAAAGGCCCAAAAAATGAGAGAAAAAGACAGAAGGGACAATGTTACTACCCTTTTACCACACTTGTGCTTCAAAGTAGCACCATGATCTTCATAGTAGAGAGTCTCTTATATTATCACTTTCATATACTAGTGGGAATTTTTCATTATAGAACTTGGCTTGTATATTCCAACAATGGGCCTCCTCAAGTGCCCTAGGTCTTCGTGAGAAGCAAGTTGGATGCACACCCACTAGTTTCTTTTGTTGAGCTTTCATACATTTATAGCTCTAGTGCATCCGTTGCATAGCAATCCCTACTCCTTACATTAACATCAATCGGTGGGCATCTCCATAGCCCATTGATTAGCCTCGTTGATGTGAGACTTTCTCCTTTTTGTCTTCTCCACATAACTCCCTCATTATTCTATTCCACCCATAGTGTTATATCCATGGCTCACGCTCATGTATTCCGTGAAAGTTTATAGGTTTGAGATTACTAACATATGAAACAATTGCTTGGCTTGTCATCGGGGTTGTGCATGATGAGAGCATTCTTGTGTGAAGAAAATGAAACATGACTAAACTATATGATTTTGTAGGGATGAACTTTCTTTGGCCATGTTATTTTGAGAAGACATAATTGCTTAGTTAGTATGCTTGAAGTATTATCATTTTTATGTCAATATGAACTTTTGTCTTGAATCTTTCGGATCTATATATTCATACCACAATTAAGAAGAATTGCATTAAAATTATGCTAAGTAGCACTCCGCATCAAAAATTCTGTTTTTATCATTTACCTACTCGAGGACGAGTAGGAATTAAGCTTGGCGATGCTGATACGTCTCCAACGTATCTATAATTTTTAATTGCCCCATGCTATATTATTTACTGTTTTGAATATTTATGGGCTTTATTATACACTTTTACATCATTTTGGGACTGACCCATTAACCCAGAGCCCAGTGCTAGTTTCTGTTTTTACCTTGTTTTAGGGTTTCGAAGAAAAGGAAAACCAAACGGAGTCCAATTGACCAGAAACTTCACGGAACTCATTTTTGGAAGGAAAGAAGCCCAGAAGACTTGGAGTGCACGTCGGGGGATCTGCGAGGAGGTCACGAGGCAGGGGGCGCCAACCCCCTGGGGCGCCCTCCACCCTCGTGAGTCCCTTGTGGCCCCCCTGACGTACTTCTTCCGCCTATATATCTCCATATACCCTAAAAACATCTGGGAGCACAATAGATCAGGAGTTCCGCCGCCAGAAGCCTCCGTAGCCACTAAAAACCAATCTAGACCCATTCCGGCACCCTGCCGGAGGGGGAAATCCCTCTCCGGTGGCCATCTTCATCATCCCAGGGCTCTCCATGACGAGGAGGGAGTAGTTCTCCCTCGGGGCTCAGGGTACGTACCAGTAGCTATGTGTTTGATCTCTTGCTCTCTCGTGTTCTTGAGGTGATACGATCTTGATGTATCACGAGCTTTGCTATTATATTTGGATCCTATGATGTTTTCTCCCCCCTCTACTCTCTTGTAATGGATTGAGTTTCCCTTTGAAGTAATCTTATCGGATTGAGTCTTTAAAGATTTGAGAACACTTTATGTATGTCTTGCCGTGCGTATCTGTGGTGACAATGGGATACCACGTGATTCACTTGATGTATGTTTTGGTGATCAACTTGCGGGTTCCGCCCATGAACCTATGCATAGGGGTTGGCACATGTTTTCATCGTGATTCTCCGGTAGAACTTTGGGGCACTCTTTGAGGTCCTTTGTGTTGGTTGAATAGATGAATCTGAGATTGTGTGACGCATATCATATAATCATACCCACGGATACTTGAGGTGACATTGGAGTATCTAGGTGACATTAGGGTTTTGGTTGATTTGTGTCTTAAGGTGTTATTCTAGTACGAACTCTAGGGTTGTTTGTGACACTTATAGGAATAGCCCAACAGATTGATTGGAAAGAATAACTTTGAGGTGGTTTCGTACCCTACCATAATCTCTTCGTTCGTTCTCCGCTATTAGTGATATTAGTGACTTTGGAGTGACTCTTTGTTGCATGTTGAAGGATAGTTATGTGATCCAATTATGTTAGTATTGTTGAGAGGACTTACACTAGTGAAAGTATGAACCCTAGGCCTTATTTCCACGCATTGCAATACCGTTTACGCTCGCTTTTATTATTAGTTACCTTGCTGTTTTTATAATTTCAGATTACAAATACCTTTATCTACCATCCATATTGCACTTGTATCACCATCTCTTCGTCGAACTAGTGCACCTATACAATTTACCATTGTATTGGGTGTGTTGGGGACACAAGAGACTCTTTGTTATTTGGTTGCAGGGTTGCTTGAGAGAGACCATCTTCATCCTACGCCTCCTATGGATTGATAAACCTTAGGTCATCCACTTGAGGGAAATTTGCTACTGTCCTACAAACCTCTGCACTTGGAGGCCCAACTACGTCTACAAGAAGAAGGTTGTGTAGTAGACATCACTGCGCGCCTTTTGGGGAGCGGATCCACCCGGATCTGGCTTCCCCTGCGGCGGTTGCGTCTCGCGAGCTGCGCCTTGCTCGGCCGTGTTGGAACGCTGGGGCGGCGGCCCCAGGACATGGTGGTGTCGACGTGCACCTCCCTCACGGAGATCGTCCAGCAACGGCCTGTGAGGTGGCGGATCCGGAGCCCTCGCACCTGGATCTGGTGGTGAGGCGGGCCGCTGGCCCGTGGCGGTGGTCCGGCAGAGGCGCACCTGCTCCGGTCCACCGGGGTGGCGAGAAGGTGCGTGGGGTCACGGCAGCGGTGGTGCTGTCCTTTGTGTTGGGCGGCCGTGGGTGGCCTCGGCGACTCGTCAGCGGCTGGTTGGAGCCCTCCATGGTGGTGTGCTGCTCTACGGCTGGCCTAGATCCAGCCGGATCTGGCATGTGCGGTCTCGACGGTGCCATTGTGGAGGGAGGTGGGTTGCATTGGTTTCTGCAACTGGTGGTGGTTGGTGGCGACGAGCTACCTTGCGTGCTTGGTTATGTGGCTTGGGCGAGGATGGTCGCATGTTGCCGGAGACGGTTTGCTCGGCAGACTTTGGTGAGGATGGATTTGTTGAGCTCCCGGCGAAAGCCTAGCTCGACCTTGGTCGTTGTCGACGTCGACGACGTCCTAGGACGTCGTTCCCTCCTTGGAGGTGTCGCCGTGGAGCCCCTTCACCACCATTGTCACCTCAGTCTCAGGCTCTCCAGGTGAAAACCCAAGTTTCGACCTTGGTCGGAGCGGGCATCGGCGGCTTCTTGTCGCTTCCCTCTTGGGGGCTACGCCTTGGAGGTCTGGTCCTTCATTAGTTCGCGGTGGCTAGGACGGCTTTGCGGGTTCTTCGTCGGCCAGGAGTGTGCGCGGCCTCGGGGCCGATGAGGAAGTCAGAGCAGCAGCTCCGTAGAACATCGTCGTGGAGTGTCTGATCTGGTCGCGTGGGCGGCATCGTCGTCAGCTCAGGTGGAGCGCGGCCTTGGGGCCAACGGGGAAGTCGGAGCGGTGGCTCCGAAGAGCACCCCTGTGTTGTGGAGTGTCGGTTATGGTCGTGTGGATGGCAGAGTCATCGACTCGTATGGAGTGCGGCTTTGGGCCGACGTGTGTGAGTTTCTATGGTTTGTAAGCCGGAGTGGCGGCTCGGGGTCGTGTGGTGGAGTGGCAACTCTGGTCGTCTGGGCGACAGGGAAGTCGACTCGTTAGGTACGTAGCCTCAGGGCTGGTGTGTGTCGATGTACCGGTTTTTGGCCAATTTTCCTGATAAACTGGTCAATTGTCTTCTTCTTAATGCAAAGGCAGATCTCCTGCTGTTTCCTCGAAAAAACAGTAGGGGCAGCAAGGCACGTATTGTATTGTTTCCATCGAGGATAAAAAGATGGGGTTTACATCATATTGCTTGAGTTTATTCCTCTACATCATGTCATCTTACGTTGTTCTTCATGAACTTAATACTCTAGATGCAGGCAGGAGTCGGTCGATGTGTGGAGTAATAGTAGTAAATGCAGGCAGGAGTCGGTCTACTTGACACGGACGTGATGCCTATATTTCATAATCACTACCTTAGATATCGTCATAACTTTGCGCTTTTCTATCAATTGCTCGACGGTAATTTGTTCACCCACCGTATTATTTGCTATCTTGAGAGAAGCCTCTAGTGAAACCTATGGCCCCCAGGACTATTTTCCATCATATTAGTTTTCGACCTAATTTTTTGCAATCTTTTACTTTCCAATCTATAAATCCAAAAAACCCAAAAATATTTACTTTATCTTTTGTATAGTTTTATCTATCTCTATCAGATCTCACTTTTGCAAGTGACCGTGAAGGGAATGACAACCCCTTTGTCGCGTTGGGTGCAAGTTGTTTGATTGTTTGTGTAGGTATTGGTGATTTGTGCGTTGTCTCCTACCGGATTGATAACTTGGTTCTCTAACTGAGGGAAATACTTATCTCTACTTTGTTGCATCACCCTTTCGTCTTCAAGGGAAAAACCAACACAAGCTCAAGAAGTAGCAGAAGGGATGATGCAGGACAACTACGGTAGGTATTTCCCTCAGTGGTGAAACCAAGGTTATCAAACCAGTAGGAGAACCAAGCAACACTATGTAAATGGTACATGCACACAAAGAACAAATACTTGCAACCCAACGCGTAAGAGGGGTTGTCAATCCCTCTCGGGTAAAAGATAGATTGGTCTGTAGTAGATTGGATAAAATAGATCTCGCTGAAACACGAAATAAAATAAATAACAAAAAATTGCAGCAAGGTATTTTTGGGTTTTGGGAATAATAGATCTGAAAGCAAAAGCAAATAAAAATAGATCTCAAAGATAATAAGATAAAGAATGGACCCAGGGGCCGTAGGTTTCACTAGTGGCTACTCTCGAGAAAAATAACATACGGCGGGTTAACAAATTACTGCTGGGCAATTGATAGAACTTCAAATAATTATGACGATATCCAGGCATTGATCATTATATAGGCATCACGTCCAAGATTAGTAGACCGACTCCTGCCTGCATCTACTATTATTACTCCATACATCGACCGCTATCCAGCATGCATCTAGTGTATAAAGTTCATGGAGAAACGGAGTAATGCAATAAGAATGATGACATGATGTTGACAAGATCTATTCATGTAGGAATAGACCCCATCTTGTTATCCTTAATGGCAACGGTCAATATGTGTCTTGCTACCCCTTCTGTCACTGGGAAAGAACACAACACGACCGAACCCATCACAAAGCACCTCTTCCCATGGCAAGAAAAAATGATCTAGTCGGCCAAACAAAACCAAAGATTCGAAGAAGAAATACGAGGCTATAAGTAATCATGCATATAAGAGATCAAAAACTCTAATAACTTTCATGGATACAAAAGATCTGATTATAAACTCAAAGTTCATCGGATCCCAACAAACACACCGCAAAAAGAGTTACATCAAATAGATCTCCAAGAAACCATTGTATTGAGAATCAAAAGAGAGAGAGAGAGAGAGAGGAAGCCATCTAGCTACTAACTAGGGACCCGTATGTCTACAATGAACTACTCACGCATCATCGGAGAAGCACCAATGAGGATGATGAACTCCTCTATGATGGTGTCTAGATTGGATCTCGTGGTTCTGTAACTTGCAGCGGCTGGAATTGTGTTTCATCGCCACCCTAGGGTTTTTGGATTTTCGGGGTATTTATAGAGCAAAGAGGCAATGCAGGTGGCGGCTGAGGTGGGCACAACTCACCAGGGCGCATCCAGGTGGGTTGTGCTCTCCTTGGAGCCCCCTCTGGTACTTCTTTGGACCAACAGGTGTCTTCTGGTCTAGAAAAATCTACGAAAAGTTTTGGTACGTTTGGACTCCGATTGGTATTGATTTTCTGCGAAGTAAAAAAATAAGCAAAAAACAGCAACTGGTAGTGGGCACTATGTCAATAGGTTAGTCCCGAAAATGATATAAAGTTGCTATAAAATGATTGTAAAACATCCAAGAATGGTAACATAATAGCATGGAATAATCAAAAATTATAGATACGTTGGAGACATATCGTGTCCGTGTGCCATCTTTCTTTCACCTCGTCATAGTTATCTCTTGCATGTTTCCCTCATATCGTGTCCTTGTGCTCTCTCATGTTATTGTTCGAAATATGCCCTAGAGGCAATAATAAAATGGTTATTATTATATTTCCTTGTTCATGATAATCTTTATTTTCCATGTGATAATTGTATTGACTAGAAACTCAAATACATGTGTGGATACATAGTCAACAACATGTCCCTAGGGAGCCTATACCGGACTAGCTCGTTGATCAAAGATGGCTATGGTTTCCAGGCCATAGACATGAGTTGTCATTTGATAATGAGATTGCATCATTAGGAGAATGATGTGATGGACAAGACCCAAACTATAAACATAGCATATGATCATATCAAGTTTATTGCTATCGTTTTCTGCATGTCAAGTATCCGTTCCTATGACCATGAGCTAATGCAACTCACTGACACCGGAGGAGTGCCTTGTGTGTATCAAACGTTGCAACGTAAATGGGTGACTATAAATATGCTCTACAAGTATCTCAGAGGGTGTCTGTTCAGTTCGCATGGATCAAGACTGTGATTCATCACTCCGTATGACGGAGATGTATCTCAAGGCTCACTCGGTAATACAACATCACAATGAGCTTACAAGCAATGTGACTAATGAGTTCGCCATGGGATCTTGTATTATGGAACGACTAAAGAGACTTGTCAGTAACGAGATTGAACTAGGTATGGAGATACCGACGATCGAATCTCGGGCAAGTAACATACCGCTAGACAATGGGAACTGCATACGGGATTGATTGAATCCTTGGCGTCATGATTCAATCGATGAAGATCTTTGTGGAATATGTGGGAAAAAAATTTGGGCATCCAGGTTCCGCTATGGTTTATTGACCGGAGAGGTGTCTCGGTCATGTCCACATGATTCTCGAACCTAGAGGGTTCGCACGCTTAATGTTCGGTGACGCTAGAGTAGTATTGGGATATTCACATTGGTGACCGAATGTTTTTTAGAGTCCCATATGAGATCCCGGACATCACGAGGAGCTCCAGAATGGTCTGTAAATAAAGATTTATACATGGGAAGTCATATTTTGGCTACCTGAAAAGTTTTGGGTTTTACCGGTATTGTACCGGGAAGCTTCTGAAAGGTTCGGAAGGTTGTTGAAGGTTCCATAGGGATCTGGAGGAGTCCGTAAGGGTCCCTCCAGCACGTAGGGCGTGCATGGGTTGTAGGGGGGCCTCCTAGCCTTATGGGGCCAAGCGCACCAGCCACCTAAGGCCCATTCTCCTGGGGGAAGGGAAACCCTAAAGGGGAGGGCCCTCCACTTGGCTTGGAGGGCACTCCTCCCCTTTTGGACGCCTCCCCTCCTTGGAGGAGGGGCTAGGGATGCGCCCCCAGCCCTCCAACACCCCTATATATAGTGGGGAGGAGGCGCAAGGGCTAGACACAACAATTCCCATGCCCTGTGGCCTCCTCTCTCTCTCCCGTTCTTCCTCGTCTGTAGTTCCGGAGGTGCTTGGCAAAGCCCTGCTGGGGTTGCTCCACCACCATCTCCACCACGCCGTCCTGCTGGTTGAGATCCCATCTACTTCTCCTCCCTCTCTTGCTAGATCAAGAAGGAGGAGACGTCATCAAGCCGTACGTGTGCTGAATGCGGAGGTGTCGTCCGTTCAACACTTGATCGGGAGTTCGTGGACGAACCATGATTGGATCGCGAAGACGTTCAACTACATCAACCGCGTTTCTCAATGCTTCTACTTAGCAATCTACAAGGGTATGTAGATCCAATCTCTCCTCTTGTAGATGTGCATCTCCTAGATTGATATTCGTGAGCGTAGGAAATTTTTCGTTTCCCATGCAACGTTCCACAACAGTTATTATATCCGATTGCATATCGCATTACCATTGTTATTGTCAAACCCTTGGTAGCCTATACTCGATCTATTGGTGCTCGCTATCTCGATGCAATTATCCTCAATATCGAGTTTGATTAAGTTCTTCTCTATAGTAAGTTAATTCCGCTGATGTGTTCGGGTTCGGTTCAAAACATTCACAATTTTTCTTGAATCGCACATTTGTTGCGGAACGTTGCATGGAAAACAAAAAAATTCTATGCACACGCAATATCTATCCATGAAGATGCATATAAATGAGAGGGGATAGTGTGTCTATGTACCCTCGTAGACCGTAAACGGAAGCGTTTAGTAACGCGGTTGATGTAGTCGAACTTCTTCACGATCCAACCGATCGAGTGCCGAACGTACGGTACCTCCGCGTTCAGCACATGTTCAGCTCGGTGACGTCCTCGCCTTCTTGATCCAGCAAGACAGTGAAGTAGTGGATGAGTTCCAGCAGCACGACGGCGTGGTGATAGTGGTCGTGATGCTATCTCCGCAGGGCTTTGCCTAAGCACTATGAAAATATGACCGAGGGACGAAACTGTGTAGGGCGGCGCCGCACACGGCTAAGAGATTGTCGTGGTAATGTGTGGCGCCCCCTCCTACATATATATAGGTGGGGAGGGAGAGGGGAGCAGCCAGGAGGTGCCCCAAGTAGGGCCGAATCCTACTTGGGTTCCTGCCCTGGCCGCCCCCTCCCCCTTACCATATATGCCGGAGGGGGAAAGGAAAAGGGGGGAGAGGAAAGAAGGGGGAGGCCGAATCCCCTTCCTTCCTTCCATTCTTGCATAGGCCGGCTACCATAGGGGGTTGCGCCAGCCCCTTGTGGGCTTGTGTGCTCCCCTCTAATGGCCCAATAGGCCCATCATCCTCCCGGGGGTGTCCAAAACCCCTTGTGGTGATCAGATGCCTACCCGGTGCACTTTGAAACTCTTCTGCTGTCCGAATAGTATCGTCATATATATCAATCTTTACCTCCGGACCATTCCGGAGCTCCTCATCATGTTCGTGATCTCATCCGGGACCCTGAACTACATTCGGTCACCAAATCATATAACTCATGTAACACTATATCATCAACTAACGTTAAGCGTGCGGACCCTACGGGTTCGAGAACTATGTAGACATGACCGAGACAGCTCTCCGGTCAATAACCAATAGCGTAACCTGGATGCCCATATTGGTTCCTACATATTCTACGAAGATCTTTATCAGTCGAACCTTATGACAGTATACGTAATTTCCTTTGTCCAGCGGTATGTTACTTGCCCGAGATTCGATCGTCGGTATCTTCATACCGAGTTCAATCTCGTTACCGACAAGTCTCTTTACTTGTTCCATTATACATCATGTTGCAACTAACACCTTAGTCACTTTGCTTGCAAGGCTTCTTATGATGTGTATTACTGAGAGGGCCCAGAGATACCTCTCCGATACACGGAGTGACAAATCATAATCTCGATTTATGCCAACTCAACAAACACCTTCGGAGATACCTGTAGAGCATCTTTATGATCACCCAGTTATGTTGTGACGTTTGATAGCACACAAGGCATTCCTCTGGTATCCAGGAGTTGCATAATCTCATAGTTGAAGGAATATCTGTTTGACATTAAGAAAGCAATAGCAATAAACTGAACGATCAAATGCTAAGCTAACGTATGGGTCTTGTGTGTCATATCCTTCTCCTAATAACGTGATCCCGTTATCAAGTGACAACACATTTCTATGGTTAGGAAACTTTAACCATCTTTGATCAACGAGCTAGTTTAGTAGAGGCTCACTAGGGACACGGTATTTGTTTATGTATCCACACATGTATCTAAGTTTCCAATGAATACAATTCTAGCATGAATAACAAACCATTATCATGAATAAGGAAATATGAAATAACAACTTTACTATTGCCTCTAGGGCATATTTCCTTCAGTCTCCCACTTGCACTAGAGTCAATAATCTAGATTACATTGTAATGAATCTAACATCCATGGAGTCTTGGTGATGATCATGTTTTGCTCACGGAAGAGGCTTAGTCAACGGGTCTACTACATTCAGATCAGTATGTATTTTGCAAACTTCTATGTCTCCATCCTTGACCTTTACACGAATGGAGTTGAAGCGTCTCCTGATGTGTTTGGTTCTCTTGTGAAACCTGGATTCCTTCACCAAGGCAAATGCTCCAATGTTGTCACAAAAAAAATCATTGGACTTGATGCACTTGGTATTACACCCAGATTAGATATGAACTGCTTCATCCAGACTCCTTCATGTGCTGCTTCTGAAGCAGCTATGTACTTCGCTTCACACGTAGATCCCGTCATGACGCTTTGCTTGGAACTGCACCAACTGACAGCTCCACCATTCAATATAAATATGTACTCGGTCTATGACTTAGAGTCATCTGGATCAGTGTTGAAGCTAGCATCAACATAACCATTTACAACGAGAAACATATCCTTGGTCCTTTTCAGGTACTTCAGGATGTTCCTGACCGCTGACCAGTGATATTTACTCTTGAATTAATTTGGTACCTCCCTGCCAAACTTATGGCAAGGCAGACATCAAGTCTGGTACACAACATAGCATAGATGATAGAACCTATGGCTGAGGCATAGGTTCTTGACTTCCGTTTTATCTCTATCTTCTATAGTGGTCGGGCTTTGAGTCTGACTCAACTTCAGACCTTGTAACATAGGCAACAACCCTTTCTTTGACTGATCCATTTTGAACTTCTTCAAAACTTTATCAAGGTATGTGCTTTGTGAAAGTACTATTAAGCGTCTCGATCTATCTCTATAGATCTTTATGCCCAATATATGAGCAGCTTCACCGAGGTCTTTCATTGAACAATTCTTATTCAAGTATCCTTTTATGCTATCTAGAAATTCTATAGCATTTCCAATCAACAATATTTCATCCGCATATAATATCAGAAATGCTAAAAGCTCCCACTCACTTTCTTGTAAATACAGGCTTCACCATAAGTTTGTATAAAACCATATGCTTTGATCACCTCATCAAAGCGTATATTCCAACTCCGAGATGCTTGCACCAGTCCATAGATGGACCGCTGGAGCTTGGACACTTTGTTAGCGCCTTTAGGATCGACAAAACCTTCTGGTTGCATCATATACAACTCTTCTTTAAGAAATCCATTAAGGAATGCAGTTTTGACGTCCATTTGCCAGATTTCATAATTAAAAATTGTGGCAATTGCGAACATGATTCGGACTGACTTGAGCATCGCTATGATGAGAAAGTCTCATCGCAGTCAACCCCTTGAACTTGTCAAAAACCTTTTGCGACAAGTCGAGCTTTGTAGATAGTGGCATTACACCATCAGCGTATGTCTTCTTCTTGAAGATCCATTTATTCTCAAAGGCTTGCCGATCATTGGGCAAGTCCACCAAAGTCCATACTTTGTTCTCATACATGGATCCTATCTTAGATTTCATGGCCTGGAGCCATTTATCAAAATCCGAGCTCATCATAGATTCTCCATAGTTCGGAGGTTCTCCATGGTTTAGTAACATGCCTTCTAGGACAGGATTACCGTACCACTCTGGTGTGGAACATGCTCTGTTCGACCTATGAGGTCCAATAGAACTTGATATGTATTTTCATGATCATTATCGTTAGCTTCCTCTCTAGGTCATGTAGGCATCATGGGAACGGCCTTATCTGATGTGCTACTTTCCAATTCGAGAGAAGGTACCATTACCTTATCACGTTCTACTTTACTCCCACTCAGTTCTTTCGGGAGAAACTCCTTCTCTAGAAAGGATCCGTTCTTGGCAACAAAGATCTTGCCTTTGGATATGTGGTAGAAGGTGTACCCAACTGTTTCCTTAGGGTATCCTACGAAGACACACTTCTCCGATTTGGGTTCGAGCTTATCAGGTTGTAGACTTTTGACATAAGTGTTCCAACCCCAAACTTTAATAAACGGCAACTTAGGTTTCTTGCCAAACCACAGTTCATATGGTATCGTCTCAACGGATTTAGATGGTTCCCTATTGAACGTGAATACAATTGTCTCTTAGTGCATAACCCCAAAACGATACTGGTAAATGGGTAAGAAACATCATAGAATGCACCATATCTAATAAAGTACGGTTACGACGTTCGGACACACCATTACGCTGTGGTGTTCCAGGTGGCGTGAGTTGTGAAACTATTCCACATTGTTTTAAATGAAGGCCAAACTCGTAACTGAAATATTCGCCTCCATGGTCAGGACATAGAAACTTTATTTTCTTGTTATGATGATTCTCCACTTCACTCTGAAATTCTTTGAACTTTTCAAATGTTTCAGACTTGTGTTTCATTAAGTGGATATACCCATACCTACTCAAATCATCTGTGAAGGTCAGCAAATTACGATACCCGCCGCGTGCCTCAACACTCAGCCGACCGCATACATCAGTATGTATTATTTCCAATAAGTCATTAGCTCGCTTCATTGCTCCAGAGAACGGAGTTTTAGTCATCTTGCCCATGAGGCATGGTTCGCTAGTATCAAATGAGTCATAATCAAGTTATTCCAAAAGTCCATCCGCATGGAGTTTCTTCATGCGCTTTACACCAATGTGACCTAAACGGCAGTGCAAAAAATATGTTGTACTATCATTATCAACTTTGCATCTTTTGCATCAATATTATGAATATGTCTATCACTACGATCGAGATTCAATAAAAATAGAACAAACATTATTCGTATAAATAGAGCAACCATTATTCTCTGATTTACATGAATAACCATCTCACAATAAACAAGATCCATATATAATGTTAATGCTAAACACTGGCACCATTCCCGACGGTATAAAACTAATCCCGAAGGTAGATGTAGAGGTAGTGTGCCGACGGCGATCACATCGGCCTTGGAACCATTCCCGACGTGCATCGTCACCTCGTCCTTAGCCAATCTTCGTTTATTCCACAACTCATGTTTCGAGTTACAAATATGAGCAAACGAACCAGTATCAAATACCCAGGCACTACTATGAGCATTAGTAAGGTACACATAAATAACATGCATGCCAAATATACCTTTGTTCATTTTGTCATCCTTCTTATCCGCCAAGTATTTGGAACAGTTCCGCTTCCAGTGACCATTTCCTTTGCAGTAGAAGCGCTCAGTTTCAGGCTTGGGTCCAGCTTTGGGCTTCTTCCCAGGAGTGGAAACTTGCTTCCCATTCTTATTTAAGTTCCCATTCTTTCCCTTGACTTTTTTTCTCGAAACTAATGGTCTTGTTAACCATCAACACTTGATGCTCCTTCTTGATTTCTACCTCCATGACCTTAAGCATTGTGAAGAGCTAAGGAATCATTTTATTCATCCCTTGCATATTATAGTTCATCATGAAGCCTTGGTAGCCTGGTGGCGGTGATTGAAGAACTCTGTCAATAACACTATCAACTCGAAGATGAACTCCCAGTTGAGTCAAGTGGTTATGATACCCAGACATTTTGCGTATGTGTTCACTAACAAAACTGTTCTTCTCCATCTTCCAGCTATAGAACTTGTTGGAGATTTCATATCTCTCAACTCGGGCATTTGCTTGAAATATCAACTTCAACTCTTGGAACATCTCATATGCTCCATGATGTTCAAAACTTCGTTGAAGTCCCGGTTCTAAGCCGTAAAGCATGACACACTGAACTATTGAGTAGTCATCAGATCGAACCTGCCACATGTTCATAACATCTGCATTTGCTCGTGCACCAGGTTTGTCACCTAGCAGTGCATCAAGAACATAATTCTTTTGTGCAGCAATGAGGATAATCATCAAGTTACGGACCCAGTGCGTGTAGTTGCTACCATCATCTTTCAACTCAGCTTTGTCTAGGAACACATTGAAATTTAGGGGAACGGTAGCACGGGCCATTGATCTACAACATAGATATGCAAAACTATTAAGACTAAGTTCATGATAAATTAAGTTCAATTAATCAAATTACTAATGAACTCCCACTTAAATAAACATCCCTCAAGTTATCTGATACGTCTCCAACGTATCTATATTTTTTTATTGTTCCATACTATTATATTATCTGTTTTTGATGTTTAATGGGCTTTAACATGCTATTTTATATTATTTTTGGGACTAACCTATTAACCGGAGGCCCAGTGCCAGTTTATGTTTTTTTGCCTATTCTAGAGTTTCACAAAAAAGGAATACCAAACGGAATAAAACCTTCACGATGATCTTCTTCGACCGAAAGCAAACTAGAAGACTTGGAGTTGAAGTCTGGAACACCACGAGGCGGGAGGGCGCGCCCAGGGGGTAGGCGCGCCCCCACCCTCATGGGCCCCACGTAGCTCCACCGACGTACTTCTTTCGCATATATATATATATATATATATATATATATATATATATATATATATACTCTTATACCCTAGATCGATCACAGGGAGCCATGAAACCACTTTTCCACCGTTGCAACCTTCTGTACCCGTGAGATCCCATCCTGGGGCCTTTTCCGGCGATCTGCCGGAGGGGGATTCGATCACGGAGGGCTTCTACATCAACACCATAGCCTCTCCGATGAATCATGAGTAGTTTACCACAGACCTTCGGGTCCATAGTTATTAGCTAGATGGCTTCTTCTCTCTCTTCGATTCTCAATTCAAAGTTCTCCTCGATGTTCTTGGAGATCTATTCGATGTAATACTCTTTTGCGGTGTGTTTGCCGAGATCCGATGAATTGTGGGTTTATGAACAAGATTATCTATGAATATTATTTGGTTCGTCTCTGAATTCTTATATGCATGATTTGATATCTTTGCAAGTCTCTTCGAATTATCGATTTAGTTTGGCCTACTAGATTGATCTTTCTTGCAATGGGAGAAGTGCTTAGCTTTGGGTTCAATCTTGGGGTGTCCTTTCCCAGTGACAGTAGGGCAGCAAGGCACGTATTGTATTGTTGCCATCGAGGATAAAAAATGGCGTTTATATCATATTTTTTGAGTTTATCCCTCTGCATCATGTCATCTTGCTTAATGCGTAACTCTGTTCTTATGAACTTAATACACTAGATGCAAGCTGGATAGCGGCCGATGTGTGGAGTAATAGTAGTAGATGCAGAATCGTTTCGATCTACTTGACATGGACGTGATGCCTATATTCATGATCAGTGCCTTAGATATTCTCATAACTATGCGCTTTTCTATCAATTGCTCGGCAGTAATTTGTTCACCCACCGTAATACATGCTATCTTGAGAGAAGCCACTAGTGAAACCTATGGGCCCCGGGTCTCTTTCTTATTATATTGCATCTCATTTATTTACATCGCATCTCGTTTACTATTTTGCAATCTTTACTTTCCAATCTATACAACAAAAATACCAAAAATATTTACTTTACTATCTTTATCAGATCTCACCTTTGCGAGTGACCGTGAAGGGATTGACAACCCCTTTATCGCGTTGGTTGCAAGGTTCTCGATTGTTTGTGCAGGTACTAGGTGACTTTTGCGTTGTCTCCTATTGGATTGATACCTTGGTTCTCAAAACTGAGGGAAATACTTACGCTACTTTGCTACATCACCCTTTATTCTTCAAGGGAAAACCAATGCATGCTCAAGAGGTAGCATTATCTATGTGATACATGATCCAAATCAACTAACCCATGTCCGATCATCACATGAGATGGGGTAGTCATCAATGGTGAACATCTCTGTGTTGATCATATCTACTATATGACTCACATTCGACCTTTTGGTCTCCAGTGTTCCGAGACCATGTCTGTAGATGCTAGGCTTCTCAAGTTTAAACCAAGTATTATGCATGTGCAAAACTGTCTTACACCCGTTGTATGTCAACGTAGAGTCTATCACACCTGATCATCACAAGGTTCTTCCAAATGATGAACTTTGGAAACGGTGCATACTCGGGGAGAACTCTTTTATCTTGATATTTAGTGAACAGATCATCTTATAATGCTACCGCCATTCCAAGCAAAATAAGATGCATCAAGGATAAAAAACATATGAAATCAAAATATGTGACATGATATGGACATCATCATCTTGTGCTTTCGATCTTCATCTCCAAAGCATCGTCATGATCTCCACCGTCACCGACTCGACACCTTGATCTCCATCATTGTGCCGGGGTCGTCTCGCCAACTATTGCTTCTACAACTATTGCTAATGCATGGCCATAAAGTAAAGAAAGTACATGGCTGATAACCCACAAGTATTGGGGACCGTCTGTAGCCTTCTTCGATAAATAAGAGTGTCGAACCCAACGAGGAGCTAAAGGCAGAACAAATATTCCCTCAAGTTCTATCGACCACCGATACAACTCTACGCACACTTGACGTTTGCTTTACCTAAAACAATATGAAACTATTTTGCAAGGATAAAACTACGAGTACTTTGCGAGAATAAAACTACGAATAAATTGCAAGGTAATAAAAGTAGATAGCTTTTGTTAACAGGAAAGTCATTTGTCCCTAGGAAATTGATAACAAGTATGGGTAATCATTCTTGTAATTTCATATGAGGGAGAGGCATGAGCTGACATACTTTCTCTACTTTGATCATATGCACTTATGATTGGACCCCTAGCAATCATCCACAACTACTAAAGATCATTAAGGTCATGAAACCCAACCATAGCATTAAGTATCAAGTCCTCTTTATCCCGAACGCAACGACCCACCTACTCGGGTTTAAGCTTCTATCACTCTCGCAACCCACCATAAGCGAATCATGAATGTATTGCAACACCCTACAATGGGGGCCCCTCACGTTTGCACGAGACGGAGGGCACAGTAGGACAGCACCATAAATAAAATATACAATCATACCAACCAAGATCACAATTAACCCACAGGACAAAATGGATCTACTCAAACATCATAGGATAGCCAAATATCATTGGGAAATAATATATGGAGTTGAGCACCATGTTTAAGTAGAGATTATAGCATAGAAGAGAGGTGTTACACCACTGCATAGAGGGGGAGAAAGTTGGTGTTGACGGTAGCAAGATTTTTGATGTAGATCACCGTCACGACCCTTACCCCGGCGGCACTCTAGTGCCACTTGGAGAGAGGGGGAGAGAGCCCCCCTCCTTCTTCTTCTTCCTTGGCCTGCCCCCTAGATGGGAGGAGGATTCCCCCTCTAGTCCATGGCCTCCATGGCGGCGGAGGGCCGGGAGCCCCCCGAGATTGGATCTCCCTCTTTGTTCTGTTTTGTTCGCGTTACCTAGATCTGGCCCTTCACTGTTTCCTAAATCCCCAGATATCAGCGGAGGGGCCGGATCTGGGGAACGCGAAACAGAAGAGAACAAAGAGGGGGATCCAATCTCGGAGGGGCTCCCGCCCCTCTGCTGCCATGGAGGCCATGGACCAAAGGGGGGAACTCTCCTCCCATTTAGGGGGGGGGGGCAAGGAAGAAGAAGAAGGAGGGGGGATCTCTCCCGGTTGGGCCGGAGCGCCGCCGGGGCAAGGATCGAGACGGCGATCTACATCAACAATCTTGCTACCGTCAATACCAAGTTTCCCCCCTCTATGCAGCGGTGTAACACCTCTTCTCCCCGCTATAATATCTACTTAAACATGGTGCTCAACTCCATATGTTTTTTCCTAATGATCTATGGTTATCCTATTACGTTTGAGTAGATCCATTTTGTCCTATGTGTTAGTCGTGATCTTGGTTGGTATGATTGTATATTTTATTTATGGTGTTGTCCTACGGTGCCCTCCGTCTCGTGCGAACGTGAGGTGTCCCCACTGTAGGGTGTTGCAATACGTTCATGATTTGCTAATGGTGGGTTGCGAGAGTGACAGAAGCTTAAACCCGAGTAGGTGGATTGTTGCGTATGGGATAAAGAGGACTTGATACTTAATGCTATGGTTGGGTTTCACGACCTTAATGATCTTTAGTAGTTGCGGATGCTTGCTAGAGTTCCAATCATAAGTGCATATGATCCAAGTAGAGAAAGTATGTTAGCTCATGCCTCTCACTCATATAAAATTACAAGAATGATTACCGATACTTGTTATCAATTGCCCAGGGACAAATGACTTTCTTATTGACAAAAGCTATCCACTTTTATTACCTTACAATTTATTCGTAGTTTTATTCTTGCAAAATAGTTTCATACTTGTTTTAGGTAAAGCAAACATCAAGTGTGAGTAGAGTTTTTTATTTGTGGTTGATAGAACTTGAGGGAATGTTTGTTCTACCTTTAGCTCCTTGTTGGGTTTCACACTCTTATTTATCGAAGAAGGCTACAAATGATCCCTATACTCATGGGTTATCAAGATATTTTTCTGGCGCCGTTGCCAGGGAGCAATAACGTGGGGTGAATATTCTCGTGTGTGCTTGTTTTCTTTATCACAAAGTAGTTTTTATTTTATGTTCTAAGTTCTTCTCTATCTTTAGTTATGGATATGGAACACGAAACACCCAAAAAAAGTTTTGTACTTGCTACTCATGGAGATGGGGAACCTCCTAAAACCCTCGATGCCTGATATGTGAAAAATATTATGCACTACTTTGATAACCCTGAGAAAACTCCATTCAACTTGATAGTGGGGGTAATGTTGGATCAACGTGAATACTTTAGGGATTATCGCTTGACACAAGAGGGGACACTATTATTGGATCAAATTGATATGTTGCATTAGTATGCTTGGAATTTATGCTAGAGATATGATTATACTTGTTGCTCTAGGATGAATGCTCCACACCTTCCCTTTTCATGCAAATATAATTATAATGAAACCTTAGCTTCTTATGCTAATGGTAGATATGATTACTATGATGTGGAACGAATAGAAGAATTTGTTGCTTTTAAGGGTGCTTATGAAATTGAATCTTTGTTTGAAAAGTATGAAGCCTTTGATGATGATGTTTATAGACCCAATTTTTTTGCTACACTTAAATATTGCTATGAGAATTATATATACAATTCCGATATTGATGCATTTATTGAGAAAGTCTTCGATGTCCAAGAAGAGACCAATATTTTGCAGGAGTCCATGGAAGAATGTATCAATGAAACTATGAGCTCATTGGATGAAAAAGATGATGAGGAGAGTGAACAAAAGGAGGAAGAGCGAATTAGCTACCCGTGCCCACCTTCTAATGAGAGTAACTCTTCAACTCATACATTGTTTAATTTCCCTTCATGCTTACCGAAGGATGAATGTTATGATAATTACTATGATCCCGTTGATTCTTTTGAAATGTCCCTTTTTGATGAACTTGATGCTTGCTATGCTTGTGGCCAAGATGCCAATATAAATTATGCTTATGGAGATGAACTTGCTACAATTCCATATGATGAAAATGGAATTGTTACTATTGCACCCACACATGATAGTGCTATATCTTTTTGAATTCTCCAAACTACACTATATCAGAGAAGTTTGCTCTTATTAAGGTTTTTATTAATGGGTTGCATTCTACCATTACACATGATGATTTTGATGAATATAATATTGAAAGTGCAACTATCCCTAGGTGGTTTTGGTACTTCCTAACAACATATAGCTCATTGAGCTAATGCTATTTCAAGATTAATATCTCAGGAAAGCTCAATGTTTGGCATGGCATGGATGAGAAAAGTGGACTCCTCAAAATGCTAAGGACAAAAGGATTGGCTCAAGCTCAAAGCTAAATACTCTACATTTTCTATTTTAGTGATCCAAGATCACATTGAGTCTATAGGAAAAGCCAATACTATCAAGGAGGGATGAGGTGTTGCTTAATGAGGCTCTTGCTCAAAATGCTTAGTGATATGCTCCAAAGCCCTCAACTACTTTCTCACATCCACATATGACCTAAACCAAAAGTCAAACTCGGCCCCACCTATTCTTTAAATCCGGCGCCACCGAGTTCAAATGTCATAGCCACTGCCACAAACCCTAGGCGAATCGGTCTCATCGAGATGGGATTGTAATCTCTCTGTTTCCCTTCGTAACATTTCGATCTTACCGAGATGAGCGATCGGTCCCACCGAGATTGCAATGTAAACTCTCTAATTCCCCTTCGTAACGTTTCGGTCTCACTGAAATGAGCGATCGGTCCCATCGAGTTTACCTGACCAACTCTCTAGTTAGCTTATTACCTAAATCGGTCTCACCGAGTTTGTGTAATCGGTCTCACCGAGATTACGTTATGCCCTAACCCTAACCATATCGGTCCTACCGAGTTGCACGTCGGTCCCACCGAAAACCCTAACGATCACTAGCTTTGCTGAATCGGT
This sequence comes from Triticum aestivum, assembly GCF_018294505.1. Lineage (NCBI taxonomy): Eukaryota > Viridiplantae > Streptophyta > Magnoliopsida > Poales > Poaceae > Triticum > Triticum aestivum. The sequence continues at coordinate 502,757,538 of NC_057797.1, forward strand.
CCGACCGAGGTTAACTATTCGGTCCCACCGAGATTGGCAAGTTGTGTGTAATGGTTAGAATTTGTGTGGAGGCTATATATACCCCTCCACCACCTCTTCATTCGTGGAGAGAGCCATCAAAAAAACCTACACTTCCAACCTACTTTTCCTGAGAGAGAACTACCTACACTTGTGTTGAGGCCAAGATATTCCATTCTTACCATATGAATCTTGATCTCTAGCCTTCCCCAAGTTGCTTTCCACTCAAATCTTCTTTCCACCAAATCCATATCCTGTGAGAGAGAGTTGAGTGTTGGGGAGACTATCATTTGAAGCACAAGAGCAAGGAGTTCATCATCAACACGCCATTTGTTACTTCTTGGAGAGTGGTGTCTCCTAGATTGGCTAGGTGTCACTTGGGAGCCTCCGACAAGATTGTGGAGTTGAACCAAGGAGTTTGTAAGGGCAAGGAGATCGCCTACTTCGTGAAGATATACCGCTAGTGAGGCAAGTCCATGGGCGACGGCCATGGTGGGATAGACAAGGTTGCTTCTTCGTGGACCCTTCGTGGGTGGAGCCCTGTGTGGACTCGTGCAACCGTTACCCTTCGTGGGTTGAAGTCTCCATCAACGTGGATATACGATAGCACCACCTATCGGAACCACGACAAAAACATCCGTGTCTCTCATTGCGTTTGAATCCTCCAAACCCTTCCCTTTACATTCTTGCAAGTTGCATGCTTTACTTTACGCTGCTCATATACTCTTTGCATGCTTGCCTGAATTGTGTTAAGATTGCTTGACTTGTCTGAAGTTGCTAAAATCTGTGAAGAACTAAAATTGAGAAAATGATATGTTTTTATTTGGTCAAGTAGTCTAATCACCCCCCTCTAGACATACTTTCGATCCTACAAGTGGTATCATAGCTTTGGTCTCCATTTGCCTTGATTTTCATATCTTTTGGAAGTCATAGCCTTGGTTTCACAACCTAGGAGAGTATGGCGTCTAGCGAGGGAAACTACCACCGTAGAGGTCCTTACTTTGATGGTACTAATTTTGCTAGTTGGAAGCATAAGATGAAAATGCATATTCTTGGACATAACCCCGTTGTATGGGCTATTATGTGTGTTGGCTTGCAAGGTGAATTCTTTGATGGGAGAGAACCGAACCGTGAAGCTACCGCGGAAGAGTTGAAGATGCAGCAATACAATGCTCAAGCTTGTGATATCCTCTTCAACGGATTGTGCCCCGAAGAATTCAACAAAATTAGCCATCTTGAGAATGCAAAGGAAATTTGGGATACTTTGATTGATATGCACGAAGGTACCGACTCTGTCAAGGAATCCAAGTTGGATGTGCTTCAAAGTCAGCTTGACAAGTTCAAAATGAAGGATGGTGAAGGTGTCGCTAAAATGTACTCTAGGCTTGCTCTTATCACAAATGAGATCGCCGGATTAGGAAGTGAAGAGATGACCGACAAATTCATCATCAAGAAGATCCTAAGAGCTTTGGACGGAAAATATGATACCGTATGCACATTGATCCAAATGATGCCAAATTACAAAGATCTCAAGCCAACGGAAGTCATTGGAAGAACTTTTGCTCATGAGATGTCACTCAAGGATAAGGAGGAGCTCCATAACAAGTCAAGTAGTGCTTACAAAGCTTCATGTGAAGCTCCCACATCATCAAGTGAGAAACAAACCTTCAATGAAGAATTGAGCCTAATGGTGAAGAACTTCAATAGGTTCTACAAGAGTAGAAGCAAAGAGAGAAGTTACAAGTCAAGGTCCTACAATGAAAAAAGATCTTCTAGTCGAGAGCGAAATTGCTACAATTGTGGAAGACCCAGACACTATTCCAATGAGTGTACGACATCCTACAAGAGAAGAGAAGATTCTCCAAAAAGAAGAAGTAGAAGAGATGAATCACCATCAAGAGAGAGAAGGAGTGGAGGTGATCGTTATGAACGGAGAACATCCCAGAGAAGCAAAGATTCGGAAAGGAAGGACAAGTCATCAAGGAGCTACACAAAACGAAGACATCAAGCTCATGTTGGTGAATGGGTATCTGGCTCCGACTCCGACAATCACTCTGAGAGAAGCTATCACTCCGACTCCTAATATACTCAAGATGAAGGTGTTGTCGGTCTAGCACTTGTGTCAACCAACTCCTACGACATATTTGATTCACCAAATGAAGGACTTGGAAGATGCTTCATGGCTAAAGGCCCAAAGGTATCACACTCCGAGTATGTTGATTTCAATAGTGATGAAGATGACTTGTTAGGTGATGATGATTTACTTGTTGACAACTCTAGTGATGAATACTATGATGAAACATCAATTAATCATGCTAAACAAGATAAAACGAATGACAATGATAAGGAGAAGATTGAGTTTCTAACTAAAGAACTAAACAATCTTAAGTTAGCCCATGAAACTATCTTAGGAGATCATCGAGAACTTTTAAGGACTCATGAGAAATTATGTTTTGAGAAGCTCAACCTTCAGCAAGAGCATGAGTTCTTAAAGGCAATCAATGATGATCTTCGCAAGAAAAGTTCTTCTTACATTGCCAAGCGTTTACTCTTATCCACTTACATGCCTCAAGTCAAGTCTAGTAACAAGAACAAGAAAGATTCTTCCTCTAGTAGTGACAATATTCATGATAAATCCAATGTTGTTGCTTCTAGTAGTTCTCTTGATTACACTAATGATTCTCTTAGCCAAGTTATACTTGAGCAAGAAAATAGCTTTTTGAAGGGAATTATAGAGAAAGGGGTTTACAAGAGCCTTGCCGGGAGTAAGCAATTCGAGGAAATTGTACGCAAGCAAGGAAGGCACCGGAAGAACCAAGGTGTTGGTTTTGAATGAAAGTTCAATGCCAATGGAGTTGAGTGGGAAGAAGATCAATACCCCAAGACGAAGTTTGTTCCTCAACAAGAGAAGTATGATCCTACTTCCTTCAAAGGGACACAAGCTCAAGATGATCTTCCACCACAAGACCACAAGCAAAAAGGTAAGGATAAGCTTCAAGAGGAAATTGATGCTTTTGAAGAAGCACCCAAGGCCTTGGTCAAGTGGGTTCCCAAGACTACATCAAGTTCTACTTCATCAAGTACGACTAGAACTCCAAGGATTCGCATCAAGATGATTTGGATCCCGAAGAAGAAGAACTAGAGAGTTCTTGAGGGTGACTCCGCCAACATACCTCACTCTTATCATTTTGGCAAGAACAAGTGCAATCAACTTCCACATATTGCACTAGTTCAAGGAGTCACAAACCCTCTTGTGGGTAAGACAAGGGACAAGGTAACCTAATGCTTTCATAGACATCATCTTGTGTGTGCATCACTCTATGTCTTTGGATATCATTGTTTGTTCCTTGTGGGACTAACGCATGTAGGTATTGAAAGTGCAACTCACTCCAAAGGATTGCTCCAAATGATCTACAAAAACATTGAGCATCCACATCTTCAACACCTACATGAAGTCATCATCGACAAAACCCAAGGTTAGTTCATCCCTCTTAGGGGGGATCTCACATCTAGGGGGAGCTTTACTCGAAGAATTGAGCTAAAGCAACTCTAATGGTGTGAACACAACAACGCTTTATGTAAAACTGGTAACCCCATTTGTGCTTAAACGATGAGTATGACCTATGATCAAATGTTCTGATTTGACTCCTAAGTCAATATACTCATACATAGATGACCTAGTCATTGCCAATTGCTTGATAGATGCTAGAATTGGTTGTGCATGCTTTGCCACATATTTCATTTGCCATTTTATTGTGTGAGCATGTTGGTCGCATAATTTACTCATTCGAGGACATCCACTGTTTTTTTGATTGTTTGGTTCCTTTTTATTTTGCCAAGTGGATGGACAAGAATGCCTATCTATGCTTTTCTCGTCTCAAACTCTATTCATGCTACATCACAAAGTTTGATCAAGTCAGATTCGAACCACTATGTGTGAGGAGCACTCGGAGTCCCCGATTCATCATAGACTTAAACCTCGAAAACTTCTTTGTGCGTTTCGATCTGATCGATTCATCCATTTCGGTCATACCGAGATCACTAAGTCGATCTAGGTTTTCAATCTCGGTGCAACCGATTTGAACTTTTCGGTCACACCGAGTTTCAGTAACTGCTTGCAGTTATGAATCTCAATGCCACCGAGTTGTTCCACTCGGTCACACCGACAGAGTCAGGCTATATATATTCACAGCCCAAAATTTGGAAAATTTTCCGAACCCCTTCGCCCGCGCTCAGCCTGCTCTGCCTCCCTAGGTCTCCGGATCGTCCTCCTCATCACCAGCTGCCTCCCGCCGCTGGTCTCCGCCGCCGTCAACGGGAATCGTCTCCGCCGTTACCGCCGAAGCAAGTCCATCGCCGCACTTAGGGTATGGACTTGATCCTTGTGCTATTCCTCCTCCGATTCTTAGCACATTGTTTTGCCATGTATCTTGCCACGATTGAGATCACTCTATCCAGCGAAATCACTCCGTAGTTTAGTTGTGGATTGAAAATTTAGGGTTAGGTTTCCGAAGAAATCATCTCGGACCAACCGAGTTGTTGAAATTGGTTCCACCGATTTGGCTAAGGCCATTGCACATATGATTCTCGGTCTGACCGAGAATTGCAAATCGGTGTGACCGAGTTCAATACTTTGTGAAACCCTAGCAGTCTCGGTGCCACCGAACTGTGACTCGGTCTGACCGAGTTCACTAGTTTAGGTTCCAAGAGCTGCTTTGGTATCACCGAGTTTGCAAATCGATAGATCCGAAATGCTTTCTGTGGAAAACTAAAACTAAGTTTTTAACTCATTCTTTTGCAAAAACATCTGTACTTTGTGATGCTTATCAAATCTACCTCATCTATAATCTATTCACAGGGTCTGTTGTCAGTGTTTGCATCATGTCAGATCAGAGTGACAGTCAGAACAAGTCTGAGGAGCAAGTGAACATGAGTGAGGGCACTAGTCCCTCTAGCAGCTTTGATGAAGGAAGCAGAAGTACACCCAGCAACTTGCCTAAGGCAGCCACCAGGACCAGAAAGAAGAAAACCTCAGATTCTGAGGATGAGGACTATGTGGCTGTTGAGGAAGAGGCCACCTCAAAGAGGAAAGTCCTGAAAAAGGAATATGGCACAGCTGCTGCCACTAAGCCAGGAATGAAGCAAAATGTTCCTGCCAAGAGAATTCCCATGTCAAAAGCCAGAACATCCACTCAAGAGACTTTGGGATCTGCACCCAAAGAACAGGTTGTGGCAGAAAAGAAAAGGAAGGAAGGGGTCAAGAAGACCACTACCAGAGTGCTTGGTAGATCTTCAATAATGAAAGATTCTAAAGAATTGGAAGAGGAAGAGGATGCAGCACCAGCACCCAAAGCTCAAAAGCTTATGGGAGATGTTATACGGGCAGGGGCTGCTCCATCTAAGCCTAAGACTGCTACTCCAGCTCCAAAGCCAAAGCCCAAGAGGAGCACCAGGAACATCCCTGCTGAGGAGAAGAACAAGGCCCCAGTGCCTCAAGCTGCTGAAGAAGAAGATGATTCTGTCGTTTTGAGCAAGTTGAAGCCCAAAATTCCAGATCACAATGATGCTCACCCAGTTGCAGAGAATATGAAAACCAGGAAGGATTCATGTTTAAGGCTATGGAGAGAGTCTGATCCATATGCCACCAGGAGAAGGACTGCTGTGGACTACAGGTTCCATACAAAGGAACAACAGGACTTCTATGAGACTATTTTACTTGACAAGAAGCCCATAGTGTGTGACATGAGATGGCTTGATTGGAAATTCATTGAGGAAAATGAGGATCACTTCCCTGGTGTATATGACAGCTTCAAGGCATGTGGAGTCGATGAGTTTGTGTGTCAGAAGCTCACAAAGTGGATTGTCTAGATGTCTGAAGGTACTAGGTACCACTCAACGATTGAAGAATGGGCAAAATTGACCAATGCTCCTGAGGAGAGTGAACATGACTTGGATGTTTATGCCAAGAAGAAGAAGGATCACAACACCATGGCACATATGTACAAAGAGATCCCAGATGCTGCTCTTGAGACACACAAGTTTGGATCAGTACATTATCTTCTGTCAGGCTTGCCATTAATCAACTGGATCCTCAGGCACACCCTCTTGCCAAAGTCAGGTGATCACAAGATGATCAGAGGCCATGCAATTAACTTGCTTCACATATTTGATATGCCTCAAAAGTTCAAGTTCATGAGCCTAATTGTGGAAACCATAAAGAGAATAGTTGCAGATCAGAAGAGGAGTTGTGGGTATGCCCCACAGATCTAGGAGCTAATCAACTCCAAGATGGGCACTGACACATATCTCCTGGACAAGGAACACATGCCCATCTACCCAGACTTTGAGGACAACACTATGGTGATGGATGAAAATGAACCATCTTCTGTGCAAGCACAAGCAAAGAGGGAGAAGGCTAGGGCTGAAAAAGCTGCAAAGATGCCAACCACTGAAGAGGCATCACAATATCTTCTAAAGAGCAAGCAATATCAGCTTGGCTACTTGATTGCCTCCATTCTAAGGATTGAGAAGGGATTGGATACCCTGACTCAAAACCAGGAGAGCTTGCAGAGGATCATGGAGCAGAAGTTCTATGACTTAGATGTGAAGGTCACTGAGATCCAGTCAGTTGTTGAGCAACTTCAGGATGAAGTGCAGGAGAAGAAGGGCAAGTCTACCACTCATGCTTTTGCTAGAGTGCGCAGAGGACAAATATCTGTTGCAATGCTTGTCATAGACACCAGAGCAACTTCATCTGCACCAGCTATAGCTTTAGTGCCACCAGCTCTAGCACCCACTCCACCAGCTCCAGCTACATCAACTGATGCCTTCGTCCTTGGTGTGCTATCTACACCACCACCTGAAGACCAAGTCTGAGAGTCGATCTAGCACTATGCATTTTTATGAACTTTTTGGTAACTTGTTGCCAAAGGGGGAGAAAATGTATAGATCATAGGCTTCGAGAGAGAGTGTTGCTTTTTATTCTCTCTTATTGTTCGGTGGTTAAACTTTGTTTATTTGCTTGTTTGAGATACTTTATGCTTTTTGTGCGATACTTGGATGATCATGTGTTTGATCATATGCTACCTTAATTCTTGTTGGATGATATTATCCTTTTATATCCCCATATATGATTATTCACTTTGCTTGGTGATGAGTGCATGTATTTAATTATTATCATTTTGAGCGCTCCACTAAGATGTATGTGATGTGGAAGAGTAACCCATGTTCCTAACTCATTGTGCATTTGCAGTCCAAAGCAAATCTTAAACTATGCACAAATTTAGGGGGAGCTCTTGCTTTTCACATACTTCTCAAAGCGACAATGTTTTTCAATCTTATTATAATTTGTCGAAGCTTTGATCTATATATTGTCATCAATTACCAAAAAGGGGCAGATTGAAAGTGCAACTATCCCTAGGTGATTTTGGTAATTCCTAACAACATATAGCTCATTGAGCTAATGCTATTTCAAGATTAATATCTCAGGAAAGCTCAATGTTTGGCATGGCATGGATGAGAAAAGTGGACCCCTCAAAATGCTAAGGACAAAAGGATTTGCTCAAGCTCAAAGCTCAAGACTCTACATTTTTTCTATTTTAGTGATCCAAGATCACATTGAATCAATAGGAAAAGCCAATACTATCAAGGAGAGATGAGGTGTTGCTTAATGAGGCACTTGCTCAAAATGCTTAGTGATATGCTCCAAAGCCCTCAACTACTTACTCACACCCACATATGACCTAAACCAAAAGTCAAACTCGGCCCCACCGATACTTTCTATCCGGCGCCACCAAGTTCAAATGTCATAGCCACTGCCACAAACCCTAGGCAAATCGGTCTCACCGATAGGGATCTCGGTCTCACCGAGATGGGATTGTAATCTCTCTGTTTCCCTTCGTAACATTTCGGTCTTACCGAGATGAGCGATCGGTCCCACCGAGATTGCAATGTAAACTCTCTGTTTCCCCTTCGTAACATTTTGGTCTCACTGAAATGTGCGATCGATCCCACCGAGTTTACCTGACCAACTCTCTGGTTAGCTTATTACCAAAAACGGTCTCACTGAGTTTGTGTAATCGGTCTCACCGAGATTACGTTATGCCCTAACCCTAACCATATCGGTCCTACCGAGTTGCATGTCGGTCCCATCGAAAACCCTAACGGTCACTAGCTTTGCTGAATCGGTCCGACCGAGGTTAACTATTCGGTCCCACCAAGATTGGCAAGTTGTGTGTAACGGTTAGAATTTGTGTGGAGGCTATATATACCCCTCCACCACCTCTTCATTTGTGGAGAGAGCCATCAGAAAAAACCTACACTTCCAACCTACTTTTTCTGAGAGAGAACTACCTACACTTGTGTTGAGGCCAAGATATTCCATTCTTACCATATGAATCTTGATCTCTAGCCTTCCCCAAGTTGCTTTCCACTCAAATATTCTTTCCACCAAATCCATATCCTGTGAGAGAGAGTTGAGTGTTGGGGAGACTATCATTTGAAGCACAACAGCAAAGAGTTCATCATCAACACACCATTTGTTACTTCTTGGAGAGTGGTCTCTCCTAGATTGGCTAGGTGTCACTTGGGAGCCTTCGGAAAGATTGTGGAGTTGAACCAAGGAGTTTGTAAGGGCAAGGCGATCGCCTACTTTGTGAAGATTTACCGCTAGTGAGGCAAGTCCTTCGTGGGCGACGGCCATGGTGGGATAGACAAGGTTGCTTCTTCGTGGACCCTTCGTGGGTGGAGCCCTCCGTGGACTCGTGCAACCGTTACCCTTTGTGGGTTGAAGTCTCCATCAACGTGGATGTACGATAGCACCACCTATCGGAACCACGACAAAAACATCCGTGTCTCTCATTGCGTTTGAATCCTCCAAACCCTTCCCTTTACATTCTTGCAAGTTGCATGCTTTACTTTCCGCTGCTCATATACTCTTTGCATGCTTCCCTGAATTGTGTTAAGATTGCTTGACTTGTTCGAAGTTGCTAAAATCTGTCAAGAACTAAAATTGGGAAAAGGACAAGTTTTTTTGGTCAAGTAGTCTAATCACCCCCCTTTAGACGTACTTTCGATCCTACAAGTGGTATCATAGCTTTGGTCTCCATTTGCCTTGATTTTCATAGCTTTTGGAAGTCATAGCCTTGGTTTCACAACCTAGGAGAGTATGGCGTCTAGCGAGGGAAACTACCACCGTAGAGGTCCTTAGTTTGATGGTACTCACTACAAAAAAAGACACATCCGTGACATTTTGGGTCAAACGAATTTTTTTTCTGTCATACATATGACACTTCTATGACGATAATTGTGACAAAACCCGGTATCATCATAGATGTGGTGGGCTCCTACTTCTATGACAAAAGATTATGACAGAAAATGGGCTTTTCGTCCTGGGCGGGCCGGAGACGCAGCTGCATGACATTCTTTGGGCCGTCCATGACGGAAAAAACCGTGGTAGAAGCAAGGGGGAAGAAAATTTTGGGGAGTTCCCGGTTACGGTGGGATGTCGGGGACTGAGCGATGCGCGTTTCTCTCGTACACGTACGCGCGGGTGTGCGAGGCGTTGGCTCTAACTGAACCCGAGCGAGGCGTTGGGCTCTAACTGAACCCGAGCGATTGAACCGCAGGCTATGCGTTACTGAACCCGAGCGATCGATCGATGGATGTTAACTGAACTCGATCGAGCAATTCCTTCGCTACTGCTGCTAACTGAAGCCGATCAATGCTGCCTCTGGGATGAGCAGTGAGCGTTGCGGGGGGGGGGGGGGGGTTGGATGAACAGTGAGCGATGGCATTGCCTCTAGATGAACAGGACCCCGTGGTGTCGTGCAAGCCTGGATGAACAGTAGACGGTGGAGGGGTGCCCGTGGAGGGGTGGTTGAACAGGACCCCGTGGTGTGGAGGGCAGGATGAACAGTAGACGATGGAGGGGTGGTTGAACAGCAGTCGGTGGAGTAGCGCGCGGTGGAGGTTGGATGAACAGGAGCCCGTGGAGGCTGGAGGAGGTCGATGGTAGCCCATGGAGGCTGGAGGAGGTCGATGGTGGAGATGAATAGTATCCCGTGGAGTACCATTTTGCAGTACGCCACACCCCTCCCGATGAACAGGACCCCCATTTCGACCGTAGCGCTCCAACACAAGTCCGTTTCGTCCATTTTGCGGTATGCCACACCCCTCCCGATCAATAGGACCCCCGTTTCGACCGTAGGAGGTCCGTTTCCTCCGTTTTACGGTACACCACACCCCCCCGATCAACAGGACCCCCGTTTCGATCGTAGGAGGTCTGTTTCCTCCGTTCTATGGTACGCCAGGCCTCGTTTCCATCGCCTATTCCGTCCAAGCCCTCCCGATGAACACGACCACGCGTTCCATTCTGACCCAGCCGGTTGGCTCCCACGCGTTCCGTTGCCTCCCGATGAACAGGACGCATTCCGTTGCCTCCCAATGAACACGAGCATCCCGTTGCCTCCCCATGAACACGAGGCATTCCGTTGCCTCCCTCTGAACACGACGACGACGCTGTTTCTCCATTCCGACCGAGCCATGTACACGAGCCCTGGTCATACATATGCGCGAGTAGGCGTTCGAGACCCTGCCCATATGTACACATACATGGCCGTATTTTCTTTCGTGCACCCTGGCCGCTGTACGTACGTGTACATGCTACGTGCGCGCCTCTACTACGACATGTGCGCGCCTCTACATCGACCAGTATGTACGTACACGTTCATGACCAGAATGACAACGCTATGTACGCTTCGACCAGGTGGGTCCCGACTGTCAGGCACTTCCTTGCGTGCGAGGATGTAGCTGGTGGGTCCCAGCAGTCAGGGGGGTGAATCGTTTTTTTTGCCCGGACGCACTTCCTTGCGGGCGAAGGTGTAGTTGGTGGTTCCCAGCAGTCAGGGCGGAAACGTTTTTTCACGAAATATGGTGACTCGTCCGGGGGGTCCCCGCTGTCAGGTGGAGGAATAATTATTTTGCACGTAATAAGGAGGCACTTCCTTGCTGCGGCCGTGGACCCAACTGTCAGCCTCTCCACATACAGTCCACATCCGATGGAAGTCGTTCCTTGACCATGTTGACCATGCCACGCCGAGAGCACCAGGGCGGTGGACGACGGCGAGGCCTAGGAAGGGGACGACATGGAGCCGGGGAAGACGCGGCAGTGGATGCCCACGCGTAGAGGAGTACAAGGGTTCACTGGTTCACTGCGGTGTGAGGCTGCCGTTGCCGCAGAATAACATGGGGTGTGGGTGATTAGAGGGATGGCCTGGCCAGCGGTGGGAGTAGTAGGGGGCGGTGAGGCCTCCGCCGCATCACAGTCGGCCACGGGAGGCAGGAGCACGAGGCACGACAGGCGCTGGTTTGGGCGGCTGGAGCAAGAAGACCAGAGGTTGAAGAAGCAGTACGACCGTTGGATGGACATCGTACGGTCACTTGAGCTAGAATCATGCATATTGACTAAGTTGACAAAGCCCTCCGTCCCCGTCAACTTAGTAGGCCCACAAGTCAGCCTGCCACTATACTGGGTCCCAGCTAACAGGGGGAGTATTCATTTTTTTGTGCGTAATAAGGAGGCACTTCCTTGCGTGTGAAGATATAGCTGGTGGGTCCGAGCTGTTAGCGGCGGTAAAGTTTTTTTTTTGCGAAATACAGAGGCCCTTTCGGTGGGTCCCAGATGTCAGGTGGAGGAATCATTATTTTGCACGTAATAAGGAGGCATTTCCTTGCATGCGGCCGTGGACCCAGCTGTCAGCCTCTCCACGTACAGTCCACTTCAGATGCATGTCGGTCGTTGACCACGTTGACCAGGCCGCGCCGAGCACCTGGGCGGTGGACGACAACGAGGCCTAGGAAGGGAATGACAGGGAGGCAGGGAAGACTCGGCAGTTGTTTCCCACGCGGACGGGAGTACGACTGTACGAGGGTTTACTGGTTCATCTGCCGTCGCTGGAGAATAACAACAGGTGTGGGTGAGTAGAGGGATGGCTAGGCCAGTGATGGGAGTACGGTGGGGCGGTGAGGCCTGCGCGGCAGCACAGCCGGCCGTGGGTAGGAGGGAGCAGGCAGTCCCGTCAGCGCTTGTTTGAGCGGCTGGAGCAGGAAGAGCAGAGATTGAAGAAGCACGACGGTCGTTTGATGGACATCGTACGGTCACTGGAGCTAGAAACGTTCATATTGACTAAGTTGACAAAGACCTCCGTCCCCGTCAACTTAGTAGGCCCACAAGTCAGCCTCCCACCATGGTGGGTTCCAGCTAGCAGGGGGGTATTCATTTTTCTGTGCGTAATAAGGAAGCACTTCTGGTGGGTCCGAGCTGACAGCGGGGGGAACGTTTTTTTCGCGAAATACGATGGTCTATCCGGTGGGTCCCAGCAGTCAAGGGCAAACGTTTTTTTCACGAAATACGGTGGCCCGTCCGGTGGGTCCTAGCAGTCAGGGGGGAAACGTTTTTCCGCAAAATACTGGTGGCCCGTCCGGTGGGTCCCTGCTGTCAGGTGGAGGAATAATTATTTTGCGCGTAATAAGGAGGCACTTCCTTGCGGCTGCCATGGACCCAGCTGTCAGCCTCTCCACGTACAATACTCTTCCGATGGAAGTCGGTCATTGATCACATTGACCACGCCGCGCCGAGAGCACCACGGTGGTGGACGACGACGAGGCCTAGGAAGGGGATGACGCAGAGCCGGGGAAGACGTGGCAGTGGATGCCCACGCGGAGAGGAGTACGAGGGTTCACTGGTTCGGCTATGGTGTAAGGCTGCCGTCGCCGCAGAATAACAGGGGGTGTGGGTGAGTGGAGGGATGGCCAGGCCGGCGGTGGGAGTAGTATGGGGACGGTGAGGCCTCCGGGGCAGCACAGCCGGCCACGGGAGGCAGGAGCATGCGGCACGACCGGCGCTGCTTTGGGCGGCTGGGGCAAGAAGACCAGAGGTTGAAGAAGCACTACGGCCGTTGGATGGACATCGTTGACCACGCTGCGCCGAGAGCACCAGGGCAGTGGACGACGGCGAGGCCTATGAAGGGAACGGCACGGAGCCGGGGAAGACACGGCAGTGGCTGCCCACGCGGTGTAGAGTACGAGGGTTGACTGGTTCGGCTGCCGTCGCCGGAAAATAACAGGAGGTGTGGGTGAGTAGAGGGATAGACAGGCCAGGGATGCGAGTATGATGGGGCCGTGAGGCTTGCCCGGCAGCACTGCCGGCCACGGGAGGCGGGAGCAGGCGGTTCCGACGGCGCTGGTTTGGGCGGCTGGGGCAGGAAGATCAAAGACTAAAGAAGCACGATTGCCGTTAGATTGACATCTAACGGTTTGACGCTGGTAGAGTCGATTGTTGACTAAGTTTTTTTTTTGAGAAACCTTGTGTACGCATGAACTTAGTAGGCCCACAAGTCAGCCTCCAAATCTGTGGCAGACAACATAAAGCCCATTTGCTATTTTTTATAATTGGCAGCCCATTTGCTAATTCTTAAGTAATTTATTACAGCCCATTTTCTGCCCAGGACCACGGCCAAAAAGTTCAACCTTATTTTGCATATTTCGGTGGAGTCCGAACTGTTGTAATCCTGAAATGATAAACATTTTTTAAGAACTTGTTGATTTGACACAAAAATTGTTTTATTTTTGTAAGCAAATAAGACATGGGACAATTGAGTTGGTTTAAGGGAAAACCAGTGGTAAAAAATCAGCGCTGGGTGGGAAAAAACAACAAAAATAAGGATGTAAATATGAAAAGGGAATTTTATGTGTTTTCAATATAATGATACGTGTATATGAACTAGTAAAACTATAGGTAGAGATTAGAAAACGGATGTAGGACATGCGTTTGAAGAGGATAATAAAAATGGTCTGTGTGTTTGATTCAGTAAAAAAAACTACCTGCGGATGTTGTAAGACAAAATATAACTAACACTGGCGGGCCAGAGGCCAGTAGATACCTGCTGGATCTTTGTGCCCCGTTGTCGTCATGGGCTGGGCTTGTTAAAAACAAAACCAACCCTCGGCAGTCTACAGCCCAGTTGAAACTTGCTCGACCTGAAAAAACAATATACGTGCTCAATAAACGAGAGAATTCTGCAAGTACAGACTGATAACTGGGATGCAACACAGATATTGTTTTTCTATCGTGATAATAAGTGCATGCACTTGTTTCGAAAAAATTGGAGAACTGGGAGTTCGAACGGAGGGTGCTCATGCTACCCATCAAATAAAAATCAGGTGCCTGAAAATTCGTTTCGAAACAAATGATTCAGCTTTATATCCACGTCGACCCTCGGCATGATGGTTGGAAGCAAATGCAAGTTCATACTAAAAGATCGTTACCAACAATACCAACTTGCGAACGACAAGGTAGTACAACTACCAATACCAAACTAACTTATAATCTTTTTACTCCTGGCCCTTGTGTTCGTGTGGTAGAAAATCTTGCAGAGGACCAGCTCCCGCTCCTTCTCTTGCTCCAGGTCCCTGAGGTGGTACTGGTGCATCACCCAGTTGGTCCTCTGTTGGTCGAAGTTCTTGTTGGTGTGCAGCACCAGAACCTTTTTTGCTGCATGTCTGTCGGCCGTTGACCATCACCGGCAAGGTATTGCCGCTCTTGTGCCACATCGTGTGCATGCCGCACTCCGACTGTATCTTGCGATGCGTCCACGTGCCCCTTTTGAACGCCCTGGAATTGCGCTGGAAGAAATGTTGCAGTCACTTGTTTCACTTTTTATTAACTGTCAAATTGTAATTGCTTCACCAGGTCTACGTCTAAAAAGAAAAATAGAGCTATAAACAAAGGAATATTTTTGTGAAAGTAGACGGCCGATTGGTGTCTTACCTGGAAGTTTCTCAGGTTGGGTGTAGCATATGTCGTGCTCGCTGTCGATGGTTGGTATGAACAAATTGATGAGATACTGAAATCTCGCGCTGTCAGCACTCACTTTGGCCTCAAGGTGCTCGATTAGCTCCTGATCCATGGGATCGAACTTGATGCCAGCCGGCAGCATCGGCCAATCCTTCTTTGACTTGCATCGGTAATTCCAGTTATATGGTACTCAATGTATGATCAATCGACTATTTTAAGTGAATGATGAAAGATTTCAACAGATAAGTGGTACTCCAAATCTGAAGTCCAAAGTACCCGAACACGCCGTCGAGATTCTTGTGTCACCTCACGTGCAGCGTGTTGTCAGGTCAATTCAATGTGTGGACATGATGAATAATTTGACCGACGTATACTAGTACTGCTACTGTACTGGAGTACTTACTAGTCGTATTTAGTGTCACAATTTATACATAGGTTTAACTAACAAGTACGCACTTGAAGCCTAAGATATATATATATATGCCATATATATATATATATATATATATATATATATGGCTTCTGCACAACATCTCCATCATCATTATCAGTACATCCTACGCAGGTGAGTTAGGATGCACTTGATCCCAGGAAGGTTTCTATCCTTCAAACCAGAGGAGTGCTTCAAACTAACAACAATACATAATATCCAACAAAAGAGGATCGTGCTACAGTAGCAGAATACATGGCTCAGTCTAGATATCAGCACGAATCAAGTTGTGTATATTTGCTGTTGGCTTGAACCACATTGATGCATGTCGGCTTTGCAAAAGCCATCCATCGCATGGAAGCTTGATGCCTTTCACACACTGAAGATTATCTCGCAACAAGCTGTGTCGACGAATCTCTGGATATGGTGATTCATGAAACCCATGGTATGATGTGTAGACACAACCCACCCTCGCGAATGGAAGTTGCATAGCACAGTAATCATCGCCGATGATATGATCGATGATTGGTTGGATGATCGGATAAATGAGCCCCAGGAACAAGGAGTGGTTGCCGAGGCTGTAAACCCGCCTCCAGTTGAATACGCCTGGCCCAACGGAGCTGGGATCTTTCTCGAACACGAAGCAGCCATAGCCATCAATGCCACGAACGCCCCACGCATTGTACTGCATGTGGTTTGATGTAATGGTTTGGTCAATTTGGTACGTGCGAATGAGCATCAAGTGACCACCGTCAGCTGAACGAGCGATAAACCACCACCCATCGGCTGGTATGATTCCAGGTCCTGGAATCATGATGGCCAGCGCATTTGCGTCTGCTGCAACAATTCAAATTGGAGACCAAAAGGACAAAAATAAACAATCATGTTCGGAGTATGTGTGGAATTAAGATTATTATAAAGGTGACACATATCATAGACAGAGAATTGCAATGCCGTGGTCATAATCATACCCCAAGTTAAAAAATAAGCCAATGGCTTTCATATTCTAGCAATATGTCATGGTTCAAACATCATGTAACAATGAGAGAAAAACACCTATGACAGCGCCTACTCATATTCTACCATAGCACTTACTACTACTGTTCTCATATCAACTCTAAGCCATAACATGCGTTGTTATAAAAATCTTGTAAACAAGAGTAACATATAGCAATCATGATGTTATTCTTAGAATATGTATTCTAACAATCATTAGATGCCAATTGTTCTCATATCAACTCTAACAATAACATGTGTGGTCATAAAAATCTAGGAAATGAGAGGAACATATTGCAATGATGTGGTTATAGACATGCTATGCATTCTAAATTTGTAACAAATGAACAGGCAGTCGTATTCATAAGGTAAAGATGAGATGAGATAGAACAATTACACGATGATAGATTCCACCAGTATAGGCAGCCAATCTGTGCATCGACCGCGTAAACGATGCCATCATGCACTATAGCATCACACATAAATGTTGCCTCAACAGGATTGATGATGAGCCATAACCATGTATGGCGACCGGATTCCAGATAGATTAATCCCATGTTGAACAAGGCAATGAGCTTGTAATCCATGTAGTCTTCTGATGGTGTGGGCACTTTGCAGATTACAACTTTCTGGAAATAGAGGTCGAGCCAAAAGCTTGACGCGTCTCGTGCGTAGTAGGCAGGAGTGTCCGGCGGGCCGCGAGGCTCGATGTCGGCGTTATCCAATGATGGAAGGGTGATCTCTCGCTGGGTGTAGATATCCACAAGACACCACGGACTACCGGCGTGGTGGATGAGGACGATCCAGTTGGCCTTCATGCCCGCCCAGTAGTGGCCGCGCATGAAGGACAGGTGGACGGGAAGTGGTAGCATGTCGAGGGGAACCACGGCAACCTCTGTAGGATCATCAAGTCGGTGTCTGGGCCACCTGCGAGGATCGGCCATCAGCAAGCAGGGTGTCTTGAAAAGAGCTGGCCGGTTGCAGACGAGTAGCCGGTACAAAGACACCGAGCATGCGGCCAGACGGACGGTGCTGAGTAGGTCCATATCACTACAGATATGCTCCAAGAGAACATCGGGGAGGGAATTCCAATCGCGGCTCTGCGTCTCAGTCAGTTCTGCCATTGGGGTTTTTGGTGCCTGCGAGCCTGCGGGGAAGTGGATTCGGGCGGGCGAGCGAAGAAGCTTCTCCTCGTGTGGCCGAGCAGTGAGTGGGGGGATATGGTATGCGCGAGCTACCAAGGAAGATGGCGCGGGCGGGCGAGCAGTGAGCGGGGGTAAATGGTGTGCGGCCGACGATGGGGAAGAGAGGACGAAGAAGAAGAGAGGAGGAAGAAGAAGAGATGGCAGTACTGGGTAAGGCTGATTTAGTAACACCAACACACTGGTTCAGCTTATTAATTGTGTGTCCCACCTGCTGCAGTGTGTATTGTCACTTCACTGCGAAGACTAGTTGAATAGTTCTCTCTGACTGAGATGGGGAATAATGGACCGCGAGGACTTCCTTTCTACAGTATCCCTATGCCTCTACGCTCACTTCACTCATTTTGCTCCGTACCTAGTCACTTGTTGAAATCTGTAGAAAGACAAATACTTCGTATTTGGGAACAGAGGGAGGCTTTTACTCCGTACTATTTGGGAACAGAGGGAGTATCACCATATGGAGGGAACAGAGGAAGCTTGAAATATGAACATGTCAATGGGAGGGAGTAAGCCCCATGCATGCATGCATGCAACATGCAACACTCACACATACACATGGACGCACGCAACACTCACGCACCCATGCGGCACACAGCACACGACGCAACACACACGCTCACGCTCAAGTGCTCAACCTACTCCCTACGTCCGTGAAAGACTGTACATTTAGAGATTTACACATTGACCAGGGCATAATTAACGCCCAAAAGTAGCAGACTTATGTGTGCATGCGACCATTGAGATAAGAAGATTAAATGAAGGGCGTTGCATGCTGTAATTAAGGATAGACATGTAGCCTATACCTGCAGCACAAGTTGGTGCATTAGTCAATCAATATCGATTTAGATTATAGGCTAAATGCATTGGAAGTGTAGATGTACATCATGTACTACACTCTTTGTTTTATAGCCGATGTACACTCTTTGTTGAAGACCGAGGGAGGACACGTGCATGCACTCACATACACAGCCAGGGCGGTTCGCGCGCAAGGGTTGGACTCGTGTCGCGCCTGCGTAAAGTTTTGTTTAACTGATTTCTTTGCTCTGCCAACTGACAGGTGGGACCCAGAAACCAGATGAAAATTTAACCAGTCAACAAAGTGCCACGTCGACTATGTGGCCGGTCAGTAGGGTGCAATACGGTGCTCTACGATGAGCTAGTGATTGTATAATCGCCGCAAAACTATATATAGTGACCATAAAGAGCGTATTGTTACATACGTTGACCGCCACTGTATTTTTCTCGTTTCAAATTAAGCCATATTAATCGGAAAGGACGCAGTATGGACTACTACTACTAGTACTAGTACTGCTTTGATGTGTCCCGTCAACTCGCCGAACGAGGAGAAGCTTGCTTACTACGCCTCTCCCTCGCCCACGCGCTCGGTGGTTCGTAGGACGAGGAGAGGGTTTTGACTATAGCGCCCTCTCCCTCTCCCTCGCCCTCGCCCTTGCGGTGGACGTGCAGCAGTTCAATCGGTGTCACATTGACAAAAGCATATTGTACTGTAGTATCATCATTGTTGGACCTTCCGAAGAGGCTAAGAGCCAAGTGCAAGGTTCACACGAGTACGAACTATTGAACCTCCCGAAGAGGCAATGAGCCAAGCGCAAGGTTTTATAGGAGTTGTCGTCCTAGTAGGAGTGTACTACAACTATAGCGAACGATGCTACTGTATGATGCCGCCACGTCACGTATATCCAAAGCCGTGCCACCTTTTTTTCTCAAGAAGTGTGTTGGAGCCCGTGCAACAACTACACAAGTTGCACGTACACATAACACATTTACTAGTAATAAATTCTAAAGTACAAATGCCAATATGCCACACAAGTTCATCTCCAATTCATGTGATAAATTTGTGCACGACTAGTCTATTCACAGCGCTACAGTTCACAATTACCGTACTCTAGTTACACGTTATAGATGGGCTACATGTCCTCCTCCAGGTTCCAGTCCCAGGTGTTCTTCATGGATGGCACGATCCATAGCGGTGGGCAACGGGAATCATTGTCGTAGCTTTCTAGTCCGGTTCCACACGATGGAGACTCATCCAAGCTGAAGCGGCATAAATCAGGGATAGCGTGTCCCAGCATGTCGTTCATCCGGCGGTGCGCACTGAAGACACAACCATGCTTCATGAACGGCAGGCCTTCCGTGTCGTGCACGGAAGGTGGCATCTGCTTCACAATGGGGTAGCTGTCCCCGATGAAAAGCGAGTACTCTCCAAGAGTGTTCCTCGGCACCCACGTAGCATCACGGGGGTCGAACTCGGCGCCGTTCATCTGGTACACGCGGCATCCCAGATCTGGACACATGGTGACGTACATAGTCAAGGTCCATGCATAATAATGTTGTGCTCAAATATGGCGGTCAGTAATACTGTGCAGCAAATAGTACTACTCCGGTATAGAGGAAGTAAAATAACCGGCTTATTATATATAGCCACTCTTGGCTACATGGATGAGATAGTAAGACATGGAAAAACAAAAATGGTGGCAGCTAGTGGGTTCAAGTCTTCAAGGGCCTAGCTAGCTATACGCGTCCTCCAAGGTAAAAAGTACTCCTACTAGTACTACAAAGTATACTACTAGTACAACAATGAAAGAGAAGGCGAGAGGGTTAAAAAATGGAATACCTGGGTAGATGGTGACGGTCCGATCGTGGTAGATTGTGTGACCATGTTGCACATCAGTGGTACCATGGGTAACGACTGCTAAGATAGTTGATCCCAATATGCCAAAGTCAGCTACAAGGTTCCAGGTTAGACCGAATCACGGATGCAAATGCACATCCAGGATCGGCGATCTTATTTTGATCGGGGGATGACTGGTCCCTGCAAAATAATGGAGTACCGTTAGGGATGCAAATGATGGTTTGTGCATTCCGTTTGTAATCTCCCGTACCGTAGGATGGCAACCAGATGAAACAAGTCCCCTGGCTTGTCACCGCGAAGATGCGGCCTAGATGGCGCACGGCGTCTTCGAACGTGTAGGGGTACAAATCTGCCGCCGCCAACATGCGCCAGCCTCTGCCGTTACTGCCTCTTGCATTGATGGCAATCCTTATGTCGAACACCGTGATGAGATAGTAATCGTCGTAGCCGCGTCGCTTTGTCGGCGGGTCCGCAATTGCTATCTTCTTCAATCTCATGTAGGCATCATCATACGTATTCAAGCCCAGCCAGTCCGGAAGGCCGATCCCAATGGTGGAGAAGGGGTCTACCGGAACGGCCGCACTGCTGTGGATGTTGTGCAAAATGATGGTGGTATCCGGCCGGAGGTATGCAAGCCAATCTTCGTTGGCACCGACCCAGACCTATATATAAGACGGTGGGCAGCGGAGAAATTACGGGATGGAAATGGAATAACTAAGTACTACATGATCAAACTCCATTACTGACCCACTCATCGGACAAGATCCGACTACCTCTCAACCTCAGCAACTCTAGCGGAGTCAACGTGCAACCATGGCCAGGGAGCGGTGGACTGTTCGAAGGATTGTCCCATAGAAGAACCTTATCCTCGAGGACGCATGGAAGACCAACAAGCATGGCCTGTTTAAGAAACATCTTGAAAAAGTTAGTGCAGGAAGCACCGAGTCTTGCGGCGGTGAGGACGTCGGAGCGGCGTGCGATTTCTCCCACAGGATCGTCGTCCAAGATCTCCCAGCCCCACGAGGAGGAGAACTGCCTGGAGAATCCATGGGAGCAGCGACGAACTGCCTTCTCTTCGGGGGGGAGGGGAACTGGCGAGGAGGAGATAAGAGCGTAGTAACCGCAGGGCCTCATCCCTTCCAACTGTAGATCGTTCCTCAGCGAAGGGGTGAGGCTATTATTTACTACTAGTACTCCCTCTGATTCTTTTTACTCTGTGCATAAGAGCAGACCCGGATACCAAGGCAGGGGCTCGTTGCATGCTTTCTGGATGGAAATACCCCTGGTGCATGGATGGGAGAAGCTAGCAGCTATAAATGCCCCATGCAGCCCATTGGTTGTCCGCCCGCGTTCCCCTCTCTCTACATGCTGCATGGATGTCTCCCTCTCTCTCACATGACTGCATGCGGTGGTGCTGGCCTATGAGAAGCTCGCATGGAGATAGCAATCTTCTCTCAAGAAGAGATTTTTTTGAAAGAAAGGGATTATGGAACGTTATGGGATTGCATTATATTGTAAATAATAGCACTAGTAAGAAATTTTTGGCACTAGGTAGTAGTTTTTGGCGTGGATTAAGAAATTTTGGGTTTGTTTTTGCCATTTTTTGTACACGCCAACTAGTGTCAAAAGCATCTTACATTATGTGACGGAGGAGTATGTACTCGTACTGTAGCAGTACTAGTACTACTTTTCTCAACTAGTAGTGCGATGTACTGTACTTCTAGTCTAGTCTAGTATAGCGCACCAGTTTTGAACTCTTGAATTTCAGGGCCAAGGAGCTACAGTTGGAAGTGGAGGGTACTACTGTTCTCTAGAACCATCGATGTACTATCAATGCAGGGGAAGTACACCTGCGTAGTGGCCTAGTGGGTACTCTTGGTGCTCTATTCAGCCGCTCCTCTCACGTAGCTGGCCTACTGAGCCGCTCCTCTCACGCACACACTAGCAGCCTGTTTATCAGTGACGGTTACTGCGGGGGCAGAACATTTGAGTTATTTGATACAGCGAGACTAGGCTTTTCGCTTCCATTTGTGGAGGTGTAATGGATCTCATCGAACTTTGTTAGTAGTTCCTTCTTTATGAATGAGATGAAGCAAAGCTTTTGCCTCCGTTTCAAAAAAAACATGTCAAGAGGAATTTCTTTTATAGTAGAGCCGATAATGGAGTGAAGTCCATGAGTGCAACGCCACAAGCTACAGAGTAGTAGTACTTCCTCCGTCTAGGTGTGTAAGTCATCTTACGTTGTGCATCGCGACCAAGGCGGAGAGGAAAACGAGAAAACTTAATCTCTTTTTTCTAATTAATAGCATTGCATGCAATGAACCAACCACTTCATGTTATGTTTGGTAGTCACAAGTCATTGAAAGCATGCACAACCCACATATCTTATTGGTTGATACGCCACAAAACAAAAAAACGAGAAGGGAGTTATTGTACGGTGCCTAAGTGTTTTGGGATTATTTGGTTTTCGTAAGGTGACTTACACACCTAGACGGAGGGAGTAGAGCACTTTACGTATAGAGCCATATTGCACAGTTCCCAATGCCCCACCAGGCTTTTCCATCTCCTCGGGCTTAATTGGGGGGCGCTAGTTTAAATATGCTACTAGCTGATGAGGAAGCTGCAAGCGAGCTGCGGCTAGGGCAAGCACACGAGCCATGGGATGCTGGGAAGGAAAACCCGTTCACGTGGCTAGGCTGTCCAGTGCACCCAGATTGTGGGGCCGCACGTTCGTTTGACTTCAAAACTCAAACTACCCGTGTAAAAAATTGGCTCGCAGCAAAGTGCAGTAGTACTATTTTTTTTAAAAGGCCGCCATGCGTTCGGCCGGGATCGAACCCACAAAACGAGGTATACACTCCCGCGACCACTAGTAGTACTCGTTGGAGTACAACGCAACCTAGAATCGCCTTTTGTCTCTAGTAGTACGTACATTGTTCCTTACAAGAAACCCCTATCATCTGCTGCTGGCTATAAGCCAGTGCCATGTCATCTACAGCCCATCTTATAGCCAACATGTACAATAATAGATGAAAAGAGTGTACTACTTTTTTATTATGTGGCTCACTTCTCATTCTCACAAAGTGCCTAGGAGCACGTGCTAGAGCTGGCTCTTCACGAAGAGCCCGCTTACCTTCTCTCTCCTCTTATCTTTCCTCCAACTAAGCAGAAATATACTAGTTTATTTTTTATAGCCCGCTGACTCAGCTCTATTGTACTTGCTCTAATAATGCAAGAAACCACTAAAATGCCAAGAAACTACTACCACTTGCATACGTGGCAGACTTAAGATAAGGCTACCTTATCAACCATTGTACATGCTCTTACCAACAAAAATCCGCGAGTGACCTCCTACCTCCGGCCCGTCCACCTAGTCATCCTCGGCCATGGGACGCAGCTACCACCGGCTGCAGAACGCAAGGTCAAAACCGTCGACGATGCGGAGCCCATGTTGCGGCTTGTCTGCAAGGTTTGCTACCTAGATTGGCACGACAGTGCGGCGGCTTGCTCGCGCGTGCCGCGCTAAGGCCAGCCAGCTGGCTCGAGCGAAGGCTAGCGCGGTAGCTTGCTCGCTCGTGAGTCATGCTCAGGCCAGCCTGCCAACCCTTGCGGAGGCCAGCGCGGCGTCCGGCCCGTCCGGCGGAGTGGCGGCCAACTCTCTCATCACCGGCGCCACCGACAAACACGCATCAGTACTGTTTGAAGTAATGTTCAGGAAAAATAATGATTTGAGGGGGAATAATAGGATAGAAGGTCAGATGTGGGTCCCTCGTGTCAACGGTCAAACAAAATGTGTTGGTTTAAGCTGCCTCGTCAGCACAGACGTGTGGGCCAACCCTATCATAAAAGGGTTTAAACGAACCTAATCGGTAGGAGTGCTAGGTAGTTTTTGGCGTGGACTAAGAAAATTTGGGTATGTTTTTGCTATTTTTTGTACAATAGATTCTTCCTAGGGCTGGTTGAAAGTGGTAGTTTTTTGTTAAGTACTCTACATATCGTAAGTAGGAGTGAAAGTTAAGCTTTGGAAGCCAATAAGCAAGGCTAGTTACATAGTGCATATGTGTACATGATTGAAAGTAAATATCAACCATGAGTGACTAATATCTTGATGGAAAACTCGAAACTATGGAATACTAGGAAAAAATGCATGGTTGGAAATACTAGCAATGTTCATGTCCGTTGCAACGAATCATAATGAGTATAATACTAATTCACAAACTTGGTACAAAACACTCTAATTTTGATATACATATGTCACTAGAGATATATTATGTTTCAATTAGAATATATTCCTTGGGCTATTTTGGTGAGGTCAGGGAGGGATGTGGTTGGTTTGAAGATACTAATTATGGGTTTTTCTGCAAATTGGTAGACAAGTGGGATGTTGGTGAGAAAAGGCAACAACTTACCTCACAATCGTTAGATGTAGATCTAATGGTCAGAAACGACAGATGGCAGACACACGAGCATCACCAACATAGTCTTGTGTAGGAGTACTAGCAAGATCCGTGCATTGCACGGAACATCAAGATGCATTTTTTTTATAAAACGCTTTTTGTGATTGACCCTTGCGGGAGTAATCCCATGTGTAAAAACTAATGATATCTCAAGAAATATGAGATAAGGTGAAGAGGAGTGGGGTGTGGTGGTGGTTGGTGGTCGGACTGAGCGGAGGCATGGGGATTGACGACGCCGGCAGCGGCCACCAGGCCAGTTTGTTCCAGAGGCTTCCTTTCTTAATTGCTCAACAATGAGGTTTGTTGGAGATAAGGATGAACGGGGGAAGGCCTTGTCTGCAAATGTGGAGAGGGGTGCGGGTATCTTTTACTTTAATTTCCATCCGTCAGATATAGATCGGACGGTCTATATTGCAAGATGGCACACGTACCATCATCACCAACTCGGTTTTTTGTAAGAGAAGAAATATAAGTATGGAGATACAAACGTATTATCGATACTTGCTTCCGTAAACTAGCATCTACATTCTATTCAACGCCTCGGCAAGTGGGGCCTTAGCACAATGACTTCTCGACTATGTAAAACAAAGATTTTCCCGTCGCTGACAAGGAGGGGGTGATGGCGGCGCGCTTTTTGGCTTGCTCTAGTCCTAGTAGTCATACTAGGTGGGCTAAGCACGTGTAGATTTATTCTTTTTCATGTCTCGTGTTCGCTGTACTGCCATGACTGTTGATGAATAGACGATAAGTTATTGATGGGGAAACCCTTGTTGAGCGTGTTTGCGAGAGAGAGAGAGAGAGAGTGCGTGTGTGATATGTTAGAGACTGAGGCAATGATAACAGATTCTTTGTGTCTATGTGTGTGGAGGATAGAGAGAGACATGTACATGGGGCTTTGTGTTGTGTAACGTGGAGACACATATACATAATTAGAGAGTGAGTGTGTGAGATACACATGCGGGCATGAGGAGAGATGAGGATCCAGATAAATGGGTGTTTGTATGTGTCTGTGTGTGTTTGTGCATGCGTTTCTGTGTGAGAGGGAGAGAGTGTATGTGGAGTAGAGAGACCACTGATGATGTAAACCTAGTATAAGGGAAGGGGGAATGGTGTGACATGTGTAGTAGTGAGATAGCACGGGTGCGGGCGGGGGGAGTAGACTATTTGGAAGAGACATCGAGTGTGTGTGTGAGAGAGGGGTGTGAGAGCGAGAGAAAGAGAGAGCTAGCGACGGAGAGAGAGAGAGAGACGGAGGGAGAGAGAGAGAGGAAGAGAGGGGGCGTTTGTGTCCATATATGGCGTATAGATAGGGAGACAATGTTGATGTTGTCCGAAATTGGCCTATGAACGGAGACGCAAGGGAAGCGAGTCATCTTGTGTGTTATAGGGACTTCATGAGAGATCTAGAATAGATGGTGTAGAGAACAATGTGCGAAATCGAGAACGATTATACATTAGGGAGCTATGCAAAGAGTCACGACATATATGTATACAGGGAAGGAGCTGGGGCGGGTTCGCGTGTGGGAGAGATAGAAAGAGGAGAGTGATGCACAAGGAGACAAAGTGTGCTTGTTTGGAGTGGGGGTGGTGTGTGAGGTGAGTGCGCGAGAACCACATAACTAGGGAGATAGACGTTTAGGGGTGAGGTTTTGTGTGTATGGGAAATATACACTCTACATAGTGCGTGTGCTTGGGTAAGAGAGATAGCGGGAGACCTAGAGAGTGAGGGAAGAGATGTGTGCATGCCCGAGAGACAAAGTGATAGAGACCTATGTTGGGGTCCGGACTTTACAAGAGAGAGGGGTGTTAATGTGCTCGTGTGTTGGTGTTTGGGGGAGAGAATGACTTCTCTATGTGTGTGTGTGTGTGGTGGGGGGGGGGGTTGACTTCAGATAAAGAGTGAGGTGTCTATATTTGAGGGACTTTAGCGTAATTGAGATATTGTGCACTCATGGTTGATCAATTTGTTTCACAGTTTGTACTATGAGATAATGATACGTTTGAACATGCGTGATATGCCTTGATGTACTAGAATTACAAACCTAAGATTAGAATTCTGGAATTCAACTCCATCATTAGCTTTTGTAATTCATTTAAACGGAGGTACATTTTTAATCCGGGATTTTATGATTTCAAATTCATATATCAAACCTAGAGATATACACATACGGGCATGTTCACACTTTATAATCATCCACTTCATCCATACACATACACATTTTTGCTTTTGTCATCATATTTAGGATAAACACATTTGGAATTTCATTTGAATTGGATCGTATGATGGTATTTGCTTGTAGTAGCTCCATGATCCATATTTGAATTGAATGGACAATCTAAGTTTCGAGTTGGAGACATTGATTTTCAAAACTTGCACATTTTTTTGCGTGCAAAACAAACAAATTGTCGGCCATGATATCATAGTCGGCCGTACGAGAGCAGAATACTTATAATTTTAGGTGCCAAAAGCTTTCAAACTTCCCGCTCACATTGAAATAGCACGTGCCCGAAAGTTTAGCCCTGTGATATTCCCGTTTTACCCCTACCACATGAACGGAAAAGGGCTGCTTTGGTAACTCCATTGTTTTCCCCTCTTTGCCCCCAACATTCTTCCCCAGAGCCCCCTCCCCTTCCCCTCCCCGACCCCCAACCACGACAAGTCGCCGAATCTAGTCCTCCGCCGCAACGGTGGACCTCACACCCCACCAGATCTAACTTCCGCACCTTGGAACCCCCAACTGCCAACTTCTGGGCATCATCCAGTTTTTCATGAGACGCGTTATTCTGCTTGCACCTGTAGGGCCAAACTTCTGGCAGTGAACATGTTACATGTGCTAAATTACATACCAGTGCACATATAGTTAATATGCTTTAGTTTTGTTCTGATGCCACCTGTTGGTTCCATCAGACTGCTTAATGTTCTCTATGCTTAATTACACATCATCAAACTAGCATGTGGTTCCGCTGCTTTTTGTTTGTTTTACCCTACATTTTCTGATGCTAGCTATTACATCACTGCTCCGAGCCTCTATTCATTACTTGTTTGTGTGTTCTTGATCTTCCCAAGTTGCATGACTAATTTGATGCTTCTTTTGGGGCTAGCACCTCGAACACGCATAAAAATAGAGGGAAGCAGATATATTGTCGTGTATGCACACACCCTTCTTTCATTAGTTTAGATGAACCATTGATGATCAATTCGGACCAGTGCATGCGATTAAAATTAATTTTACCTAAATAGATGGTGCAGAATAAACTACAACAACTAGATTTGCAACCAAGGGATGCTGACGGTATCTTCAAAGAACATTGCAACGGCAACTAGGCTTCACAACAACATATCGTAAGCCAGTGTGTTTTAGTACATGTGAAATGTAATGTGAGTCGGCTGCTTTCTTGGCTTGTGCCCTCAACGTGTAATCCTACTGAATTACAAATAGTTCAGTTGTCTGCTTTGCTGTATTGCTTGATTTGAATGCTTATTTGTTGTTACGCTATACCTAAGTTGGCCAATATGTCAGCAGTGCCTGCTGTACTATCGTAAATAAATGCATGCCTATTTCATTTGAGTCCTTAACTTTTCCTCTCAACTTCATCACAAGACTGTCTTTGTAGTTTATATGAGGCCACACTGTTAAGTGCTTTCTCAGATTATTTCAACTGCTTAGATGCCTTGGCAACTTAAATATAGCGGTTGTACACTCCCTTTCAACTAGGGATGTCAACTGGGTCCCGTTTAATCCTGATTAAAGTCCACTAGTGGTATGATAGTTCAAAAGAGTTTTTGTTTTTTGAGGAAAATGAACTAGGGAGGTAGCAAAAACTAACTAGATGGGGCTGGCGGATGTCGTTTATTTGCCACTTACATCCCTAGTTTCATCTTACCATTTTAATTTCTTTTCGGCTGATGCTGCTTCGAACCATTTAAATATAGTTTGCCATGCTCGACAATAATTCGTCTGTCGTTTACCATGTAAGCTAACTGCCTGGATCATATCATAACTATCTCTTACTGATGTCCAGCGGAAACCTTTCAGGATGCCTTTCACACTAGGACACAATGTACAACCCCAGAATCTATTTGTGGAAGCAGTGCGCCATCCATGTTACCAGATGGTAGCAGTTCAGAGGCAACACCGCCGGAGAGCAGTCTGAGCACAGATATTATTATGCTTGAGGCTCTACTAGAGGCAGAAAGAGATGGTGTGGCTGCCATGAATGAGGTAATCTTTATCTTGAGGCTGGAAATTACGGAATTAGCGGCACACATTATGCAAGCAAATCAAGAATTGGAGGAAGTAAGAATGTTGCATTTGAAGACGGAGGAGGTCCTGCTGTTTCTGCTATCTAAAGCCCAAGGTAATCCCGGTTCTTCTTTACATACCAGTTGAAATTGTCATTAGGTTATTGTACTTGCATGTTGTGTCATGTCTCTGAATGGATTATGTTGCAACACCACCTATGTTGTCCATGCGTTGTAATGATCCGAATTTTTTAGGCGAGGTAATCCTCAGTACTTGTATGATTGACATAAGGTGAACTGTTTTTCGTGTGAGCATATTGTATTGGACGAAATAACTGTTTGACTCAGAGTGTATCCAATCTACTGAATTCGAAGATCACGGCATTTCTAAATCATAATCATATATAAAGGTGGAATAAATCTTTGTTGTGTTTTTGAAGAAATAAATAACAAAACGTACCTATGGATATTCGTAATCGAATACAAATTGGATTTGAATTTAGTTTGCTAGGTCCCAAGGCAAATGTGAATGCTAATTCTCCCAAGTTTTGAACGAAGCGGCTAAACACCCATTATAATTTCTGGGCTGCCCGAAGCAAGTTTTTGCGAGATGGAAATTACTGTCTACCCCTGACACTTGACATCCTTATCGACCGGATTTACACTGCTATCGATAGGGGTAGACTAGTAACTTCAATCAGACATGACAAGACGACCTCTGAGCCCATTCAGACACGGTGGGCACCAAACATGGGCGGCAAAACACATTTGATTCAAGCTCGTCCGAAAGACATGTGTCTCTTCCTTCATTTACCGATTCATACACGGTGGGCGGCAAAACAAACTCTCCTCGTCCGAAATCGATGTAGGCTAATATTTTAAATAGGGGCAGATGTGTAACTTCCATCAGACGTGACACAACTGCCCTACCTGTCAGCCCCGTTCATACACCGTGGGCGCCAACCGTGGTCGGCAAAACACCCTCTCCTCGCCCGAAATAGTTATCGACAAATATTTGGGAGATGCGAGATTACCATCCTATCCCCAACCGACGCGATGTCCGAAATTTTAAACGGGGGATAAGTTCGTAACTTTCCCCCATTTCAGAGAAACGTGTCCCAAAGTTTGAGATCCCCCTCCCCTCCATTTCCCCATTCGTACACCGTCGGCGGCACGACAACCTCCGCACTGTGGCCATCCTCCTCCGTCCGCCGCCCCATCCTCCACCTTGCCGGAGCCGCTACCCCTACCCCGTCGTCCACTGCAAGAGATGGACGTCTCTCATCCACGGCGCCGGACCAAGATCCTTTCATCGCCTCCTCTCGCTTCATCGGCGCCGTCGTCCACCTTGCCGTTGTCGCTCCTACGACCGCCTCATCCACGGCAACAGGATATATCCCCCGACCCGGCCGTCTGCCATCTAAAGTCCACGACAAAACAGCATGGGCCTTCACGGCGTCACAAGAGAGGTGGTACTCTTCCATATGTGCTTAAGTTATTGATCTCACCTGGAAAATAGATCGTAATTTGTTTACTGTACTTTTCTTGTCCGTACCAAATCGTAGTGGCTAGTTGAAAGCAAACATTGGTTGCGAAGTAGCTTTGTCTGGTTTGCACCTTCAGATCCGCCATGGCACGAGCACTATATCGTAAAGCTTATGGTTTCCCCCCTTTATATTCACTACCATCATCGTAGGTGCTTCGTGTTGTGCTAGCACTGCTCCTCAAGACCTCAACCCAAAGCTTACGTGTTGAAATACGAATCTGATATGATGCTCATATCACTAAAACAGAGAACATTTAATTGGTCACCTAATGTTCCTATATTCGTTTAGAAAAGCATGTGCGCCACCCACTGGTCCAGCTAGTTCCACTTTCCTGATTTTTCTCTTGATGCTTAGAGTTTTCCCCTTTTATCTACTCTACTACGATCTGCGTAGGTGCTTTCTGTTGTACTAGCATTACTCCACCCTTCAAGCTAAAGAACACAACACTCAGAATTCGAAAGCTTAGTTGTTCAAATATGATTGTGATATGATACTGATATTAGTTAACCGGCACATTTAATTGGTTAGCTAAAGTTCCCACTTGAGTTTCCAAATGCATGTCGCGACATATAGAGAGACAGCATAATTGCATTTCTTTGTCACTTTTTGACCGTACTTTCTTGTCCATACCAAATCTTTGTTGTTATTTCAAAGCAAACATCGGTTGCTAACTACCCTTTGCGCGGTTTGCAGCTTCAGCTCAGCCATCCCACTGCCACGGTCAACACTGTACTCATCATGCTTATGTTTTCCCCATTTTATGATGACCACAATCAGCCTACATGGTTTGTGTCGTAATAGCACTGCTCCACCCATCAAGCTAAACAAGCTTAGTTGTACAAATTCATATATGATATTATTGCTGATATTAGTAAAACTGAGAGATGTTTAATTGGTTAGCTAAATGTTCCTACTTTAGTTTCGAAATGCATGTGAGCCACATATGGAGAGACCGGAAAGAATAGTATTTCTCTGTGCGCTCTGGTTCATCATGGGTGGCCAACCGACATTGTATTGAAAGACTTGTAATATCTTCAATCTGCTTGCTCTTCGGCTCTTCTTTAAGATGATACTCTTCTCTTGCGGTCGACTGGTCAGGTCAAGTTGTTCTCCCTTAGTATATTTTGAATCTATCAGGTCAGGTCGACTTGTTCTTCTTTACTATATGTTGAAGCTATCATCTGCGAAGTGTCATCACTCATGGAGCTCTTATATTTTGAGTAGTAGGCCACATTATATTAATGCACACAACAAATTACCGCATGCATGGCATCTTTTAAAAGAATTGCAGAGCTAGCACAAAGGGGTTTATAGGGAGGCAGTATTGGATTAGAATCACTTCTGCATTACAAAGAAAATCTCACTTGTTTTTATGTTTTCATGCATGTCAGATATTGAACATTATCAAAATGAATATGGGAATGGGTGCACGAGAGGAATATTGCGGAACGATCCACTGGCTAACAAACTTGGCATGGTGGAGGATGGCCTATCTTATTCACCCATCAAGGTGCTTGCTCTAACTTTGCAAAGTTGTATTGGTCGCACATATTTTGCATCTGACCTCTTGCACTACTTCTACTTTGTTACACCATCTGCTTAGTTTAAGCATCATATATGAGTATATGAAATACCTATCCATTTTCTGTACCTATTCCATGTGTCGTCACACTATGATTTTCTAGTCAAATGTTGTTCTTTCGTAATAGATGTCCAAAACGAAGAGGGTGAGTGCAGATCCTCAAGGACTACAAACTGGGTATTTGGAAAAGGTAGTGATACCTGTTAAATCCGATAGATCGGCAGCCAAAGAAAACATACGCCCAACTGTACCACACTTTACCCCTACTCCAGTGGGCAAACCCCTATTAGAACTGCTGGGAGCCTAGCGTCAGGTACTGTCTATGATATCAATTCAAAATTTGAACTCCTAAATTTCTGCTTGTGCCTTACCTTTTCTCTTGTATGAAAACAAATTTCAGATGAATCTCCTTCCTCAAAGGATCATAAGATCTCAAAACAATAATGGACTCTGCATTGGTCTTGTCAGTACCTCTCTCCCTTTTGCCTTGTAACGTTGTACTTAATTAATTGCTACTTGATTATGTATCATCAGTCTGCACCTGAGCTTCATTATCCTCTGTTTCTTCCAATATTATTTGATCTATATTTACTCTTTGCAAAACATAGAATAATGGCAATGCTTATAAAGAATTTTCTTTGGGGAATTTATTGAATTATCCTTCCATCAACATGGAGAAGGGCTTTGTCCAGCCCGTGTTAACATGTAATGTAAGTTCATCCTTCTCAAGCCTTCAAACTTTGTTCTAGTATAGATTTGGATAGGCATCATTTCCTCCACTGCTGTTTGCTTTGCTGTTTACATCTGATTGGATGTTTGGAACAACTACCAGTTTCAAATTGCAGTTGTAAAAACATGTTTCTTATGCAGAATATATCCATTTATTTGCTTATATAATTGTGAAACCTGCTACGTGTCTCCTTGTTTCTCTTTCAGACTCGTATCTCTTACGCCAGGCAGAACTTTAGGGAAGATAGTGAGCCAAACCATCTTGAGAACAGCGAGATGACCCCAAGGTCCTGTCTTGATGAAGACATTGAGTTGAAGCTACTCACCAGCAGGTGTGAGACAACCTTTGTGCAGTCGCTGCCTCAATCAGTTCGACTTCTTCAGTCTCAACTTAAAGCGGAAAGGCTTGCTTCAGCTCAGCTCCGACTTGAAGTCAAAGATGCAATGAAGATGTCAGAGGACTGTCGTGCGCACCATCATGCCTTAAATCTAGTGTTGATGCATCTATCGTTGACACAACTAAGGTCTACTCAGCTTCTTCAGCTGTTTGGGGGCCCCGACCTGGCCAGGCCTAGTGCCTTCTGAAGTGCTCTCAGTTTTGTATATTCTTTTGTCAGCACGTTTATTTGCATTGGTGGCGAACTTTGATGCCCAGTGGATGTAATATGTGTGATAGCCGTGATAGCCAAGCGTAAGTTTCTTTCTTATTTATTTCCTTGTTGTCTTGTTTATTTGTTTGCTTGTATTCATTGCAGTTCTTTTTCCGCGGTTTGCTAGTGGCTGCGATAACCTATTTTTTAAAACTAGGCCACAATAACCATGGGCTAATATTTACTGTAGTGACACTTGGTCTCCTACGGGCTGTAGAAACAGTGGGCCTTCTATGGGCCGTAGAAGTAGTGGGCCTTCTACGGGCCGTAGAAACAATGGGCCTTCTATGGGCCGTAGAAACAATGGACCTTCTACGGGCCGTATCATCAATGGGACTTATACGGGCAGTATGATTGATTGGCCAAACATGGGCCAATAACAGGCCGCATTATGGCTGTAAACAAGCTAGATTTGGAATCGTCCGTTCATGGGCCGACCATAACGGGCCATCGTTAATAGGCTGTATTTCATGACACTATGAAAATGGCTCAACGTATTAACGGACCACAAACGGGCCGACTATAACCACGGGTTGAATTTGGCCCACAAGCAGAAAATGATAGTAACGGGCCGTAAGTAAACGAATACTGGAAATGAGCCCAAGAATAAATGGGCTCTGACAAGGCCGAAAGATAACATGGGCCGGAAACGGCCCAACGGAATAACGGGCCGTTAATGCGTATAAAGTGATACACGGTTCATTATGGGCCAGTTTCACCACAGGCCGTTAATGGGTGTAAAGTGATACACTGTTCATTACGGGCCAGTTTCACCCCAGGCCGTTAATAGGCCAAGAGTTACATAGGGCCTCATATGGGCCGAAAGACGTCAGGGGCCATACATGGGCCAGAAGTGAATACGGGCTGGAATCATATTGGGTGGCCCAGATGACGCTACTGGGCCTAATTCGGATAGGGCGTAACGGGCCTTGGGTTAGCAGGTAAATGGGCTATATGCGAACAGGCCATTAACAGGCTTTACATGGGCCGGGCCGCCACCTTTTGACCAAGTCAAACGGGCCGGCCTTTTCACAGGAATGGGCCTCTGTTGGGCCGTGCCATGTGTCGACGTATCATAGGCGCCTTCTGTCCAATGAGTGGATGACATCTGTCCCAACAATGAGCCGATACGTGTTTCCTCCAGCCAATGATGATTTTACACGTGGAAAATCCCCATTGGTCGGGGCTGTTAACGGGTTATCGGATCCAAAACCCGACCCGATAGCTTAACGGCTTTCTGTTATGGTGGATGCCACATGTCGGTCACCCTTCACGAAAGCGCTTCTGTGACGCGGGATTTATCGTCATGGAAGTGGACACTTCCATGATGATAATTTTGGTAATGTCGTGGAACACTTCTACGACAGCACAAGTATGACTATCTTGATTCTGTCATAAAATCGTCATGGATGTACATGCATGACAGAAAATGCGACCTGCTGTGACAAACACGTATCATCACGGAAGTGTATTTTTTGTAGTGACTAATTTTGCTAGTTGGAAGCATAAGATGAAAATGCATATTCTTGGACATAACCCCGCCGTATGGGCTATTGTGTGTGTTGGATTGCAAGGTGAATTCTTTGATGGGAGAGAACCGAACTGTGAAGCTACCGTGGAAGAGTTGAAGATGTTGCAATACAATGCTCAAGCTTGTGATATCCTCCTCAACGGATTGTGCCCCGAAGAATTCAACAAAATTAGTCGTCTTGTGAATGCAAAGGAAATTTGGGATACTTTGAGTGATATGCACGAAGGTACTGACTCCGTCAAGGAATCCAAGTTGGATGGCTTCAAAGTCAGCTTGACAAGTTCAAAATGAAGCATGGTGAAGGTGTCGTTGAAATGTACTCTAGGCTTGCTCTTATCACAAATGAGATCGCCGGCTTAGGAAGTGAAGAGATGACCGACAAATTCATCATCAAGAAGATCCTAAGAGCTTTTGAAGGAAAATATGATACCGTATGCACATTGATCCAAATGATGCCCAATTACAAAGATCTCAAGCCAACAGAAGTCATTGGAAGAATTTTTTTCTCATGAGATGTCACTCAAGGATAAGGAGGAGCTCCATAACAAGTCAAGTGGTGCTTACAAAGCCTCATGTGAAGCTCCCACATCATCAAGTGAGAAACAAACCTTCAATGAAGAATTGAGCCTAATGGTGAAGAACTTCAACAAGTTCTACAAGAGTAGAAGCAAAGAGAGAAGTTACAAGTCAAGGTCCTACAATGACAAAAGATCTTCTAGTCGAGAGCGAAATTGCTACAATTATGGAAGACCCGGACACTATTCCAATGAGTGTATGGCACCCTACAAGAGAAGAGAAGATTCTCCAAATAGAGGAAGTAGAAGAGAAGAATCACCATCAAGAGAGACAAGGAGTAGAGATGATCCTTATGAACAAAGAACATCCCGGAGAAGCAAAGATTCGGAAAGGAAGGACAAGTCATCAAGGAGCTACACAAAACAAAGACATCAAGCTCATGTTGGTGAATGGGTATCCGGCTCTGACTCCGACAATCACTCCGAGAGAAGCTATCACTCCGACTCCGAATATACTCAAGATGAAGGTGTTGCCGGTCTAGCACTTGTGTCAACCAACTCATACGACATATTTGATTCACCAAATGAAGGACTTGGAAGATGCTTCATGGCTAAAGGCCCAAAGGTATCACACCCCGAGTATGTTGATTTCAATAGTGATGAAGATGACTTGTTAGGTGATGATGATTTACTTGTTGACAACTCTAGTGATGAATACTATGATGAAACATCAATTAATCATGCTAATCAAGATAAAACGAATGACAATGATAAGGAGAAGATTGAGTTTCTAACTAAAGAACTAAACACTCATAAGTTAGCTCATGAAACTATCTTAGGAGATCATCGAGAACTTTTAAGGACTCATGAGAAATTATGTTTTGAGAAGCTCAACCTTGAGCAAGAGCATGAGTTCTTAAAGGCAATCAATGATGATCTTCGCAAGAAAAGTTCTTCTTACATTGCCAAGCGTTTACTGTTATCCACTTACATGCCTCAAGTCAAGTCTAGTAACAAGAACAAGAAAGATTCTTCTTCTAGTAGTGACAATATTCATGATAAATCCAATGTTGTTGCTTCTAGTAGTTCTCTTTATTCCACTAATGATTCTCTTAGCCAAGTTATACTTGAGCAAGAAAATAGCTTATTGAAGGGAATTATAGAGAAATGTGTTTACAAGAGCCTTACCGGGAGTAAGCAATTCGAGGAAATTGTACGCAAGCAAGGAAGGCACTGGAAGAACCAAGGTGTTGGTTTTGAACGAAAGTTCAATGCCAATGGAGTTAAGTGGGAAGAAGATCAATACCCCAAGATGAAGTTTGTTCCTCAACAAGAGAAGTATGATCCTACTTCCTTCAAAGGGACACAAGCTCAAGATGATCTTCCACCACAAGACCACAAGCAAAAATGCAAGGATAAGCTTCAAGAGGAAATTGATGTTTTTGAAGAAGCACCCAAGGCCTTGGTCAAGTGGGTTCCCAAGACTACATCAAGTTCTACTTCATCAAGTACGACTACAACTCCAAGGTTTCCCATCAAGATGACGTGGATCCCAAAGAATAAGAACTAGAGAGTTCTTGAGGGTGACTCCGCCAACATACCTCACTCTTATCATTTTGGCAAGAACAAGTGCAATCAACTTCCACATCTTGCACTAGTTCAAGGAGTCACAAACCCTCTTGTTGGTAAGACAAGGGACAAGGTAACCTAATGCTTTCATAGACGTCATCTTGTGTGTGCATCACTCTATGTCTTTGGATATCATTGTTTGTTCCTTGTGGGACTAACCCATGTAGGTATTGAAAGTGCAACTCACTCCAAAGGATTGCTCCAAATGATCTACAAAAACATTGAGCATCCACATCTTCAACACCTACATGAAGTCATCATCGACAAAACCCAAGGTTAGTTCATCCCTCTTAGGGGGGATCTCACATCTAGGGGGAGCTTTACTCTAAGAATTGAGCTAAAGCAACTCTAATGGTGTGAACACAACAACGCTTTATGTAAAAATGGTAACCCCATTTTTGCTTAAACGATGAGTATCACCTATGATCAAATGTTCTGATTTGACTCCTAAGTCAATATACTCATATATAGATGACCTAGTCATCGCCAGTTGCTTGATAGATGCTAGAATTGGTTGTGCATGCTTTGCCACATATTTCATTTGCCATTTTATTGTGTGAGCATGTTGGTCGCATAATTTACTCATTCGAGGACATCAACTTGTTGTTTTGATTGTTTGGTTCCTTTTTCTTTTGCCAAGTGGATGGACAAGAATGCCTAAGAACCTTCTCTAGCTATCTGTGCTTTTTTCGTCTCAAACTCTATTCATGCTCCATCATAAAGTTTGATCAAGTCAGATTCGAACCACTCTGTGTGAGGAGCACTCGGAGTCCCCGATTCGTCATAGACTTAAACTTGAAAAACTTCTTTGTGCATTTCGGTCTGGCCGATTCATCCATTTCAGTCATACCGAGATCACTAAGTCAATCTAGGTTTTCAATCTCGGTGCAACCGATTTGAACTTTTCAGTCACACCGAGTTTCAGTAATTGCTTGCAGTTATGAATCTCGTTGCCACCGAGTTGTTCTACTCGGTCACACCGATAGAGTCAGGCTATATATATTCGCGCCCAAAATTTGGAAAAATTTCCGAACCCCTTCGCCCGCGCTCAGCCTGCTCTGCCTCCCTGGGTCTCCGGATCATCCTCCTCATCGCCAGCTGCCTCCTGCCGCTGGTCTCCACCGCCGTCAACGGGAATCGTCTCCGCCGTTGCCGCCGTAGCAAGTCCATCGCCGCACTTAGGGTATGGACTTGATCCTTGTGCTATTCCTCCTCCGATTCTTAGCACATTGTTTTGCCATGTATCTTGCCACGATTGAGATCACTCTATCCAGCGAAATCACTCCGTAGTTTAGTTGTGGATTGAAAATTTAGGGTTAGGTTTCCACCGAAATCATCTCGGACCAATCGAGTTGTTGAAATTGGTTCCACCGATTTGGCTAAGGCCATTGCACATGTGATTCTCGGTCTGACCGAGAATTGCAAATCGGTGTGACCGAGTTCAATACTTTGTGAAACCCTAGCAGTCTCGGTGCCACTGAACCGTGACTCGGTCTGACCGAGTTCACTAGTTTAGGTTCCAAAAGCTGCTTCGGTATCACCGAGTTTGCAAATCGGTAGATCCGAAATGCTTTGTGTGAAAACTAAAACTAAGTTTTTAACTCATTTTTTTGCAAAAACCTCTATACTTTGTGATGCTTATCAAATCTACCTCATCTATAATCTATTCACAAGGTCTACTGTCAGTGTTTGAATCATGTCAAATCAGAGTGACAGCAGAACATGTCTGAGGAGCAAGTGAACATGAGTGAGGGCACTAGTCCCTCTAGCAGCTTTGATGAAGGAAGCAGGAGTACACGCAGCAACTTGCCTAAGGCAGCCACCAGGACCAGAAAGAAGAAAACCTCAGATTCTGAGGATGAGGACCACCTATCAGAACCACGACAATAACATCTGTGTCTCTCATTGCGTTTGAATCCTCCGAACCCTTCCCTTTACATTCTTGCAAGTTGCATGCTAGACTTTCCGCTGCTCATATACTCTTTGCATGCTTGCCTGAATTGTGTTAAGATTGCTTGACTTGTCCAAAGTTGCTAAAATCTGTCAAGAACTAAAATTGGGAAAAGGATACATTTTTATTTTGTCAAGTAGTCTAATCACCCCCCTCTAGACATACTTTCGATCCTACAAATATGCATGTGCTTGCTGCTCCTACTTGCAATTATTATGAGAGAGGAACTATATCTCCACCTCTCTATATTTCCAACACGATAAAATTGCAAGAAACTGCTTATGCTATGTATTGGCCTTTACTTAATGTGCGTGAATTGTTCTTTTATGACATGTCGATGCATAGGAAGAGAGTTAGACTTTTTCATTGCATGATATATGTTGATTTGTGCTCACTACTAAATGCCGTGAAAGTGAGAAAGACGAGCACCGTGAAAGTGGGAGCTAGCCTTGGACCTTGTTCATGCCCATGGAAACTTTGTGAATCTCAATTACAAAAAATTTCAACAAAATAATTATCCCCTTGTACAAATCCATTGTATTGTAAAATTATTGTGCCAAGATTTACCTTTAGGGTGAGTAGATTTCTTGTTGGTATGTGTGGTGCAAAAACAGAAACTTTGGCTGTAGTGCGCGAGTTTACATTTTTTACCGGAATGTCGAAATATTCTGAAAGTTTTTGTATAGTGCCAAGATTTGACATTTTCCCCCTAATGTTTTGGAATTTTTGGAGTACCATAAGTATGCTAGATGTTCAAATTGCTATAGAATGTCTTGTTTAAGACAAATTCCATTTTTGATGCATTGTTTGCTTGTTTTGATGAAACTATCGATTTTTATCGGTGGTATAAGCCTTGGAAAAGTTATAATGCAGTAGCTACAATGCAAAAACAAAATGTGCATGGGTTTGCAACAATACTTAGAGTAGTTATTTGCTTTACTATACTAATGGATCTCACCGAGTTTTCTGTTAAGTTTTGTGTGGATGAAGTGATCAAAGATTGAGGAGATCTCGATATAAGGAGGCGGAAGAGAGGCAAGAGCTCAAACTTGGGGATGCCCAAGGCACCCCAAGTAAATATTCAAGGAGACTTGAGCGTCTAAGCTTGGGGATGCCCCAGAAGGCATCCCATCTTTCTTCTACAAGTATCGGTATGTTTTCGTTCTCGTTTCGTTCATGTGATATGTGTGAATCTTGGAGCGTCTTTTGTGTTTATTTTTAATTTTTCTTTTATGCACCACGCTGGTATGAGATAGTCCATGGTTGATTTATAGAATGCTCATTGCACTTCACTTATATATTTTGAGTGTGGCTTTATAGACTGCTCCATCTGCTTCACTTATATCATTTGAAGTTTGGATTGCCTGTTTCTCTTCACATAGAAAACCGTTATTTGAATAATGCGCTTTTGCTTCACTTATATTTATTGGAGCATGATCTTTTATAGAAAGAATTAAACTCTCATGCTTCACTTATATCTATTTAGAGAGTCAACAGGAGTTGGTCATTTGCATGGTTAGTCATGAAATCCTACATAAAACTTGTGGATCACTCAATATGTTATGTTTGATTCCTTGCAATAGTTTTGCGATATAGAGATGGAATATGTGGGACGTACTAGTAAACAGTTGTGGTTAGTAAGAATATTGGTGTTAAGGTTTGTGATTCCCGAAGCATGCACCTATAGTCTCTCGTTATGCTATGAAGTTGGAGCATGATTTATTATTGATTGTCTTCCTTATGAGTGGCGATCGGGGATGAGCGGTGGTGTTTTCCTACCAATCTATCCCTCTAGGGGCATGCGTAGTAGTACTTTGCTTCAAGGCTAATAAACTTATACAATAAGTATATGAGTTCTTTATGACTATTGTGAGTATATGGATTATATGCACTCTTACCTTTTCGCAATTTGCTAGCCTCTACGGTATCGTGCATTGCACTTTCTCACCTAGAGAGTCGGTGCAAACTTCGCAGGTGCATCCAAACCCCGTGATATGATACGCTCTATCAAACATAACCTTATTATATCTTCCTCAAAACAGCCACAATACCTACCTATTATGGCCTTTCCATAGCCATTTTGAGATATATTGTCGTGCAACTTCTACCGCCTCCGTTTTGATGACTTGGGCATTCATTGTCATATTGCTTTGCATGATCGTAAGATAGCTAGCATGATATTTCCATGGCTTGTCTGTTTTTTGATATCGTTGTTACGCTAGATCATTGCACATCCTGGTACACTGCAAGAGGCATTCATATAGAGTCATATTTTGTTCTAGGCATCGAGTTGTAATTTTTATTTCTTTTGAGTTATAAGTAAATAGAAGAGTGATTACCATAATTATTAATTATTAGAGCATTGCCCCGGTGAGGAAAGGATGATGGAGACTATGATTTCCCCACAAGTCAGGATGAGACTCCGGACAATGAGAGAGAAAAAAGAAAAATAAAAGAAAAAATAAAGAAAAAGAAAAGGAAAAACAAAAAGAAAAATAGAAAAAATAGAAAAAATAGAAAAAGGAAAAAAACAAAGAGAGAAGGGGCAGTGTTACTATCCTTTACCACACTTGTGCTTCAAAGTAGCACCATGTTTTTTCATATAGAGAGTCTCATATTTAGTCACTTTCATATACTAGTGGGAATTTTTCATTATAGAACTTGGCTTGTATATTCCGATGATGGGCTTCCTCAAATGCCCGAGGTATTCATGAGCAGGCAAGTTGGATTCACACCCACTTAGTTTTCATATTGAGCTTTCACACAGTTATAGCTCTTACTGCATATGTTGCATGGCAATCCCTACTCCTCACGTTCATATCAATTGATGGGCATGTCCATAGCCCGTTGGTTAGCCGCTTTGACATGAGTCTTTCTTACTTTTTGTCTTCTCTATATTTACCCCTATAATCATACTCTATTCCATCCAAAGTGCTATATCCATGGCTTGCACTCATGTATTGCGTGAGAGTTGAAAAAGCTAAAGCCGTTAAAAAGTATGAACCAATTGCTCGGCTTGTCATCGGGGTTGTGCATGATAAATACTTTGTGTGAAGAAGACAGAGCATGACAAGACTATATGATTTTGTAGGGATAGCTTTCTTTAGCGTTGATATGTTGAAAGACATGATTTCTTGTTGCGATGCCTGAGT
This sequence comes from Triticum aestivum, assembly GCF_018294505.1. Lineage (NCBI taxonomy): Eukaryota > Viridiplantae > Streptophyta > Magnoliopsida > Poales > Poaceae > Triticum > Triticum aestivum. The sequence continues at coordinate 502,799,677 of NC_057797.1, forward strand.
ATTGATGTGTTTATATCAAATTATAGACTATTGCTTTGAATCATGTATGTCTTAATATTCGTACCATGATTAGATAGATGATCAAGATTATGCTAGGTAGCATTACACATCAAAAATTGTCTTTTTTATCATTTACCTACTCGAGGACGAGCAGGAATTAAGCTTGGGGATGCAGATACTGAAGGAAATATTCCCTATAGGCAAAAATAAAGTTGTTATTTATATTTCCTTATATCATGATAAATGTTTATTATTCATGCTAGAATTGTATTAACCAGAAAATTGATACATGTGTGTGATGACCCACAAGTATAGGGGATCTATCATAGTCCTTTCGATAAGTAAGAGTGTCGAACCCAACGAGGAGCAGAAGGAAATGATAAGCGGTTTCCAGCAAGGTATTCTCTGCAAGTACTGAAATAAGAGGTAACAGATAGTTTTGTGATATGATAATTTGTATCGAGCTACAAGTAACAAAAGTAAATAAAGTGCAGCAAGGTGGCCCAATCCTTTTGTAGCAAAGGACAAGCCTGGACAAACTCTTATATGATGTAAAGCGCTCCCGAGGACACATGGGAATATCGTTAAGCTAGTTTTCATCATGTTGATATGATTCGCGTTCGGTACTTTGATAATTTGGTATGTGGGTAGACCGGTGCTTGGGTGCTGCCCTTACTTGGACAAGCATCCCACTTATGATTAACGTCTATTGCAAGCATCCGCAACTACAACAAAAGTATTAAGGTAAACCTAACCATAGCATGAAACATATGGATCCAAATCAGCCCCTTACGAAGCAACGCATAAACTAGGGTTTAAGCTTCTGTCACTCTAGCAACCCATCATCTACTTATTACTCCCCAATGCCTTCCTCTAGGCCCAAACAATGGTGAAGTGTCATGTAGTCAACGTTCACATAACACCACTAGAGGAGAGACAACATACATCTTATCAAAATATCGAACGAATACCAAATTCACATGACTACTATTAGCAAGACTTCTCCCATGTCCTCAGGAACAAAAGTAACTACTCACAAAGCATAAACATGTTCATAATTAGAGGGGTATTAATATGCATATAGGATCTGAACATATGATCTTCCACCAATTAAACCAACTAGCATTAACTACAAGGAGTAATTAACACTACTAGCAACCTACTAGCACCAATCCCGGACTTGGAGACAAGAATTGGATACAAGAGATGAACTAGGGTTTTGAGATGAGATGGTGCTAATGAAGATGTTGATGGAGATTGCCCTCTCCCGATGAGAGGAGTGTTGGTGATGACGATGGCGATGATTTCCCCCTCCGGGAGGGAAGTTTCCCCGGCAGAACAGCTCCGCCAGAGCCCTAGATTGCTTCCGCCAAGGTTCCGCCTCGCGGCAGCAGAGTTTCGTTCGAGAAGATGGCTTGTGATTTTTTTTCGCATCGAAAGACTCCATATAGTATAAGATGGTCACCGGAGGGCCACCAGGGGGCCCACGAGGTAGGGGGCGCGCCCTGGGGGTAAGGCGCGCCCCCACCCTCATGGGCAGGGTGTGGCCCCCCAGGGCGCACCCCCACCCTCGTGGGCAGGGTGTGGCCCCCCTGGTGAGTTTCTTCCACTGAGTATTTTTTATATATTTGGAAAACATCTTCTGTGAAGTTTCAGGACTTTTGGAGGTGTGCAGAATAGGTCTCTAATATTTGCTCCTTTTCCAACCCAGAATCCCAGCTGCCGGCATTCTCCCTCTTTATGTAAACCTTGTAAAATAAGAGAGAATAGGCATAAGTATTGTGACATAATGTGTAATAACAGCCCATAATGCAATAAATATCGATATAAAAGCATGATGCAAAATGGACGTATCAACTCCCCCAAGCTTAGACCTCGCTTGTCCTCAAGCGTAAAGTCGAAATCGAAAAATATGTCCACATGTTTAGAGATAGAGGTGTCAATAAAAATAAAATACTGACATGAGGGCATCATGATCATTCTTAGAACGGAAACTTATATAATTCTTGTCATATAATCTCTTATGCTAGAGTAATAATTCAATCACAATATCAAGTATGAATCATAAACTTCATTGAAAACTAACAAACTACAATCTCAGTCATTGAAGCAATTGCGATTTATCATAACATAGGAAAGAGTCAATGTATAAGAGCTTTTCAGCAAGTCCACATACTCAACTATCATATAGTCTTTCACAATTGCTGACACTCACGCAATACTTATGGGTATGGAGTTTTAATCGGACACAGAGAAAGATGGGGGCTTATAGTTTTGCCTCCCAATGTTTTACCTCAAGGGTAATGTCAACAGTAATAGTTCATGAAAATTCACATCCAATTAGCCATATATACCAGGATCTTTCCAACACATTGTGCTCGAAAAAGGACAAAATGTAAAAAGGAAGGGTGAACATCACCATGACTCTTATACAATGTAGGAGATAAAAGTAAAGGATAGGCCCTTTGTAGAGGGAAGCAAAGGTTGTCATGCGCTTTTATGTTTGGATGCACAAAATCTTAATGCGAAAGAACGTCACTTTATATTGCCACTTGTGATATGGACCTTTATTATGCAGTCTGTCGCTTTTATTTCTTCCATATCACACGATCGTATAAAGCTTATTTTCTCCCACACTAATAAGTCATACATATTTAGAGAGCAATTTGTATTGCTTGCACCGATGACAACTTACTTAGAGGATCTTACTCAATCTATAGGTAGGTATAGTGGACTCTCATGGCAAAACTGGTTTAAGGGTATTTAGAAGCACAAGTAGTATCTCTACTTGGTGCAATGAATTTGGCTAGCATGAGGGGGAAAGGCAAGCTCGTCATGTTGGAAGATCCAAGACAATATAATTCATCTCAGATGTAAGAAAACATAACCCATTATGTTGTCTTCCTTGTCCAATGTCAACTCTTTAGCATGTCATATTTTAATGAGTGCTCACAATCATAAAAGATGTCCAAGATAGTATACTTATATGTGAAGACCTCTCTTTCTTTATTACTTCCTATTAATTGCAATGATGACCAAAACTGTGTTTATCAACCCTCAACAACTTTTATTCATCATACTCTTTCCATGTGAGCTCATTACTCTCCATAAGACTCACATGATCTCTTTGTTTCTTTTTATTTCTTTCTCTTTTCTTTTATTCCCTTAGGATCATGGCAAAATAATCAAGCCCTTGACTCAACACTAATCTTTATTATATAGCTCACAGACTCGATTACATAGAAGGATAATAAAGCAAAACTCACAACTAGATCATACTAAGAACTTTTATTCTACTAGATCAAGATATTAGCAAAAGGATCGAACTAAGAAAAACGGTAAAGATAAAGTGATGGTGATACGATACCGGGGCACTCCCCCAAGCTTGGCAGTTGCCAAGTGGAGTGTCCATACCAATGTGATTATGTCTCTCTTTTCGGGGATGGTGATGTGATGTTCTTGGCGATGATGCCCCTCAAGATACGGTTCTCCTCCTCGAGCTTGTTGACTTGCTTCTTGAGATCCATTATTTCCTTTCGGAGCTTTCCTGTAGCAACCAAAGCTCCCTGCACCCAAGGGTGCTGCATAGCTGCAGGAGAACCAGAGACACTCTTTTTCATATTCTCATAAGAAAGAAGTCTAACATTGGAAGGGATAACCGAGTTTGGAATAGCTGAGCTCTGCAGTTCCCCATTGTGAATCCAGCTTGGAGGCGGGAAGTGACTTTTTGATCCTCTTCCATGGCATCTATCCTCTTCAAATCAGCCTCCATCTCTTCCTCTGTTGCTGGCCCAAAGAGGTCAGCATTGTTGTTTGTTGTTGATCTTGGTGCCGGATGAGACGCCCGTCTCTCCCCGACTGACTCTTGCGAAGACATCTTGCTCTAATCTGCAGCAGCAATAGCTCGAAACACAAACAGAGGATTTTTGCGTGACATGGGAGTCAAAACCTCCGGGAGATTATATAATGAATTTTTGCCGACCAAAATACGCGTCATGTACGAAAACGGAGTCCGGAGAGAACACGAGGTGCCCACGAGGTAGGGGCGCGCCCTCCACCCTCGTGGAGCCCTCGTGTCCTTCCCGGACTGCTGCTTATTTTTCTATTTTTCTAAATATTCCAAAACGGATAAATATTGCCTTAAAAATTGTTTTGGAGTCAGTTTACTTACCGTACCACATACCTATTCCTTTACGGAGTCTGAAACATACCGAAAAGTGTCCCTTATGTATTCCTCCGGGGTTACGGGTTCAATAATATTGGTTTCAACATTTATGGGATTACCTGAGATATAGTGTTTGATTCTTTGACCGTTAACCACCTTTGGATTTGTGCCTTCGAAGTTGTTGATTTTTATGGCACCAGAACGGTAGACCTCCTCGATAACGTAAGGACCTTCCCATTTAGAGAGAAGTTTTCCTGCAAAAAATCTTAAACGAGAGTTGTATAGCAATACATAATCACCTACATTAAACTCACGCTTTTGTATCGTTTTGTCATGCCATCTTTTAACTTTTTGTTTAAACAACTTGGCATTTTCGTAGGCTTGGGTCTCCATTCATCAAGTGAGCTAATATCAAATAACCTCTTCTCACCGACAAGTTTAAAATCATAATTAAGTTCTTTAATAGCCCAATAAGCCTTGTGTTCTAGTTCGAGAGGTAAGTGACATGCTTTTCCATAGACCATTTTATACGGAGAGATACCCATAGGATTTTTATATGCAGTTATGTAGGCCCATAATGCATCATCAAGTTTCTTGGACCAATTCTTTCTAGATCTTTTAACAGTCTTTTGCAAAATTAATTTGAGTTCTCTATTACTCAATTCTACTTGACCACTAGACTGAGGATGATAAGGAGATGCAATTCTATGATAAACATCATATTTAGCAAGCATTTTACGGAAAGCACCATGAATAAAATGTGAACCACCATTAGTCATTAAATATGTAGGGACTCCAAATCTTGGAAAAATAACTTCTTTAAGCATTTTAATAGAAGTGTTATGATCAACACTACTAGTTGGAATAGCTTCTACCCACTTAGTAACGTAATCAACAGCAACTAAAATATGTGTATAACCATTATAGGAAGGAAAAGGTCCCATATAGTCAAAGCCCCATACATCAAATGGTTCAATAACAAGTGAATAGTTCACAGGCATTTCTTGACGTCTACTAATATTACCAATTCTTTGACATTCATCACAAGATAAGACAAACTTATGGGCATCCTTGAAGAGAGTAGGCCAATAAAAACCAGATTGCAGTACCTTATGTGCAGTTCTATCTCCAGCATGGTGTCCTCCATAAGCTTCGGAGTGACACTTGCATAGGATCTGTTCCTGTTCATGCTCAGGTACACAACGTCTAATAACACCATCCACTCCTTTATAAAGATGTGGGTCATCCCAAAAGTAATGCCTCAAATCATAGAAGAACTTTTTCTTTTGCTGGTATGTGAAACTAGGTGGTATAAACTTAGCAACAATGTAATTAGCATAATCAGAATACCATGGAGCAGTATAAGAAGCATTTATGACATTTAATTGCTCATCAGGAAAGCTATCATCAATAGGTAGTGGGTCATCAAGCACATTTTCTAACCAAGACAAGTTGTCTGCAACGGGGTTCTCAGCTCCTTTTCTATCAACAATATGCAAATCAAATTCTTATAGCAAGAGAACCCATCTAATGAGTCTAGGTTTAGCATCCTTCTTTTCCATAAGATATTTAATAGCAGCATGATCATTGTGAATGGTTACTTTAGAATCAACAACATAAGGTCTAAACTTATCACAAGCAAATACAACTGCTAAGAATTCTTTTTCAGTGGCAGCATAATTTCTTTGAGCATTATCTAGGGTTTTACTAGCATATTGAATAACATTTAATTTCTTATCAACCCTTTGTCCTAGAACAACACCTACAGCATAATCACTAGCATCACACATAATTTCAAAGGGTAAATTCCAATCAGGTGGCTGAACAATAGGTGCAGACATCAATGCTTTCTTAAGTATTTCAAACGCTTCTACACAATCATCATCAAAAACAAATGGTATATCTTTTTGTAATAAATTAGTCAGAGGCCGAGAGATTTTGGAGAAGTCCTTAATGAACCTCCTATAAAAACCAGCATGACCAAGGAAACTTCTTATACCTTTGATGTCCTTGGGACATGGCATCTTTTCAATAGCATCAACCTTGGCTTTATCAACTTCAATACCTCTTTCAAAAACTTTATGCCCCAAGACAATACCTTCGTTAACTATAAAGTGGCACTTTTCCCAATTCAAGACAAGATTAGTTTCTTCACATATCTGCAAAAGTCGATCAAGGTTGCTAAAGCAATCATCAAAAGAAGATCCATAGACAGAAAAGTCGTCCATGAAAACCTCACAAATCTTTTCACAAAAGTCAGAGAATATAGCCATCATGCATCTCTGAAAGGTAGCAGGTGCATTACATAAACCAAAAGGCATACGTCTATAAGCAAAAGTACCAAAAGGGCATGTAAAAGTAGTCTTTGATTGATATTTGGCTGACATAGGTATTTGAGAGAAACCAAAATAACCATCTAGAAAGCAAAAATGTGTATGTTTTGATAAACTTTCTAGCATTTGATCGATAAAAGGTAAGGGGTAATGATCCTTTTTACTAGCCTTATTTGATTTGTGGAAATCAATGACCATCCTATAACCTGTAATAATTCTTTGAGGAATCAATTCATCTTTATCATTAGGAACAACAGTAATACCTCCCTTCTTAGGGACACAATGGATAGGGCTTACCTACTGACTATCAGCAACGGGATAAATTATACCTGCCTCAAAGAGCTTTAGTATCTCCTTTCTTACCACTTCTTTCATTTTAGGATTCAGCCGGCATTGATGATCGCGAACTGGTTTAACATCTTCTTCCAAATTAATTTTATGTTGACATAAAGTGGGACTAATGCCCTTAAGATCATCAAGAGTATACCCAATAGCAGCACGGTGCTTCTTCAGAGTTTTGAATAATCTTTCTTCTTCATGCTCTGAGTGGTTAGCACTAATAATAACAGGATATATCTTTTTCTCATCAAGATAAGCATATTTAAGAGTATCAGGTAACGGTTTAAGCTCAAACACGGGATCACCCTTGGGTGGAGGAGGATCCCCTAGGATTTCAATAGGTAAATTGTTTTTCAGAATAGGTTCCTGTTTGAAGAATACCTCATCTAATTCCCTTCTTTCATTCATAAACATGTCATTTTCATGGTCTAGCAAATATTGTTCTAAAGGATCACTAGGAGGTACGCCAATAGAAGCAAGACCAATAATTTCATCCTTACTAGGTAATTCTTCTTCACGGTGTTGTCTACTAAATTTAGAGAAATTAAATTCAAGAGTCATATCATCTAAACCGACAGTAACAACATCTCTTTTGTAATCTATGGTAGCATTAACAGTATTTAAGAAGGGTCTACCAAATATAATGGGACAAAAGCTATCTTGTGGGGAACCAAGAAAAAGAAAATCAGCAGGATATTTAGTTTTCCCACACAAGACTTCAACATCTCTAACAATTCCCATTGGTTAAATAGTATCTCTATTGGCAAGTTTAATTGTGACATCAATATCTTCTATTTCAGCAGGTGCAATTTCATGCATATTTTATTTGTATAAGGAATGAGGTATTGCAATAGCACTAGCACCCATATCACATAAGCCATGATAACAATGATCTCCTATTTTAACAGAAATAACAGGCATGCCTACCACATGTCTAGGTTTATCTTTAGCACAAGGTTTAGCAATTCTAGTAGTTTCATTACAGAAATAAATAACATGCCCATCAATATTATCAGACAGGAGATCTTTAACAATAGCAATACTAGGTTCAACTTTAACTTGCTCAGGAGGTGTATATGTTTTAATATTGCTTTTACGAACTACAGTTGAAGCTTTAGCATGATCACGATGAACAAGATGCATAGGATAAAACTTCTGATGAAATTCCAATTTCAATCGTTTGTAATTCCAAGACCTCATATCATCACATAGCCTATAACATGTCGATGCATCTCCCCTCAAAGATAAAGGGAAAACCTTCTTCTTAACAACATCTCCGAGTACACTTGCAAGCTTAAATAATCCACAAACTTCATCCACATATATTAGATGTTCATCAGGATGTTTTGTTCCATCTCCTAAAAAAGGATTAGCTAGCAGTTTTTCCATCATACCCGCAGGATCTTCAAAGCAAGCATTTTCATTTTCATATTCATTTTCAGTAGGTTGAGTAGGTTGAGGAGCAACTCTTTTCTCTACTCGTCAGGGTGAAGATACCCCTAACAAGCCCCTCAGAGGATTACTTTCCATAGTAACAAGTGATAGTAAATTTCAGCACACTATATAAATTTTTCCTTACCAAATTCCACCTACCAAAGGCTCTTCACTCCCCGGCAACGGTGCCAGAAAAGAGTCTTGATGACCCACAAGTATAGGGGATCTATCATAGTCCTTCCGATAAGTAAGAGTGTCAAACCCAACGAGGAGCAGAAGGAAATGATAAGCGGTTTCCAGCAAGGTATTCTGTGCAAGTACTGAAATAAGAGGTAACAGATAGTTTTGTGATAGGATAATTTGTAACGAGAAACAAGTAACAAAAGTAAATAAAGTGCAGCAAGGTGGCCCAATCCTTTTGTAGCAAAGGACAAGCCTGGACAAACTCTTATATGATATAAAGCGCTCCCGAGGACACATGGGAATATCGTTAAGCTAGTTTTCATCATGTTCATATGATTCGCGTTCGGTACTTTATAATTTGGTATGTGGGTGGACCGGTGCTTGGGTGCTGCCCTTACTTGGACAAGCATCCCACTTATCATTAACCTCTATTGCAAGCATCCACAACTACAACAAAAGTATTAAGGTAAACCTAACCATAGCATGAAACATATGGATCCAAATCAGCCCCTTACGAAGCAACGCATAAAGTAGGGTTTAAGCTTCTGTCACTCTAGCAACCCATCATCTACTTATTACTCCCCAATGCCTTCCGCTAGGCCCAAACAATGGTGAAGTGTCATATAGTCGACGTTCACATAACACCACTAGAGGAGAGACAACATACATCTCATCAATATATCGAACGAATACCAAATTCACATGACTACTAATAGCAAGACTTCTCCCATCTCCTCGGGAACAAAAGTAACTACTCACAAAGCATAAACATAGAGGGGTATTAATATGCATATAGGATCTGAACATATGATCTTCCACCAATTAAACCAACTAGCATTAACTACAAGGAGTAATTAACACTACTAGCAACCTACTAGCACCATTCCCGGACTTGGAGACAAGAATTGGATACAAGAGATGAACTAGGGTTTTGAGATGAGATGGTGCTAATGAAGATGTTGATGGAGATTGCCCTCTCCCGATGAGAGGAGCGTTGGTGATGACGATGGCGATGATTTCCCCCTCCGAGAGGGAAGTTTCCCCGGCAGAACAGCTCCGCCAGAGCCCTAGATTGCTTCCGCCAAGGTTCCGCCTCGTGGCAGCAGAGTTTCGTTCGAGAAGATGGCTTGTGATTTTTTTCACATCGAAAGACTCCATATAGTATAAGATGGTCACCGGAGGGCCACCAGGGGGCCCACGAGGTAGGGGGCGCGCCCTGGGGGTAAGGTGCGCCCCCACCCTCATGGGCAGGGTGTGGCCCCCCAGGGCGCACCCCCACCCTCGTGGGCAGGGTGTGGCCCCCCTGGTGAGTTTCTTCCACTGAGTATTTTTTATATATTTGGAAAACATCTTCTGTGAAGTTTCAGGACTTTTGGAGGTGTGCAGAATAGGTCTCTAATATTTGCTCCTTTTCCAACCCAATCCCAGCTGCCGGCATTCTCCCTCTTTATGTAAACCTTGTAAAATAAGAGAGAATAGGCATAAGTATTGTGACATAATGTGAACTAGGGTTTTGAGATGAGATGGTGCTAATGAAGATGTTGATGGAGATTGCCCTCTCCCGATGAGAGGAGCGTTGGTGATGATGATGGCGATGATTTCCCCCTCCGAGAGGGAAGTTTCCCCGCCAGAACAACTCCGCCAGAGCCCTAGATTGGTTCCGCCAAGGTTCCGCCTCGTGGCGGCGGAGTTTCGTCCGAGAAGATGGCTTATGATTTTTTTCCCATCGGAAGACTCCATATAGCAGAAGATGGTCACTGGAGGGCCGCCAGGGGGCCCACGAGGTAGGGGGCGCACCCTGGGGGTAGGGCGCGCCCCCACCCTCGTGGGTAGGGTGTGGCCCCCCTGGTGAGTTTCTTCTGCTGAGTATTTTTTATATATTTGGAGAACATCTTCCGTGAAGTTTCAGGACTTTTGGAGCTGTGCAGAATAGGTCTCTAATATTTGCTCCTTTTCCAGCCCAAAATCCCAGCTGTCGGCATTCTCCCACTTTATGTAAACCTTGTAAAATAAGAGAGAATAGGCATAAGTATTGTGACATAATGTGTAATAACAGCCCATGATGCAATAAATATCGATGTAAAAGCATGATGCAAAATGGACGTATCAGTGTGGATACATAGACAAAACACAGTGTCCCTAGTAAGCCTCTACTAGACTAGCTCGTAAATCAAAGATGGTTAACTTTCCTAACCATAGACATGTGTTGTCATTTGATGAACGGGATCACGTCATTAGGAGAATGATGTGATGGACAAGACCCATCCGTTAGCTTAGCATATTGATCGTTTAGTTTTATTGCTATTGCTTTCTTCATGTCAAATACATATTCCTTCGACTATGAGATTATGCAACTCCCGCATACCAGAGGAATACCTTGTGTGGTATCAAACGTCACAACGTAACTGGGTGATTATAAAGATGCTCTATAGGTATCTCCGAAGGTGTTTGTTGGGTTGGCATAGATCGAGATTAGGATTTGTCACTCCGAGTATCGGAGAGGTATCTCTGAGCCCTCTCGGTAATGCACATCATGATAAGCCATGCAAACAAAGTGACTAATGAGTTAGCTGCAGGATGATGCATTACGGAATGAGAAAAGAGATTTGCCAGTAACGAGATTGAACTAGGTATGAAGATACGAACGATCGAATCTCTGGAAAGTAACATGCCGATGACAAAGGGAATAATGCATGTTGTCATTACCGTACCACCGATAAAGATCTTCATAGAATATATGGGAACCAATATGAGCATCCAGGTTGTGTTGTTGGTTATTGACCGGAGAGGTGTCTCGGTCATGTCTACATAGTTCTTGAACCCGTAGGGTCTGCACGCTTAACGTTCGATGATGATTTTGTATTATATGAGTTATGTGATTTGGTGACCGACTGTTGTTCGTAGCCCCGGATGAGATCACAGACTTGACGAGGAGTCTCGAAATGGTCGAGATGTAAAGATTCATATATAGGACGATAGTATTCGGACACCGGAAGTGTTCCCGGGGTACCGGGTACGTATTGGGTCACCGGAAGGGGTTCCGGGCAACCCCTGCAAACTATATGGGCCGAATGGTCCAAGAGAGGGACAGACCAGCCCCTGAGGGGCTGGTGCGCCCCCCCATATGGTCTGGCCAAATTGCAGTAGAAAAGGGGAAGGAGGAAAAAGAGAATAGGATTCCCCCTTCCCCCTCTTCCCTTCCTACTCCGAATAGGAATAGGAAAGGGGGGAGGCCGGATCGGGAGGACCCCAAGTAGGATTCCTCCTACTTGGGGCGCCCCCTTGGCTGCCTCTCCTCCCCTCCAACCTATATATATGAGGGGGCACCGCTAGAACACACAACAAACATTGTTAGTTGTGTGCGGCGCCCCCCTCCACAGGTTACGCCTCCGGTCATATTCACATAGTGCTTAGGCGGAGCCCTGCGCGGATTACTTCACCATCACCGTCACCACATGGTTGTGCTGACGGAACTCTCCCTCAACACTTTGCTAGATCAAGAGTTCGAGGGACGTCATCGAGCTTAAAGTGTCGTACGCTCGGTACTTGATCGTTCGGAACGAGAAGAAGTTCGACTACATCAACCACGTTGTCAAATGCTTCCGCCTTTGGTCTACAATGGTACATGGAGACACTCTCCTCCTCCTGTTTCTATGCATCTCCTAGATAGATCTTGCGTGAGCATAGGAAATTTTTGAAATTGCATGCTATGTTCCCCAACAGTGGCATCCGAGCCAAGTGTATGCGTAGATGATATGCACGAGTAGAACACAAATAGATACGGGCGGTGATCGTCATACTGCTTACCACCAATGTCTTATTTTGATTCAGCGGTATTGCTGGATGAAGCGGCCCGGACCAACCTTACATGAGCACGTTCATGAGACCGGTTCCACCGAAAGACATGCAACTAGTTTTGCATAAAGGTGGCTGACAGGTGTCTGTTTCTCCTACTTTAGTTGAATCGAATTTGACTGTGGCCGGTCCTTGTTGATGGTTAAAACAACAAACTTGATAAATCACCGTTGTGTTTTTGATGCGTAGGTAAGAATGGTTCTTGCTAGAATCCCGTAGCAGCCACGTAAAACTTGCAACAACAAAGTAGAGGACGTCTAACTTGTTTTTGCAAGGCATGTTGTGATGTGATATGGTCCAGACATGATGTGATATACGTTATTGTATGTGATGATCATGTTTTGTAGAAGTTATCGGCAACTGGCAGGAGCCTTATGGTTGTTGCTTTTTATTGTATGAAATGCAAACGCCATGTGATTGCTTTAGTTTAGCACTATGCGTTAGCGATAGTTGTAGAAGAAATAGTTGGCGAGACGACCACGACGCTACGGTGGAGATCAAAGGTGTCAAGCCGGTGACAATGGAGATCATGACGGTGCTTTAGAGATGGATATAGAAGGCACAAGACGATGATGGACATATCATGTCACATATTTTGATTGCATGTGATGTTTATCTTTTCTGGATCTTATTTTGCTTAGTACAGCGGTAGCATTATAAGATGATCCCTCACTAAAATTTCAAGGTATAAGTGTTCTCCCTGAGTATGCACTGTTGTGATAGTTCGTCGTGCGGAGACACCACCTGATGATCGAGTGTGATAAGCTCTATGTTCACATACAATGGGTGCAAGACAGTTTTGCACATGCGGAATACTCGGGTTAAACTTGACGAGCCTAGCATGTATAGACATGGCCTCGGAACACTGGAGACCGAAAGGTCGAACGTGAATCATATAGTAGATATGATCAACATAGAGATGTTCACCATTGAAGACTACTCCATCTCACATGATGATCGGACATGGTTTGGTTGATATGGATCACATGATCATTTAGATGTCTCGAGGGATGTCTATCTAAGTGGGATTTCCTAAGTAATATGATTAATTGAACTTAATTTATCATAAACTTAGTCCTGATAGTATTTGCACATCTATGTTGTAGATCAATAGCTCGTGTATAGCTCCCGTATTTTATTTTTGATATGTTCCTGGAGAAAACTAAGTTGAAATATGATAGTAGAAATGATGCGGACTGGGTCCATGATATGAGGATTATCCTCATTGCTGCACAGAAGAATTATGTCCTTGATGCACCACTAGGTGACGAACCTATTGCAGGAGCAGATGCAGACGTTATGAACATTTTGCAAGCTCGTTATGATGACTACTTCATAGTTTAGTGCACCATGCTTTACGGTTTAGAAGCGGACTTCGAAAACGTTTTGAACGCCATGGAGTATATGAGATGTTCTAAGAACTGAAATTGGTATTTCAGACTCATGCCCGTTGTCGGTGTCATAACCGGCGGATCTCAGGTAGGGGGTCCTGAACTGTGCGTCTAAGGAGGATGGTAACAGGAGGCGGGGACACAATGTTTACCCAGGCTCGGGCCCTCACGATGGAGGTAATACCCTACTTCCTACTTGATTGATCATGACGATATGAGTATTACAAGAGTTGATCTACCACGAGATCGGAGAGGCTAAACCCTAGAAGCTTGCCTATGGTATGATTGTTGTTGTCCTACGGACTAAACCCTCCGGTTTATATAGACACCAGAGGAGGCTAGGGTTACACAGAGTCGGTTACAAGGGAGGAGATCTACATATCCGAATCGCCAAGCTTGCCTTCCACGCAAAGGAGAGTCCCATCCGGACACGGTACGAAGTCTTCAATCTTGTATCTTCATAGTCCAACAGTCTGGCCAAAGTATATATTCTGGCTGTCCGAGGACCCCCTAATCCAGGACTCCCTCAGTTGCCCCTGAACCAGGCTTCAATGACGACGAGTCCGGCACGCAGATTGTCTTCGACATTGCAAGGCGGGTCCCTCCTCCGAATACTCCATAAGAGATTTTGAACACAAGGATAGTGTCCGACTCTGCAAAACAAATTCCACACAGCATCATAGAGAGTATAACATTTCCACAAAACTAATCTGCTCACAGCTTTTCACAACATGACATCACGCCATGACCCCGGTTATTATTCGAACCGTTTTTCTCAACCAGCTACTGCACATATTGTGAGGTGGTTTTCTTGGCACGTCTTGTCGAAGCAGAGATCGTGTCCCCTTATCACGGGATTCTCATCAATATGAGTGTGGGTAACCCAACCGCGCCATTAATCACGACACTTGGGGAATAAGCGAGTTTTACCAGGCAAGTGGGGAGGCGTGTAGTTTCTTCTGCCCTTATAAAGGGGTAAGTCTTCCACCTTTTTAACCATGCCTTCTTCTCTCCTGCCCATCCATTCTTGTGGACCCGAGCTCCAGTGCCCAAGTTCGCATTTTCTCCGAAGATCCACTCCAAATATGTCCGGAGCGGGAGGCAAGTGGATGGCCTCTACCGTCCGAAAGAATGACATCAAGAAACTTCGGAAGGCCGGGTATCTAGCCCAGAAAATCGGCCACCGTCTCCCAACGGCGGGACAGATCGTTCCTACCCCGGAACCCCACGAAAGGGTCGTGTTCCCCCCTCATTTTATCCGCAGGCTAGGGTTTCCCCTCCACCCATTTGTTCGCGGCATCATGTATTATTACGGGATTGATTTTCATGATCTATCCCCCAATTCCTTCCTCAACATCTCGACATTCATTGTCGTGTGCGAGGATTTTCTCCACATCCCGCCACACTTCGGCTTATGGCTGAAGATCTTTAATGTGAAGCCCAAGGTAGTGGGTGGTGAGCACGCTGAGTGCGGGGGCGCTATGGTGAGCAAGATGCCCAATGTCACATGGCCAACAGATACCTTAAATGATTCCGTTAGGGAGTGGCAACAGGAGTGGTTTTACATTACTAAGCTGCATGGTGCGCAGCGGTCCGCTGCTCCCGAGTTCTGACTCGAAGCCCCTCTGCGGCTCACGTACTAGCTCAAGAAGGGCCTGGACTGGTCTTCGTCCGACGAACTGTTGGCGCTCCAGACGCGCGTCAAGGGTATGGAATACAAGAATATCGAACTTGTCAATGTAGTCCAGGTGATGTTAGTCCGTCGGCTACCTTATCAACACCGGACTTGCAATCTATGGGAATTCGATCTGGCCAAGCACCAGACCCTGCGAGAGATCTTTTGCTCCTCGCACGAAGACATCTGGAAGGTGGTTTTTAAGCCCGACAAATCGTGGCCGGACTCGGCCGAGGACCGCGGGTACCAACCGTCCCGCCCTGTAAGCTCGGTAAGTTATCATACATTTTATTTGCATAACTCAAGGGAAATGCTTAATGTGTTTTACACAACTCTCCTAGGGCTGGACGAAGAAGGTGGGGCGTATCCAATGTCCGGCCCCACTGCCCGAAAAACCGGCCGGCCCACTTCTGAAGGCGGGGCAGGTCCTCATCGCCTCAATTTCCTGGAGGGCCTTTTGGGCTTCAGCCTTGGCATGCTTTGTGCTCTCGAGGGCCGCGGCAAGCTCAGACTCTTGCATCTTCGAGTCAAGATCCAAAGCCTCGTGCTTCTTCACGAGAGCCTGGAGCTCTTGCTGCACCTCACCCACCCGTGCCTCTTGTTTTTCCCGCTCGGTGCGCTCCCCGGTCGCTTTGTTTTCAGCCTCGGACAGCGCTTGCTTCAGGGGTCGCCACTTAGGTCGTGGCCCCTGGCACATTCATGATGATCTTGTCATTTAGCAACCACATTTTATTTTTTATATAGACAAGGTATTACTTACCTTTGTTCTCCTCGAGCTGTCTCTTGGCAAGGCCGAGCTCTTTCTCGGACCCCTCGAGGTCCTGCTTCAGTGCGGCGACCTCCGCAGTCGGTGCGGCAGATGTCAGCAGCGAAGCCTGCATACGCATACATACATACTTATATTAGACTCCTGCAGATATTATTTGATCCTCTATTCGGCATTTCTTTGTGAACACCGAACAGAGCATCAGGGGCTACTGTCTATGCGGTAATATTTTCCTATATTTTAAATACTTACCTCAAAGCCTGTTAGAAGGCTGGCACAGGCTTCAGTCAGTCCGCTCTTGGCGGACTGGACCTTCTTGATCACCGCACTCATAATAGTGTGGTGCTCTTCGTCGATGGAAGCACCGCGAAGCGCTCCCAGCAGGTCGTCCGGTGCGTCTGGGTGGACAGTGGTCACCATGGATGGCTTGCCCCTTTTGGAAGGGGGCCGCCTGCCCAAGTCCGGAACCACTGGAGGTTCCGGCGTGGTGTTCGGCTGAGGGCCGAACTTGGAGCCCCCGGGAGCCTTGCTCCCTTTGCTCCGGGAGTCCGGAAGGTCGCCTTGAGGCGCCTCTGGGACTATCTCCCCCCGGCTCGGTGCCCCTTGAGACAATACCTCGGCATTGTCCGTAGGGCAAGGAGAGGAGGCGGTTGGAAGTGTATCACTATTCATGTCCGATGAGTCCAAGGAACCGTCCAACGATGATACGTTGATTTGGGCTTGGTGCGGACTACATAATCATATTCGACGTTAGGAGAAGTAGTGCGACAAAGGTATGCTATGAGTTACTCTGGTATCCGAATACTTACGACTTCGCCAGGGGCTTGGCCTTGAGCAGCCACTCGTCTTCGCCGTCGGCGGCGGTGGTGGAGTAGTCCGGAAGGAGAGTCCTTCCCTTCTTGGACCCTTCGGCCTCCCTGGTTGGGGCGGCCTTCCTTTTCTTGTCTCCCCGGCTGGAGGGGGAGAATCTTCATCTTCCTTCTCCTCGTTTTCACTGGAGGAGTGCGTCTCGGTGTTATCGGACGATGAGTCCGATACCACCTGGCGCCGATAACTCTTTCGGGTTCCCTTGGCCTTCTTCTTGGTCTTCTTCGGCACCTCATAAGGAGCTGGAGTCCGCATCTCCATAAGGAGAGCGTCCGCAGGGTCTTCGGGCAGAGGGGTCGGACAGTTAATCTGCTCCGATGTCTCCACCCAGTCCTATCAAAGGCATGGGAGCTCAGACCCCGCACATGGTTAAGCTATGGGAAATAAACACCCTACCAGATCTACAGAATTTACCGGATTCGCAGGGCGCTTCGCGCTTAGCCCACGGTCCTCAGTAAGAGAAGGAGGGACCTCGGCGCCCTTGAATAGCACCCTCCAGACGTCCTTATGCGTCGTGTCGAAGAGCTCGCTTAGAGTCTGGTGCTGGGCTGGGTCGAACTCCCATAAGTTGAAATCCCGTTGTTGACATGGGAGGATCTGGCGGAAGAGCATGACCTGGACTATGTTGACAAGCTTAATTTTCTTGCTTGTCATGTTCTGGATACACTTTTGGAGTCCGTCCAGCTCCACCGATGAACCCCGGGACATGCCCTTCTCCTTCCAGGAAGTGAGCCGCGGGGGGATTCCGGATCGAAATTCGGGGGCGCCACCCAGTTGGTGTCGCGCGGCTCGGTGATGTAGAACCACCCCGATTGCCACCCCTTTATGGTCTCCACGAAGGAGCCCTCGAGCCATATAACGTTGGGCATTTTGCCCACCATGACTCCGCCGCATTCCGCTTGTTGGCCGCCAACCACCTTCGGCTTGATATTGAAGGTCTTCAGCCACAGGCCAAAGTGGGGCCAGATGCGGAGGAAAGCCTCACACACGATGATGAACGCTGAGATGTTGAGGATGAAATTCGGGGCCAGATCATGAAAGTCCGGCCCATAATAGAACATAAGGTCGCGGACGAATGGATGGAGGGGAAACCCCAGTCTGCAGACGAAGTGCGGGAGGAAAACCACCCTTTCGTGAGGTTCCGGTGTAGGGACGACCTGCCCCGCGGCTGGCAGCCGGTGCGTGATATCCACGGCTAAGTATCCGGCTCCATGTAGCTTTTTTCATGTGTCCCTCCGTGATGGAGGAGGCCATCCACTTGCCTCCCGCTCCGGACATGTTTGGAGAGAGTTGAGGAGAAGGATGTGGACTTGGGCGTTGGAGCTCGAGTGCGTGAGAATGGATGAGCAAGGAGGAAGAAGGCGTGGGTAGAAAAAGGTGAGACCTTATCCCTTTATAAGGCGGACAAAAATATGCGCCCCCACAAGCCTGGTAAAACTCGCTTATCCCCCCAAGCGCCGTAATTGATGGCGCGGTTGGGTTACCCACGTCTGTATTGATGAGAATCCTGTAATAAGGGGAACACGGTCTCTGCTCTGACAAGACGTGTCAAGAAACCACCTCGTGTTATGTGCCGGGCTAGTTAAAGAAAAACGGTTTGAATAATTACCGGGCCATGGCGTGATGTCGTGCTGCCAAAACGTGTTAGCATATTAGATTTGTGGAAATATTATTCTCTCTGCGGTGGTATGTGGAACTTATTTTGCAGGGTCGGACACTATCCTTGTATTCAAACTCTTTCATGGTGTATTCGGAGGAGGAACCCGCCTTGCAATGCCGAAGACAACACTGCGCGCCGGACTCATCGTCATTGAAGCCTGGTTCAGGGGCTACTGAGGGAGTCCTGGATTAGGGGGGTCTCCGGACAGCCGGACTATATCCTTTGGCTGGACTGATGGACTATGAAGATACGAGATTCAAGACTTCGTCCCGTTTCCGGATGGGACTCTACTTGGCGTGGAAGGCAAGCTAGGCAATACGGACATGGATATCTCCTCCTTTGTAACCGACCTTGTGTAACCCTAGCCTCCTCCGGTGTCTATATAAACCGGAGGGTTTTAGTCCGTAGGACAACATACAATCATACCATAGGCTAGCTTCTAGGGTTTAGCCTCTCTGATCTCGTGGTAGATCAACTCTTGTACTACTCATATCATCAAGAATAATCAAGCAGGACGTAGGGTTTTACCTCCATCAAGAGGGCCCGAACCTGGGTAAAACATTGTGTCCCATGCCTCCTGTTACCATCCGCCTTAGACGCACAGTTCGAGACCCCCTACCCGAGATCCGCCGGTTTTGACACCAACAAAGATGTTGGACCCGGCGCCTTACAAGGTGCCGAAGAAGAAGACCGAAAAGGAGGCCAAAAAGACCCGGGGCGGCCTTCGTCACCATGCCCGACCCGCCTTCGAAGAGGACGAGGAGGAGGAAGACGAATCCCCAATAGGGGGAAGAAAGAAGAGGACGGCTTCCGTACACTTGGAGGCCGAGTCTCCTAAATGGGGAAAAACTCTTCTTCCAGAAGAGTCCACTACCGTCACTGATAGCAGCCTGGCATGGGATCCTAGGGCCCAGCCCCTAGTGAACTCGTAAGTATATCAAATCTGAGCACGTTCATGTGTCCGGACCCATCATGGCATAGTATTTTAACCTGAGCCATATTTTTTGTAGTCCGACGGGGTCCCGTTCCGAACAATCCTCGTCCGAGGATTTGCTGAGCTCGGATGCTATGGAGAGCGGGACGCCTCCGAAGGCCCCTCCACCCGAGCATCTGATTAACACCAACACTTCGTCCCAGAGGGACTCCGTCCAAGGAGGGGCGGAGAAAATCGTGAAGGCATCGCCTGGAGGTCAAACTTCAGGGGCCGGAGACATGGGGGAGAAGATCCCCACAGGAGTCGACGACGAGGACCATCTTGAATTCGGCCGCCAACCAGACATAGTTTCGGAGACCATTACGGCTTCAGAATCAAGCAGGCGGCCTTCCTCGGCTGGAGAGGGCGTCCCTGTTCCACCGGTGACCTCTATCCAACCAGAGGCGCCGGGTGCTTTATTGGCGGCGCTGAAGAGCGCCTCCATCGTCGATGAACACCGTGCCCTCATGGGTGTGGTGATTGAAAATATTCAGTCCACTGAAAATGGACTAAATGAAGCCTGTATCGACTTTATGAGAGGTTTTGAGGTATGTTTTATACGGTTTCGAAGAGTGTCGTATTATGGATAGTAGCCCCTGATACACTGTCCGGTGAACAAAAGAACCGGAAAGAGGATCAAATATATTTTTCGTAGGAAGACTCATTTGATGACATCTATCTCTCTTCTTTTGTAAGAAGGCATCTGTAGAGGCTACTCTCGCTCGTACTGCGGAGGTTTCCGGACTGAATCAAAGTCTGGAGCGGGCCGAAGAAGAGCCCAACCTTGGTTATGGGAACCCCTTGACAGTTCGCTTTGAATAAAACTCCTCCATCAAGGCCCAACCTTGGTTTTACATTTGCCTAACAACCTATACCTTTTCCCTTGGGAGTAATTAACCCGAGGGTCATCTTTATTTTAACCCCCTCGGGCCAGTGCTTCTCTAAGTGTTGGTCCGAACTAGAGCCACTTGCGGCGCCACCTCGGGGAAACTTGAGGGCTGGTTTTAGCTGTACGTAGTGTTCATCCGGTGTTGCCCTGAGAACGAGATATGTGCAGCTCCTATCAGGATGTCGGCGCATCGGGCGGTCTTGCTGGTCTTGTTTTACCATTTTCTAAATGTCTTGTAACCGGGATTCCGAGACTGATTGGGTCTTCCTGGGAGAAGGAATATCCTTCGTTGACCGTGCGAGCTTGTGATGGGCTAAGTTGGGACACCCCTGTAGGGTTTGAACTTTAGAAAGTCGTGCCCCCGGTTATGGGTAGATGGGAATTTGTTAATGTCCGGTCGTAGAGAACTTGACACTTGACTTAATTAAAATGCATCAACCGCGTGTGTAGCCATGATGGTCTCTTTCCGGCGGAGTCTGGGAAGTGAACACGGTTCTTGTGTTATGCTTGAACATAAGTAGATTCAGGATCACTCCTTGATCACTTCTAGTTCATGACCGTTGCGTTGCTTCTCTTCTCGCTCTTATTTGCGTAAGTTAGCCACCATATTTTTCTTAGTGCTTGTTGCAGCTCCACCACTTTACCCTATCCTACCCATAAGCTTAAATAGTCTTGATCTCGCGGGTGTGCGATTGCTGAGTCCTCGTGACTCACAGATACTTCCAAACAGTTGCAGGTGCCGATGATACCAATGCAGATGACGCAACTGAGCTCACGTGGGATTGTGTTGTTTTTGTTTCCGGTTGATCAGTAGTGGAGCCCAGTTTGGGACGCTCGGGGATCTAGCATTTGGGGTTGTCTTCTTTTATTTTGGTTCCGTAGTCGGACCTTGATTGTATTCTGGATGATGTATGTTTAACTTGTATTTGTGTCAAGTGGCGATTGTAAGCCAACTCTTTATCCCTGTAAGTGCATCTAGTGCCACCCCTAGTTGGTTTTGGAGTATTGACGACAAACCTAGTTGAGGGACTAATGTGTTTGTGAGAATTGCAGGATAACACAGGTAGAAGTCCCTCATTGATTCGGTTTTCCTACCAGAGATGACCCCTAAAAATGTATGAAGGCATTGAAGTCAAAGGTGGTATATGAAGATATTCACATTGAAGACTATGACAAGAGAAGACACCACATGAAGCCTATGGAGCTCGAAGACTTAGATCTTTCGTAGTTCTCTTTCTTCTGTGTTGAGTCATAGGAACCACCGTACTGTTAAGTGGGGTCCAAGAGAACCAGTCAGAATGACTGAAGTGATGCTTAAACAAAACCTATGTCTTCGAGTGAAGACTTTGAGAGCGAATCTTGTCCAGAGTCGGGCAAGTCAGCTTTGCTTGAAGCCCAAGTAAAGTTGCCGTGTGAGTTTGAAATCTGACCGTTGGAACACGTGTCAGTTCCTTAGTGACCCAGGGTCATTTCGGACAAATCAGGTCGGGTTGCCAAGTGGCTATAAATAGCCCACCCCCTACAACCATAAACGGTTGGTTGTTCAGATTCAGAGTACGGCTTTTGTCGTTTCAGAGCAACCCACCTCGAAGCCTTTGAGAGAGAATTCCTTGCGAGGATAAAGCCCTAACCACCCACAGCCAAAGAGAATTAGGCATCACTTAAGTCTTCTTATCTGTGTGATCTGAAGACTTATTACAGTTGAGGACTGTGCATCCTCCAGCCGGTTAGGCGTCGCGTTCTGAGCATCCAAGAGACATTGTGGATTACCGGTGAACGAAGTCTGTGAAGGTTTGGGAGTCTACCTTGAAGAGTTACCAGAGTGATTGGGCGAGGTCTGTGTGACCTTAGCTCAAGGGGAATACGGTGAGGACTGGGTGTCCTGAGCTGCGTGTTCAGGACTGGGTGTCCGGGACTATGTGTCCTAAGGTTTAAATACCTAGCCGCCCTAACCAGACGTACAGTTGTCACAGCAACTGGAACTGGTCCAACAAATCATTGTCTTCAGCGAGTCACTGGTTTCATCTTCCCTTCCCTTTACTTACTGTTACTCCTTGTGAAGTCATTGTATGTTCGCACTATCTTTTGTCTTCACTGAGTGACTGCGTGTTCTGTGTGGCTTCACAATATCTTCCTACCTGATCCTTAGTACATTGTTGCTATTAGTCATTGTGCTTTCACTCTATTGAATACTTGACTATGGCTTGCCTAGTGTAGTCTACCTTCCGCTGCAGGGTAATTGGTTTATTTCTATCATTTGTCTTCATAACTTCCACGTTTTGAAGACTTTCATAAAAATCGCCTATTCACCCCCCCCTCTAGTCGATATAACGCACTTTCAATTGGTATCAGAGCTTGGTGCTCCCTTGTTCTGTGTGATTCGGTTTAACCACCTGGAGTTTTAGCTATGTCGACTGCAGGGATAATTAAAGTCTCCGCTGTGTGCCCCGTCTTCGATGGAACTGAATATCCCTACTGGAAGAATAAGATGCGCATGCATCTTGAAGCCATTGACGTCGACCTATGGTATGTCGTCAAGAACGGTGTTCCCAAGGCTGGAGAAGGTGTCACTGCTGCTGATGTCAAGAAGTTCGTTCAACTGGACTCTACTGCCAAGAATATCATCTGTGGTCATCTGACCAAAGGACAGTATGGCCGTGTGAGTGCTTTGGAAACATCTAAGCTGGTCTGGGACTGGCTCTCCAAGGTCAATGAAGGCGTCTCAACCCAGAGAGATCAGAGAATCAGTGTCCTTGGCAACCTCTTCAACCGCTTCAAGCGAAATGACAATGAGAATGTCCAGCTCACATTTGACCGACTCACTGACATCACAAATGAGCTTCAAGCCCTCGGCGCTACTGAGATCACCAAACATGAAGTCGTCAAGACACTACTGAGATCACTTGATAGTTCGTTTGACACCCTAGCCCTAATGATTCAAGAACGTCCTGATTTCAAGACACTTGATTCGTCTGACATACTTGAGAGGCTCAACACACATGAGTTTCAGCTTTCTGAGAAAAGAGACATCTACGGTCCAAACTATGGGCGAACTCGTGCCTTGAAGGCAAAAGTTGTCTCCGCATCTGAAGAAGAATCTGACAGCAGTTCGGATGATCCTGAAGACATTGGAAGGGAACTTGCTATGCTTGTGAAGAAGTTCCAAAAATTCACCAAGAAGAAAGGTTTCAGAAAGTCTTCCCGATCAAGCTCAAGGAATGATGAAGCTTCTGCTCACGACTACAAGAATAAAACATGTCACAAGTGCAAGAAACCTGGCCACTTCATCTCTGAGTGTCCACAGTGGGACAATGAGAACAAAAAAAAGAAGAAGAGCAAGGAATATGACTCTGACGACAAGAAGAAGAAGAAATACTCAAAGTCTTCTTCCAAGTCTTCCTCAAAGCCTTCATCACACAAGAAGAGCTCATCTGGCAAGGCACGTGCGTTTGTTGGCAAGGAAATGGATTCAGAGTAGGAGTCCGCTTCTGAGGAGGCGGAGGTGGAGTCTGAGGAGGAGTCCGATTCAGGCGTCGCAAGTCTGGCTACAGCATACGTTGCCAAGTCCATCTTCAACACTGAAGACAATGACTTCATCACCGACACCGATGCAAATGACAAGGACTACTCCGCTTCTACCTACTGCTTCATGGCACACGGTGCCAAGGTAAACACACGCACTACTCACTATCAAACATCTAGTGACGATGACTCTGATTGTGGTCCAAAACCCAGCTACAAAACACTTTCTAAAATTGCAACTGAACAACAGAAAGCTATGGAACATATTCAAAAACTGTTAGACAGAAGCGATGATCTGTTAGGTGCTGAAATGACTCGATCTGAATCCTTAATTGAAGACATAAAAAATCTTCACGTTAAGTATGAGGAACTTGAAAGTCGTCATGAAACTCTCTCAACAACTCATGAAAAGCTTTCCTATCATTATCTTCAAAGGAAGCAAGATCTTGAGAAATTGAGAGCGGCTCATGAAGATCTTCAAAAGGAAAACGAGTCACTTCGTGCCGAACAGATCAGCTCCGCTCATGAAGGATTTGAACCACCATGTCTTAAATGCATTGAGCGTGATAATGCTACTACTGTTGTTGAATGTTCTACTGCCGCTACTGTTGCAATATCTTCAACTGTTGATGTGGGAACTAACCCCTCTGCTGAGGATTCCACTGCTATTGCTGATGAGAATGCTAGGTTGAAGACATTGCTTGAAACAGGGATGTACAAAAGTCTTAAAGGGCATCAGACACTATGTGATGTCCTCAAAAAGCAGATTTTGAACCGGGACCCGAGGAAAGAGGGTGTTGGGTCCGTAAGGAAAATGAATGCTGATGGCTCTTACTGGAAACCTGAGCAGTACCCCAAAACCACATGGGTTGCTGCAAAGGAATTTTCAGCAGATCCATCCACTCTATCAGGGTTCACTTGTGCTAACCCCATTGTCATTGATGAATCCTTTGATGCAAAATATAAACTATTTAAGAATCAGAATGGTGAAGTGTTTGCCAGGTACATTGGTACTAACTACAGGAATGGACCACCTATGAAGAAGATCTGGGTTCCGAAAAGGTGTCTGGAGAATCTTCCTGTGAATGTCATCATGACACCTCACGTGAAGAAGACAAATCTCAGACCAAAGGCTTCATACGGTCCAAAGGCTTCATACAGACAGAGGACTCACCTGAGTCGGACTAACGCAAATGTTTTGCAGGGAAACCATACTCAGGCATATGAATATGAGAGCGGTTCATCAAACCGCCATGTTCATAAGACCAAGAACTATTCTGCTTATTCTTATGAGTACTATTGTCTGCCTGCAAGACTGTTTGCTAGGGCTCCAAAGCCAAAGTTCTCAGATGCTGCACTTAGACTTATTGCTTCTAAGCCACCCTTAAAGATGTGGGTGGCTAAGAAAGCTTAACTCTCTTTTGCAGGGAAAGGTCTCCAGCAGAAAACCAAAACCGTCTGACGCTATTGCTGGGGACCTTAAACATCTTGTAGGACGCAAGATCAAATGCCCGAATGGTCTTACTATGTACTTCGTTCCTGAATCGCTTGCTACTCTCCCTATTAGTCCTAATCTGGATCTAAGCTTTCATAACCCACTGGTTCGTCAAATGTTTTTGCTTCACAATACTCTTCGTGAAGCCTATCCCCCTAACTGCACTGTAGGGTACGACACCAGCGTCTTCAGAATGGATTATTGATAGTGGGTGTACAAATCACATGACTAGGAAAAGAAGCCTTCTTATGGACTCAACCTTACGTCCATCCGAGAAGAGCCACATCACATTTGCTGACACTGGTAAAAGTAAGGTATTGGGTCTAGGTAGAGTTACAATCTCAAGGGATCAACACATGGATAAAGTCATGCTTGTTGAATCCCTTGGCTTCAACTTAATGTCTGTCTGAATGCTTTGCGATTTAAACACGATCGTAATATTTGGAAAATATCGTTGCCTTGTTCTAATGGAATCTGACAAGTCTCTAGTATTTGAAGGGTATCAAAAAGATGATTTGTATGTGGTAGATTTCTCAGCAGGACCACAGCTTGCCGTATGTCTTCTAGCAAAGCTTCAGAATGCTGGCTCTGGCATCAGAGGCTTGGGCATGCTGGCATGAGGAACCTCCACACCCTGGCAAAGAAGAAGCATGTCATAGGCATCGAGGGCGTCAAGTTCAAGAAAGATCACTTATGCGATGCCTATGAGGCAGGAAAGATGACGAGGGCCAACCATCCCTCGAAGACAATCATGACCACTACTCGACCCTTCGAACTACTTCACATGGATCTTTTCGGTCCCACTCATTACTCAACTCTTACTACTACTGCTTGTCTCTATGGCTTTGTCATTGTTGATGATTATTCTAGATATACTTGGGTGCACATAATCCTTTACAAGACTGAAGTGCAGGATGTCTTCAGACGCTTCGCCAATCGAGCAATGAACAACTATGATGCCAAGATAAAGCATATCAGAAGTGACAATGGCACTGAATTCAAGAACACTGGCCTTGATACATATCTTGATACCTTGGGCATCACACATGAATTCTCAGCCCCGTACACGCCACAACAGAATGGGGTCGTTGAACGCAAGAACAGAACACTCATTGAGATGGCCAGAACAATGCTAGATGAATACAAGACTCCAAGAAAATTCTGGTCTGAAGCCATTGATACTGCATGCCATACAATCAATCGTGTTTATCTTCACAAGCTTCTGAACAAGACATCTTATGAGCTCCTTACTGGGAAGAAGCCAAATGTCAGTTACTTCAGAGTATTTGGCGCCAGGTGCTAGATCAAGGACCCACATCACACCTCAAAGTTTGCACCAAAAGCACATGAGGGTTTTATGCTTGGATATGGAAAGGATTCACACTCCTACAGAGTCTTCAATCTCTTTCATTACAAAGTGGTTGAAACAGTGGATGTGCGGTTCGATGAGACTAACGGTTCACAAAGAGAGCAACTGCCAAATGTGCTAGATGAAGTTCCATCCAGTGAATCAATCAAGCTAATGGGAACTGGAGAAATTATACCTTCTGAAGCTCATCCTGAAGAAGAACTTATCATCTCAGCACCTGATCAACATGAAGACAATGCTCAGCCTGAAGACATTCCTTCTAACAACGACAATGATCAGCAAGAGCAAAATCTTTGCCCTGTACATCCTTGCGTTGCCAATGAAGTGCAGATTAAAAGAATAATTGATAGCATCAATGCACCCGGTCCACTCACTCGTTCAAGGGCAACTCAGCTAGCAAATTTCTGTGGGCACTTCGCATTCGTCTCAATAACAGAACCCAAGAAAGTTGAAGAAGCCTTCATGGAACCTGAATGGATTCAAGCTATGCAAGAAGAGCTTCAACAGTTTGAGCTGAATAATGTATGGGAACTGGTCAAGCGTCTCGATCCTCGGAAGCACAACATAATAGGCACCAAATGGATATACCGCAACAAGCAAGATGAGCATGGTCAAGTTGTCAGAAACAAAGCTCGTCTCGTTTCTCAAGGATATACTCAAGTGGAAGGCATTGACTTCGATGAAACATTTGCTCCTGTGGCTAGACTTGAAGCCATACGCATACTGCTGGCCTATGCAAATCATCACAACATACTTCTTTATCAAATGGATGTGAAGAGCGCCTTTCTCAATGGCAAGATTTAAGAAGAAGTGTATGCTACACAACCACCTAGCTTTGAAGATCCAAAACATCCTGACATGGTATACAAGCTCAACAAGGCACTGTATGGCCTCAAACAAGCCCCTCGGGCCTGGTATGACACACTCAAATACTTCCTGAAGAGCAAATGCTTCATACCTGGTTCTCTCGACCCCACTCTCTTCACGAAGACATATGATGGTGAACTGTTTGTGTGCCAAATATATGTGGATGACATTATCTTCGGCTGCACCAATCAGAAGTACAGTGAAGAGTTTGGATATATGATGCGAGAGCAATATCAAATGTCTATGATGGGAGAGCTGAAGTTCTTTCTCGGTCTTCAAATATGACAGCAACACAACGACATCTTCATATCTCAAGAGAAGTATCTCAAAGATTGCCTGAAGAAGTTCGGTATGCAAGACTGCAAAGGCTTCACGACGCCAATGCCAGCCAAGCATCATCTGGGTCCTGACGACAATGGTAAAGAGTTCGATCAAAAGGTATACCGCTCCATGATTGGTTCTTTACTTTATCTATGTGCATCTAGGCCAGATATTATGCTTAGTGTTTGCATGTGTGCTCGATTCCAAGCGGCACCAAAGGAGTCGCATCACTTAGCTGTGAAGCGAATTCTTCGATATTTGGCTCACACCCCAACTCTAGGATTATGGTATCCAAAGGGCTCAGAGTTTGATCTAGTTGGATTCTCGGATGCTGATTATGCTGGTGACAAAGTTGATCGCAAGTCTACATCAGGCACATGTCACTTTCTAGGACGATCACTTGTATGTTGGTCTTCAAAGAAGCAGAACTGTGTATCTCTCTCCACTGCTGAATCTGAATACATTGCTGCTGGATCTTGCTGCGCTCAGCTTCTGTGGATGAAGCACACGCTCAAGGACTATGGCATTCATCTCAAGCAAGTGCCACTCTACTGCGACAACGAAAGCGCCATCAAGATTGCCAACAACCCAGTTCAGCACTCGAAGACAAAGCACATTGAAATTCGTCATCACTTTCTCAGAGATCATGTTGTGAAGGAAGATATTGATATCATACACGTCAACACTGAAGAGCAATTGGCAGATATCTTCACCAAGCCCTTGGATGAGAAGAGATTTTGCAAGTTACGGTGTGAGCTAAATATCCTGGAATCCTCAAATGTCCTGTGATCAGGCACACATCCTAACCCTAATGCATATTGATGACTTAGATGTGCAACACACGAAGTAAAGTATATCTACAATCAATGAAGACATACATTCTAAGTGTGAATACATTAATGTGGAATTTGACTTCAGAGCGCCACGATAATTGTGCGTCGTGTCTGGGTCTAATACTTCCTATACGGTGGGTAACGCCACCACCAAATGTTCTATTTTGAAGTGTTTCACTCATGGCGTTGCCTTACTATGTCTTCACATTTGGTTTGGCTTCAATCTCAACATGTCTTCGTGATTATCTTCACTATGTTGATTATATATATACTGGTGTTCTGTCCTCTACAGCATTCACTTATAGCTATGTCTTCTTGTTGAATCTTTTGAACTAAGTGAATGTGATCGGACCCTAACCTCTCTATGCTATCTATCTCAAACCCTATCTCTCCAAATCATATGCATTCTATTGAAACTGTCAAATGTCTTCTCTGCGTCCTTGTCAGCAGAAGATACAAAGACAAACCTTAAGTCCACTTTCAATGCTCATTCCTCCACATGAAACTCGGAGAAGTAGGAACGACCACCCAACAATCCAGGCGTGCATGGGACGTGGAACAAACCCCAAAATTCTGCATGATGGCCACGTGTTCCTCAGATGCGAATCGCCAGGGGCACCTGTGTAATAATGCAGTGCCACCCCTGTACCTATAAATACACACTTCACGGCGGTCATTATCTCTTCTTCCACTCTCGCACGAACCCTAGCGCCACCGCTAGCCCTCAACAACGCCGGCGACGAAGCGCTTCGCTGCCGCAACCTCTACGACGTCGTCTTCACGCTGACAGCGGACATCGTCCTCTCCGCCGTCGCCATAGGTGTCCTCCGTCGCCAAGTTAGGGCACGGAAGATCGAACTGCTCGGCCTCATCTTCCACTCTGTCTAGCAGTTCTTAGTGTGGTAAATAAAACTTCCTTTTTACGGCACCGTTGATCCTATGGCTTTGTCACTTTCTACCACAGGCAGTTTCTATTCACACAAGTTAGATCTCTCTCATACTGCATCTCATAACATGCCTAGTATATTCACTTATGCTTCACAAAGTAGTTAGATTCCTCACTTGTACTGATCTCTGGATTCGTACAAATCTGGAACCAACTCCTTCTCTATGAGTGAATGTCTTCGCACGATGAGGTCAATGTCTTCTAAACTGATTTATATTCAAAATCTTCTGAGAATGCATATGACCTCTTCCCCTTCCCTCGCACCTTAATGCTGTCACAGGTACATGTCCGTGGGAGAATCCCTTGGTTCTCATAGTCTGTATTCATTTGCAGAATTCTTACAACATCATATAAATTCTCCCGAAGCAAGTTCATGTTTGTCCAGCAAGCAAAAATCTTTGAAGCCTTTGAACGTGTTGAAGCCTTTCAGTTTAAAGTTCATGGCTTCAGAGAAATCAGCAAGGAAGGGTCGCAGAAAGCGTCGTGGAGAAACATCTAGAGATCTGCCAAATGACCTCTCAGAACTGTACAAGACAGATCCTGAAGAGGATTACAATCAACGCAAGACCCGAATCCAATGGATTCGAAGAAATTGGGCAGAACAATGGTTCAAATACCGATTTGTAACCCAGGAACATGCTGAGAAAAATGCCATCAAGAGACCGTGGGGAGACATCCTATACAAGAATCTTCAACCCAAGAACAGAGATGAAGCCATTGAACAAGTCTTCTATCCCTGCATGGTCCGTGGGCCACAGCCTGCTGATGCACACCCATCGTCACTACTATGGTGTCGTGATGACATTCTGTTCAAGCGCAACTTCCAGTTTGCCCAGAACTCGGCGAAGCAAAACAAGAAGACATTGGGACTAGACTTCAACCTTGGTCCCTCAACTCCAAGGGCTGATGGCACACGAGATGCAGAACCCAATGTCGTCGGTCCTTTCTACAACCTTGAAGGCCTCATCACCCATATCTCGGTTCAAGGGACTGCAGTGAATGAGCCTGCAGCTAACGCTGAATTAGATGAAGCGCCTGCAGCATCGAAGCCAAAGAAGTTGAAGAAGCCTAAAGCTTCCAAGCCTGCCCCTTCACCAAAAATCTCACGGGCGAAGCCACTGGCAACTGCACCTCCTGAAGACAGTGTGCAGTCCGAAGATTTATCACGCATCTCCAAGCCCCAGAAGGTCAAGATGCCTCTGCCACACACCGGCCAAGAGCTAACAGCTGCTGCCATTCTGCGCAATGATGCCATTGATCTGTCAAGTGATGAAGATCTTGGAGATGACGCTCTTGAGCAACTCATCAAGAGCAAAGAAGAAGCAGAAATCTTCAATGATCTGCCTCTCTTTGATGTAACAGTCGTTCACAACTTCATTGATGAATGGTTTGACACGCCAAACATCAGCTTTGACGATCTCCAACTACCCATTGGCCTCAGTGTCGCCTTCCATGGCGCCATTGCTTCAGAGTTAGCTATCGCCCAACACATTGTTGAACTGAAGCAGAAGATTGACTTTGAGAAATCTCAGTTCAAGAGGCATATGGCCAAGCTCAGCGTGCAAGACGTGAAGAATTTCAAGATTATGCTGCATGAGCTCAAGGAAGCCTTTCTAAAGAAACATGCAGAAGCTCAGGGTTCTCGTGAGCGCATGAAGGTCCTGGCTGATAGGTGTGTGCTAGCCTACAATGAGGCTAAGAAGCGCAAGGCCCTTGGGCGTCCTGGCATCGACACCAGGATGGCTGCCAAGAAGCAGAAGAAGCCCGCTATGGCTGAACCTGAAGCACCAAGGCAGGAGGTAGATCCCCTTGTCTTCCCAACTAGCATGACTAGCCCGAAGCCAAAGGCCAGGTCAACCGCTTCAGAACTGAAGAAGACCAGGACTGCTGAGGCTGAAGCAAGGAAGAGAAAACATCCTGAAGCCTCTGCTACTGCCCCCGCCAAGAAGAAAAGAAAGACCAACAAGAAACGGGCTGCTCCCACAGAGCCCTTGATTGTTGAACCCATTTCCATGGTTCACCCCGACGCCGATCCACAAGAACATCAACTGACTGTCCATGAGCCTGCTTTCACAGAGGCTCATGAAGCTGAAGACTTTCCAGCAGCTGATCCAATCGCTGCTGAAGACATTGGTCATCATGACCATGTTGAAGATGATGCAGCCCTTCCTCAGCTAGAGCACCAACAGGTATCATCGCCTGTGCTCACGCACAATGAACTCATCAGCATTGGTCGTCCACTGACACCAATAGCACAGGATGCTTCGTGGGCTTATCGCCCACAAGAGGAAGAAGACTCTGAGGCCCAGCCAACACAAACTCCACAGGCGTCGCCCGCGTTGCGCAGGCTTCGCAAAGGTCCAAGGCCTCAAGTCTCTGCGTCTGAAGCTAAAACTGCTAAAGACATTCCGGCTGCATCAGCCGATGAAGAAGAAGTACCACAAGCTGCTACTCCCCTGTCCCACCAAGAAGCAGTTCTCGAGGAGAACGTGATCGTAAGCGACCCTCCAGCTCGTCAAATGGAGGTTGAAAATCTTGCGGCTGCCACCACCAACACCACTGAAGCCACTGACGCTGTCATGGCTGAAGCTAATGTGGAGCCCTCACCAACAAAAGCACCAGAAGTCAGCAAAGCCACTGATCCCGCCACTTCTGTTCCTGAGTCTGTTGCCGGTCCCCAGTTCGACTATCATGTTGAGTACAGGCCTCAGGTACAGAAGCCAATCCCAAGATTGCCAAGGTTCCTAGGTCCTGCATCAGCACCTAGCTCCTTCAATATCAATGGCTTCAGAGCAGACAACACATTCTTCAACAGCTCCAGGAACCCCTACTCCAGGGAAAGAATATCATCTGATCGGTTCTGGAGTTATCCACAGTGAAGCTATTACTCATGTGTTCTTTACAACCAAGGTCGCATCTTCCCACACAAGCGCCTTGACATTGAAACAATAGCTGGTCTGCCCTGTCTGGAAGAAGCTCTGGATTGCTTCAAAGAGGTTGGACTACTGCCGTTCGTCACTGACCAAGAGCATTGGAATGAAGAGTTGTTGCTCCAATTCTATGCCACACTTCACATCCGCGGGTATAGCAGAGATCCGAAGACTTGGGTCCTGGAGTGGATGAAAGGAA
Organism: Triticum aestivum; assembly: GCF_018294505.1. Classification (NCBI taxonomy): domain Eukaryota; kingdom Viridiplantae; phylum Streptophyta; class Magnoliopsida; order Poales; family Poaceae; genus Triticum; species Triticum aestivum. The sequence goes on from NC_057797.1 coordinate 502,832,689, forward strand.
ACGTTCATCACAAAGCCAAAGCCTTTGACATCATTGAGCTCACTGCTTTGCCCACTCCTGGCGATCTCTACGAGCATGGCTGTCAGCTTCATAATGAAGCTATTGAGAGCATCTTTCAGAAGACTAAACCTAATATGAGTCAGATGCTCAGTATGATGAAGCCATTGCCCCAAGATGCTGCTTATCCCACGGAGTTCTTTGTTGAAGACCTTGAGTATCTGCCAAGAACCATTTATCACATCATAAGGCGAACTCTCTGGCCAATCAAAGGACATTCTCCCCATGCCAAGCTGGAAGGTACAATGAAGACTTTGGTCTTCTACATTCTTCATGGAAAATGCTTCAATACACAGGATTTCTTCATTCGCCAACTTGCTGCATCTGGCTCTGATCTGTTTGGTTTGAAGTTCTACGCCCCTTGGGTGATGCGGCTGATCAAATTTCACTCCGCTATCTCATATCAACCCTCGGCCCGGAACCATCGGATCTTTTTGCCTGATGTCGATATGTCTATTGAAGCCATCTATCCTGAGCCTGCCAAGGAACCTCTCAGTCTTCAGAATGCAGAGCATCAAAGTTTCACTCAGAACATTGAAGGCGTTGAAGTTGTAACTCGTGTGTATCCTTTGGCTGGCACTACACGTGCACTGCATCCTGCTCTCACTGAAGCCACTAATAGTACAACTGCTCCACGACCCAAGAAGCGCACTCGTGTTCTCAACGACTGAGAGCTTCTTGTGGCTCTTCACCAGAAACAGGATAGGCATCATGACTGGCTGAAGCGTCAGATGCAAAGCCTCTTGGTTGATGTTAATCGCATTCGCAATATTGCCACCAAGAATACTTTTGTTGCCCATGAAACCTCTCGCCGCACATGGAAAGAGCTAACACTGATGTGTTCTGAAGATGATCTTCAAGAGGATGGCTTCACTGAGTGATTCAAGTTTGACTCCACACCTCCTCAAAGGGCAGTGCTGCGACGAACTCCATCCCTTGAAGACTCTGAGTTCTCTTCCTCTGCTACAACTGTGAATGCCAGAGTAATCGAGGATGAAGACGATGCTACTTCACCACCACCTCCTTCAGCATGCTTCGACTCTGCTCCAAGCTCTTCAGCACCGCCAAACACAATCAACGACCCTGCTGCTTCACCTACTCCTCATGGGAACGAGTAGATGCTCTATGTCTTCAAACCTTTTTGGTCCTTACTGACAAAGGGGGAGAAGCATATGAGGTTGATAGTCTTCAAGCGGGTCCATATGGGCGGGTGCTTTATATTTTTGCTTCGTGCTTACAACTCTCGTTTTGCTACATTTGGTTCTTTGAGTTGTAACACTTAAACTCGATGGTCGTCTGCTACTTATTTGCCACCTTGTGTTGCGATGATAAATTCCGCATGTGCGACGATAAATTCCGCACTTAGATCATTCTGCAGACATCCAATTTCCATTATGCATGTCATTATCTTCATATACTTTCACATGCATAGTGGATTGTCATCATAAGTTGAAGTGGATCTGCCCAAGTACAACCTGCCATGTGCATTTGCATTCCAAAAGCAAATTACTTATATGCACATCTTCAGGGGGAGCCCTTGCAACTTATGAAGACAATTCCTTATCCTTTACAATTTCACAGATTATATTCCCCGTTGAAAACTTCAACTAGTTTGTCATCAATCACCAAAAAGGGGGAGATTGTAAGTGCATCTAGTGCCACCCCTAGTTGGTTTTGGAGTATTGACGACAAACCTAGTTGAGGGACTAATGTGTTTGTGAGAATTGCAGGATAACACAGGTAGAAGTCCCTCATTGATTCAGTTTTCCTACCAGAGATGACCCCTAAAAATGTATGAAGACATTGAAGTCAAAGGTGGTATATGAAGATATTCACATTGAAGACTATGACAAGAGAAGACACCACATGAAGCCTATGGAGCTCGAAGACTTAGATCTTTCGTAGTTCTCTTTCTTCTGTGTTGAGTCATAGGAACCACCGTACTGTTAAGTGGGGTCCAAGAGAACCAGTCAGAATGACTGAAGTGATGCTTAAACAAAACCTATGTCTTCGAGTGAAGACTTTGAGAGCGAATCTTGTCCAGAGTTGGGCAAGTCAGCTTTGCTTGAAGCCCAAGTAAAGTTGCCGTGTGAGTTTGAAATCTGACCGTTGGAACACGTGTCAGTTCCTTAGTGACCCAGGGTCATTTCGGACAAATCAGGTCGGGTTGCCAAGTGGCTATAAATAGCCCACCCCCTACAACCATAAACGATTGGCTGCTCAGATTCAGAGTACGGCTTTTGTCGTTTGAGAGCAACCCACCTCGAAGCCTTTGAGAGAGAATTCCTTGTGAGGATAAAGCCCTAACCACCCAGAGCCAAAGAGAATTAGGCATCACTTAAGTCTTCTTGTCTTTGTGATCTGAAGACTTATTACACTTGAGGACTGTGCACCCTCCAGCCGGTTAGGCGTCGTGTTCTGAGCATCCAAGAGACATTGTGGATTGCCGATGAACAAAGTCTGTGAAGGTTTGGGAGTCTACCTTGAAGACTTACCAGAGTGATTGGGCGAGGTCTGTGTGGCCTTAGCTCAAGGGGAATACGGTGAGGACTGGGTGTCCTGAGCTGCGTGTTCAGGACTGGGTGTCCGGGACTGTGTGTCCTAAGGTTTAAATACCTAGCCGCCCTAACCAGACGTACAGTTGTCACAGCAACTGGAACTGGTCGAACAAATCATTATCTTCAGCGAGTCACTGGTTTCATCTTCCCTTCCCTTTACTTACTGTTACTCCTTGTGAAGTCATTGTATGTTCGCACTATCTTTTGTCTTCACTGAGTGACTGCGTGTTCTGTGTGGCTTCACAATATCTTCCTACCTGATCCTTAATACATTGCTGCTATTAGTCATTGTGCTTTCACTCTATTGAATACTTGACTATGGCTTGCTAGTGTAGTCTACCTTCCACTGAAGGGTAATAGGTTTATTTCTATCGTTTGTCTTCATAACTTCCACGTTTTGAAGACTTTCATAAAAATCGCCTATTCACCCCCCCCCCCTCTAGTCGATATAACGCACTTTCAATCCCTTTCTTATTCAGTACATGGGATGTGTGAAGATTACCCCTCTTGCGACAAGCCTACCATGCGGCTATGCCTCTAAGTCATGCCCCGACACGTGGGAGATGTAGCCGTGTTGTGGGTGTTACAGAACAGTAGCCCGTGGAGGGGTGGTTGAACAGGAGCCTGTGGAGAGGGCTGGTTGAACAGTAGCCGGTGGAATAGCATGCGGTGGAGGCTGGATGACTGGGAGCCCGTGGATGAACAGTCGCAGGTGGAGGCTGGAGGAGGTCGACGGTGGATGAACAGTAGCTCGTGGAGGATGGAGGGGGTCGACGGTGGAGATGAACAGTATCCCGTGGAGTCCTGTTTTGCGGTACACCACACCCCTCCCGATGAACAGGACCCCCGTTTCGACCGTAGCGCTCCAACACAAGTCCGTTTCCTCCATTTTGCGGTACGCCATACCCCTCCTGATGAACAGGACCCCCGTTTCGACCGCAGGAGGTCTGTTTCCTCCGTTTTGTGGTACGCCAGACCCCTCCCGATGAATAGGATCCCATTTCGACTGTGGCCGGTCTAACACAAGGCCATTTCCTCCGTTCTGCGGTATGCCAGGCCTCATTTACATCGGCTGTTCCGTCCAAGCCGTCCCGATGAACACGACGACGCATTCCGTTCCGACCCAGCCGGTTGGCTCCCCATGAACATGACGACGATGCTGTTTCTCCGTTCTGACCCAGCCATGTACACGAGCCCTGGCCGTATGTATGCGTGAGTAGGCATTCGAGACCCTGCCCGTATGTACATATGTGGCCGTATTTTCTTTCCTGCACACTGGCTGATGTACGTACGTGTACATGCTACGTGCGCGCCTCTACTACGACACGTGCGCGCCTCTACATGGACCAGTATGTACGTACACGTTCGTGACCAGAATGACAATGCTACGTACGCTTCGACCAGGTGGGTCCCGACTGTCAGGCACTTCCTTGCATGCGAAGATGTATCTGGTGAGTCCCAGCAGTCAGGGGGGCGAATTGTTTTTTTTTTGCCGGGACGCACTTCCTTGCGTGCGAGGATGTCGTTGGTAGGTCCCAGCAATCACGGGGGAAACGTTTTTTCACGAAATACGGTTGCCCGTTCGGTTGGTCCCTGCTGTCAGGTGGAGGAACCATTATTTTCCGCGTAATAAGGAGGCACTTCCTTGCTGCGGCCGTCGACCCAGCTGTCAGCCTCTCCACGTATAGTCCATGTCTGATGGAAGCCATTCCTTGACCATGTTGACCACGACGTGCCGAGAGCACCAGGGCGGTGGACGATGGCGAGGGCTAGGAAGGGGACGACGCGGAGCCGGGGAAGACGCGACAGTGGATTCCCACACGTAGAGGACTATGAGGGTTCACTGGTTCACTGCGGTGTGAGGCTGCCGTCGCCGCAGAATAAACAGGGGGTGTGGGTGAGTAGAGGGATGGCCTGGCTAGCGGTGGGAGTAGTAGGGGCGGTGAGGCCTCCACGACATCGCAGCCAGCCAAGGGAGGTAGGAGCACGAGGCAGGACCGACGCTGGTTAGGGCGGCTGGAGCAAGAAGACCAAAGGTTGAAGAAGCACTACGGCCGTTGGATGGACATCGTACGGTCACTGGAGCTAGAATCGTGCATATTGACTAAGTTGACAAAGCCCTCCGTCCCCGTCAACTTAGTACGCCCACAAGTCAGCCTCCCACTATACTAGGTCCTAGCTAGCAGGGGGAGTATTCATTTTTGTGCGTAATAAGGAGGCACTTCCTTGCGTGTGAAGATATAGCTGGTGGGTCCGAGCTGTCAGCGGCGGTAATGTTTTTTTCACGAAATACGGAGGCCCTTTTGATGGGTCCCAGATGTCAGGTGGAGGAATCATTATTTTGCGCGTAATAAGGAGGCATTTCCTTGCGTGCATCCGTGGACCCAGCTGTCAGCCTCTCCACGTACAATCCACTTCAGATGCATGTCGGTCGTCGACCACGCTGACCAGGCCGCGCTGAGAGCACCAAGGCGGTGGACGACGGCTAGGCCTAGGAAGGGAACGACACGGGGCTAGGGAAGACTCGACAGTTGTTTTCCACTCGGAGGGGAGTACGACTATACGAGGGTTTACTGGTTTGTCTGCCGTCGCCGTAGAATAACAGCAGGTATGGGTGAGTAGAGGGGTGGCTAGGCCAGCAATTGGTTTACGGTGGGGCGGTGAGGCCTGCGCGGCAGCATAGCCGGCCACGGGAGGCAGGAGCAGGCGGTCACACCGGCGCTGGATTTGGCGGCTGGAGCAAGAAGATCAGAGAATGAAGAAACACGACGGTCGTTGGATTGGCATCCAACGGTTACGTCTGCTAGAATCGTTTGTTGACGTATATAATAACTACAAAAATCTTGCATACGCGCCAACTTAATAGGCCCACAAGTCAGACCATTCCCTCTTTTTTTAATAATTTATATATAGCTCATTGCGACTTCTTATGAAATTTATTGCAGTCCATTTTTTTGGTTGGCCAAGGCCAATTACGCATATTTCTGTGGGTTCCAAACTATTTTTAATACCGAAATGTCGAGCCAGATTTAAAGTACTTTGAAGATATATTTAAATTAGGTTAACGCCCAGTGAAATAGGAATCTGAAAATGTGATTTTTTTAGAAATTATAAAGTAATTGCCAATTTTCATCTGTTTTTATATTTACAACCCATTTCATATTACTTTCATGATTTGCAGGCGTCTTGAAAGAGTTGCAGCCCATCAGGGTGTAGAAAAATATGTAGGCCTAGATTGGGTATTCTTCAGAAAAAAACTGGGCTCATTTTCACAAAGAAAAAATAGCTGGGCTGGTCACACGGTGAACATAAAATATAAGTCTGGCCTAGACGGGTCACAGCCCATTTCAAACCCCGCTCCGTCTCAACAATAACAAAAAAAATACTGCTCGAGCAGCTACGTCCCAGGTGTCAGCCGATCTTGTGCTGTTCTCTTGTCTATTGCCTATATACGCTCACAATGCCATGGGTCCAAGATGTCAGGAAAACACTAGGAGGAAGCATTTTATTTTTACATATGCTGACATGGTGGGCCCCTACTATCATCCTCTCCATGTACTTCTGCCGATTCCCGTTGTATGTTGACCATGTTGACAACACGAGAGGGCAGCGCCGCGGCGAGCGCGCCAAAGCACGTGGAGGACGACGATGAGGCGTCGAACGTCAGTGTTAACGATTTAGGAGATGGTGGGCGGCGATGCATGCGCTGAGGCGCAGCCAGCCGTGGGAGGCGGAAGCAGGCGGCCCCGCCGGCGCTGGTTTGGTTTTGGCGGCTGGAGGAAGACATGACTGAAGAAACACGACAAACTGTAAAAGCATCCGAAGTACTTAACAACCTTAACTGAAACCAGTAGGGGCACTTAACAACCATAGCTGAAAGCAGTATGAGTACTTATACAGGTTCAACCATACAAAGCACTCCTCGAACAGTGCTACTTTGCCAACAGTTAACCAAGGGCGAGGCCGCCAAGCCCCAGGACAAGGCCCAGGCGCCACCCCGCGCATCCACAACCTTCTGAAAGCAGCTTCATCTCGCAATGTGGTCAATAAACAGGATATTCGCTTTAGAGCCATGGAAAAGTAGGAACATAATCTTCTATCCTATTCTCCAAGATGGACGGGCCTTCATTATTTGAGACCACCCATGAATAAGTATCTTTTCACCTCCAAGGGGAATGGAGTAGGTCGACATAAACATCATGTTCTGACCAAGCGCAAGTCTGACCCGACCATGGTCAGGCATCTGTATAGGAACAATAGAACTGGGCAGTTTCTATTTCAAGAAGATCACAGCTGTAAAACTGTGTATAAGCAATAGTTTATGAACAACATATATAACAGAAAACAGCTCGTACCATAAGTTTCTCGACACAGTTGGACATGTTCAATGAGTGCAGCAGTGGCACACATATCCCACGTGGTCTTCCACCATTGAAACACCCCACAAGGACCTCAAGACGATCAATAAAGTGTAGAAACTTGTGGATGTCGTCCCAGTCAACTTCAGTGCCATCAGTAACAGTCGAGTTGTTACAGAATAATAAACGAGCAGCCTGCTTAACTCTGAAAAAACCTACACGTGCCACCAATTATAAGAAAATATTAGTTAGAAGTAGCATCTTCTTGCGAGATTCATTGCTACTTCTAAAGTTAAATTGTGATTAGTTATAAAGAATAGGTGGATTAAGTAGTAATCGAGGCAACAAGCAAGAATCAGATACAAAACTAACATGGATGAACAATTGGAATGACGTCGGGGTGGAAGATCGCAGTGAAGATGAGACCAGGTTCTGCTATTTCCATCAACATTCGTGCGCCAACTTTCAGTCCCTAACACTTGAGAAAGTTTATCCAAGTTCGGCCATAAAAAAACAGCGACCTTCTTGGTTCATGAACCCAACTCGGAACTTATATACATGGCTTGTCTTCACTGTGACCATTAAACTGGTGTATTCAGTTATGGCAAGGTCGAGCATCTTGAGTACATGTGTTCTGGCAGAACAGATAATGCATTGCAGGAAAAATAATATGAGAACACAATGTATTCCCTATCCAAATCTAGAAATAACTTCCTCCTTCACGTCAGTGTTGACCATCGTACTGGTAGTACCTTTTATCCAAATATAGCAATCCAAATATCCAAATTAGTCGACAGCATGTTTAAAAAAACCCCACCCTCCCGGATAGAAAAGAGGATTCTAGGAACATACTGTGCGTGTTTTAAAATCTTGTGTTAGGATGAGAAGGAACTAGTGTGGCGTCTCGCCTAGGGCGCGGAAACCTGTAGGGTCCTCGCACTTTGGGCACTGCAAATGAAGCACACTAGATTTACTAGGAAGAAAAATGCATCAACGGCGACAGTTGCCATCCTCGGATTACCCGCGACCAAGGGACTTGGATTTATCGGGGATGGATGAAGAATTCGTACCTGGTTCTCCATGAGAAAACCCTATGCAATCACCAAGAGGGGTTTTCTCTGAACAAGCAAATGAGGGAGAAGGGGATTTAGGCCCAGTGAAATATTGCCGCTTCGTCTGTCCAGCTTACTGCTAAAGCTGGAAAGGGGGGTTTATGATTTGACGGCTCATTGGGCATTACTGCAGCGCTACGATCGGGGTGTGTCTACCATGCAGTTATGCATTCTAATTTGTGCATATGGCACGTGGACCCCGTTGCCGGATGCCCCACATATCACCGAAAGGAAGTAGAAAGACAGGAGTAACTAGTTACACATGAATATATTTTTGACAGAGAGATACTCCCTCTCTGTATAGAAATATACAAATCTTTTATATCGCAACTTTATACATAAGAAAAATCAAGGGGAATATATATATAACATATATAATTATAAAAACAGAGTTGTTTTTAACACAGTATAGACGAGTTGGTGATGATGGTGTGCCTGCCATCCTGCAATATAGGTCGTCCGATTTATATCTAACAGATAGAAAGGAAACTATGGTAATTTTGCAAAAAGGTACCCACACACCTCTCCACATTTGCAAATAAGGCCTTCCCTCGTTCATCCTTTTCTCCCACAAGATAATATACTCATACAAATGCATCTTGATGTTACGTGTAATGCACGGGCATTATGGGGGTTCAGCTAAGAATATAATACTCAGACAGGCTCACGGTTCTGGACTTTGGGTCGCGGGCCCACCCTGCATGTTTGGGGGGACATGTGTTCTACCTCAGCGCTTTTCATATTGCAAGTGATCGGTACAGCGCTGGTTTTAGATGTTGTCGCAAGGCGAATACACAAAATTGAATAAAGCACGATAGCTGTCGGAATGAAATCGAACGACAGTTCCTAACCAGCAATGAGAGTTGCGAATCTATCAACGATATACCCTGTGATAAATAATACTGTCGTATTACTTATACACACAGGACACATGTTTCACCATGCCAGATTATTACATCAAAATCTCTCGGAGGATATATCAGTTCGGCAGTTGCGTGCTGCTACTGAAGAATTTCAAACTTGATTTGGACCAGGCTCTCCTTGCCGAGAAAGTTCGATTTTGAGATCATCCCCTACCGCAAGATATGATTTAGATTTGAACCTTAACCATCCTTTGTACTTACGGTATATTGACCAGGTTCATTCACACCAAGGCTGCGCATGGTTAGAGAAACTTGGCCACTGTCACCCGGATTGTTGAACGACTCCCTTTTTGCTCTAGGAATTCTCTGTTGGCAAACAAGAAGACATACCCAAACAGTTAGATCAACACATTGAATCATGCGGAAAAAAGAACGAAGCACTTGGGCGGCCAATGCTTACCAAGAAGGTGGACATGTCGGTTTTTGTAAGGACTTTGGTATATGAAGTGCGAACTGCAGCCCAGTCTGTTGCCGGTGCAACTGCTCGTTTGGTTGCCGCTGCACGGGCCGGAGCAGATGCAAGTGCAAGTGTTGGTGCAGGTGCCGAAGCCGCTGTTGCTGCCGGAGATGGTGCTCCTTGTAGAGCTGGTGCCGGTGTCAGAGCAGGTGCCGGTGTCGATGCCCGATCCTCTGGTAGATCAGCCCGATCCGCTGACGTGGTCGGTGCCCAATCCTTAGCTGGATTAGACTGAGTTGCTGCCGCTGTCAGTGCTAGAGCAACTGTCGGTGCTCAATCCATTGCTGAAGGTGGTACCGATGTGCGAGACATCGGCGATCATGTATGGTCTGCTATGATCAGCTTTCTAACTTGACTAGGCTCCGTGATCGTGATCAATTTTTTCTTCATTTCTTTTGAACGCGAGAAGGACTAATTGTGGCGTTTTTGTTAAACCAAACTGCAGTTCATCATAGGGATTCATCTTGTACTCAGACAACAGACTAATCCAATTTTTCCAGTAATATAAGTGATGGATAGTGCCTTCGTTACTGACACGACATAAGAAGTGAAACCTGCAAAAATAACCATCATAGAGCAAACCAAACGTTTTATTCTATGATGAATGTCACATGGCAAAAACTGCATCGTAAAATTGTAGGAAAAGAAAGAAAACCTTACATTAAATCAATAAGATTTAGACAGTAAATCAATAAGATTTACTTGATGTTACACGAGTGAATCCTTACCAGGAAATCACTATGTTGAAGTACTAAACAGAAGATTGATCGTCCAACTATGGGTGGCATGCAGGGGCCCCGCCTACTCCCACAAGCAGGATAGTCCAAAGGTCGTGACAAATCGTATGGACTGAACATCCATGGGACTGGAAATCCCGGTTGGTGCGATAAACCCTGCAATGCATACAAATATTGGAGCGTAACCATAATTGATAAACCATCCTCACAAAAAAGATGATCTGGATACTTCAAAATATACAGACTTAATTGAGAGGACAGACATTAACATAGACCGTTCTCGGGACTGACCACACACCAAAAGCGGCAGTACTAAAAAACAATACAGGGTTCACAAACAAAAATCAAGTACTCAACAATAGTACTTATTACAGACAAGCAAAGTTGCACTAATTAAACTCTGAAGACTATTTCTTGCCACCGACCTACGGGATGAACCCTGCATAACTGACTAGGCCATGGACTTCATGAGAGATGTCTACATGCACCATCACCATCTCGTCAACCTTGGAGAACCTAACAGAGTGGTCTTTCCACTCATAAACATGATGATGAAGACATGCCGCATCAGATTTGTTGGGAAGCTTTACAAGAACCACACCCTTCGTAATTGAAGGCACAACCAGGAAATTGTTGTGGTCAAGTACAGCCTCGAGAACACGCCTGACAACAATGCTACAGGAAATCACTAGTTCAGGACACGTGGCGACAAGGACACAACAGCTGGATAGTTTAGCAGTAGAACTCATCCTCAGGTCTTCGAGTTCACACGGCATGACTTTGAGAACTTCATCTCCACCGCGGACCTATTTCTAATTCAAACAGAAACCATATTTTATTACTACCTCCGTTCAGAAAATATAAGATGATTTTCAATATTATACTCCATATATGACTACATATACGCATAGAAATGAGTGAACAAAGACGCTAGAACATGTCTTCAAAGGCATGAGAGCGGAGGGATCACTTGCAATATCCATAACACAAGTTACTGAGGCAAATATACCCTCTTCAAAGGTAGCATTGATGTTCATAAAGTACTCCAATTGAAAGTAATCTATAAGAAATCAGTGTCAACCTCTCGCATGTTTTGGTCAAAAGAGGAATTTAGAACCGTCATTTGGCACACAAAAATCACATGCAAGATCACCCAAAAAGTTGTACCACTAGTACTAGTACTGTGTGTTAGATGAAAAAACACGATCAAGATCGAGAAAAAGATCGTCAAGAATAGATATTACCTGGACTTGCTTAATGAGGGATCCCGGAGAGGAGGGCTTGGATAGGGCGATGGCTCTGAGCTTGTCTGCGGTAGTCTCGGCGGGGTGCTTGCGCTTCTTCGTACCATGAGCCTCGATGGTTTTAGCCAAAGCCATAGACATCACTTCGGCCGGTGCTCCAGCGTCCATCAAGAAACTGTCAAATAGAAATAAAAGAAAAGAAACCATAATCACAAACCCAAAAGAAGAATAGAGAGGGAGTTATAGGATCAGTCTCGGGGGTTGCAAGACCGGGCCTTGGCCAGAATCAACACTATTTATGCGCTCACATTTCCTTCTTTGGGAGAGAAGAACAATGGCAGAAGCAGGTCGGGGTTTTCTTGAAGAAATGAGGAACAAGATCAAAGAAGTGAGTTGGGTAGAGAGGAAGCTGAGAGAGAAGAGTGAAATGATGGTTGATTCATCCGTCCAACTTACTGCTGGAAAGGAGGGGGTTTTGTGATTTGACGGCTCATTGGGCATTACTGTGGCACTTCGATCGGGGTAGTCTATCGTTACTCTATTGCGGAGTAATTTAGTGCATGGATGGTGGTCCCCGGTGCTGGCTGTCCCACACATCGCGAAAGTGAGTAATTTAGTGCATGGCTGGAGGAGGATCCGCAGGGTAGAGCGTGTCCACTGTTTTTCTGAAGAAAAAAATGATTACAACAAGTGTTTCCACTCTTACGACGGAGGAGTTCGAAACACGGCAGCCACTTGAACATACATAGTGCTCCTACTACTAGGCATGTGCAGTGGTTCATACGTCAGTACTACATAATCTTGTTGCCAGTGTAGTAAGATATGACGACAACAAATGATGTTGTACGCATGTTAACTATATGAATAGTAATGTAGTAACATAGTACCGCTTTTTCGACTGTGCGGTCGAGATTGAACGGTGAGATCAATGTTAACAGAACTTGGTCTATAGCACACGGAGAGTACGGTGCTACAGTAGTCCACGAAACATGAACCATATGAAGCACGAATAGTGTTAGGCAGGGTGTATGAAGGGTGCACGGGATGGGAGCAAAAGTTCCCTTCTTGACCCACTTTTGGGTGTTTGGCAGAGTGTATGAAGGGTGCATAAGTCCACACTAGTAGGTTAACACAAATACATTAAGAGGAAACAACTATATTGAGATGAGAATGCAACCAAACACACCCACGCGCTTTGTGCTACAGTGACTGATCTGCATCGTCTGAGTTTGATCCAACGGTCATGTTGCGCTAAGACATGGACATGCCCATGCAGAGGGCGCCTAAACACCACCGAAGTCCCTCTGCTTGTCGAGGCGTATGATGTTGGTGATGCAGGGGGCGAAACGGCTGAAAGGCAATGCAATCTACGGGAAGGCGGAGGGAGCCAGCCGAGGAGCGGGGAATCTTTTGGTTTTCACCATGGTAAAACACCAGTCGACGACTTCTCACATCAGGGAGCAGTGGGTTTACAGGCGGAGTCATCGTGACTAATTGCTACCGTGCCTGCTCCCGTCAATCAAAAAATTAAAAATCCCATCGCCCCTGCTCCCGTCAATCAAAAAAATTAAAAATCTTGTCGCACCCAAACACCAGAGCAACGCCGCGGTGGATATTTAAATTTACCTGCCGGCAAGTAGATAAAAAAGGGGTGAAAAAAATGTGCCAGCGGCCTAGCTAAAGCCCAACTAGCTAGTCACCATGCTTCACTGATGTACTTGGTGGGAAAGGTGGTCTTTCGTGATTTGACGACTCATTTACTTGCTTCGGCGAAAACGCGCGGTAGGGCGTCCCACATCAGGAAGAATATATGCATGCAGCACCAGGGAGGACCCCAAAACCGCGCGATAGGGTGTGCCATGTCTCGGCACGGAGGAAAATGCGCATGTAAAAATATACTGTATCAGACGTAGTACCTATGGTTCGACCTCGGGACCTAGCCAGTCGGTCGAAAACACCCCACTAGCCACACAGCTTCATCATGCTAACGTGGCACGGAGGATAGGTGTGGTTAGCTCCGTCTCGACTAGCCACAATGTCTCTTGTTCTAGGCGATTCTTCTATTTTCCAAGATTTTTTTTAGTTGTAATAACACCAGGTAAAGCTAGCGCTGCTCTTCGTGTGTGCTCGTGCAAAGGTTAGACGATGGAGAGAAGAGAGAGATCGCAGACCTGGGAACCACCTATAAGTGAGTCAATGGTCATGCACATGTTGATGAGGCACTCCCTCTACTCTACTCAACATAATACTGTATAAAATCAAGTTATGGGACAAAGACAACAACCGTTGTTGTTTCAGGCTATTGACTTACGCTTTGTAGTCCAGGTTGCCAGTTCGAATCTTGTCTTTCAGATTTTTTTTAGTTTTAGGTCCAAATTTGATTAATGACAAGTGGGACCCCCATGTGTTGTTCCGATACTTCAGTGTAGGATGGTTTTTTGGAACAAACACTTTGCGCAGTTAGACAAGTAACGGCACGAGTTACACGTATTTTGCAAGTTTACGAACAAAAATGACAGTGGCATAGAATATCACATCCACCCCGCAGCTTAGATGCTATGGTGATACGAGTTTTTACACCGTTGGGAGTGAGATCCAATGGCTTGGGAGTAGTCTTTGTAATTATGCACAATTTCCAAACTCTCCAAAGAATTTTTTGCAAAAAAAACATTCAGGCCTCGTGTGTGCCGCTGCATCTTGGATCCAACGGCTCCCGTTGCTCATATTAGGTGCTCCCCGTAGCTTAATTACCCGCTACGATGATATGAGCATCTAGGTCGTATGATCAGTGATCAGATGGCACATGCGTAGTACTTGTACTTTCTGCGTAATTCCCAAACTCTCTCAGCCGTATATTGCAAAAACATTCAAACCTCCTACCGTGGGCCGTTAGATCTCTGTGAATTCGTATCACCATAGAATCTACGGTGTGGGAGCACCTCATATTCTCCCGTGCGAGAAAACATAAGGTGCTCTCGCAGCTTGGATGCTACGGTGATATGAGCTTCGAGGTTGTTTGATCTGAGATCCAATGGCATCTGAGCAGTCTTTGTGCTTGTAAGCAGTGGCCGAACTCTTTAGGGGCTTTTCTGCAAAAAAATCATTCAAACCAACCAGGAGGTGTTGGGTCACAAATCCAATGGCTCCGAAGAGCTTGTATCACCAAAGCATCTAAGGTGTGGTAGTACAAGATATTCTTACATACAGGAGAATATGATGTCCTCCTTCATCCTAGATGCTACGGTGATACGAGCTTCGAGGTCGTTGGATATGGGATCCAAGGGCATCTGAGTAGTTTTTGTACAAATTCTGTGCAATTCTCAAACTCATCAAGGTTTCCTGTAAAAATATTAAGACATCATGTGAGCTGCTATATCTCAGATCTACAAGCTCCAAGCAACTCGTATCGGTATATAGCATCTAAGGTATGGGGGCACCTGATATTCTCCAAGGGAGGAGGGGTGGGGGTGCACAACCAATCGGTGGTTGGGAGGGTGGGGACAAATATAATCTAAACAACCCTAAACAGAGCTTCACAATTTTATCTAAGGTTGAGGGGTTGACCCCCGACAATCATAGCTCCGCCTGATTAAACACAACATTTGCATGTACTGCAGTACTAGACATAATATTCATGTTTCGGTTTCATGTCCATTTTAAATATTGAATTGAGGACCATGCATGTCTTATATTTTACTCCCTTCGTTCCTAAATATTAGTCTTTTTAGAGATTTCAAATGGAGTGGCACATACGGATGTATATAGACATATTTTAGAGTGTAGATTCACTCAATTCGCTGCGTATGTAGTCACTTGTTGAAATCTCTAAAAGACTAATATTTAGGAACAAAAGGAGTATTTTTGAATTCGTGTCATACATGCATGGTTTGGAAAAATAGACGCATTATATTTATTGGATTGTTGTTGTGTTCGTGTGTGTGTGGTCATATGCTTAATACATACAAAGTTTTCTCACCTCCACATTGTTCATTTTTTAAATTTGAATTTGCATTGAAAAACTTACTAGGGATGCCATGAAATGTGAAATCCATGTTGAGATCACTATATCACAAACTCACTCTAATTCAACAACTCGTCATAAATCAATTACCACATTGAGATTAGTATTTGCAAGGAAAATACGTGCATTGTAATACACATAGATTCATTCAGCAATTTAAAATATTCCTTTTGTATTATCGAATGGTAGGACCCAATGGCGTAGTAGCCAGACCTTGGCTCGTGTTCATCCTAAAAAGATAAAATAAAAATAAAAAATCGGACTCATGTCCTTCTGGTGGCGTGCGTGGTACTCACATTAGGCAACACCAACACGTCGAGCCTCCGCTTTTCGAGTCGAAATATCTGGCGGCTAGAATTCCAGCCCTAGGAAATTCCCCTCATGTCCCCGGTCCATAATGACTACCAATGAACAACGGAGGGATGCTTTAGTAACTAGACAACGTTACCTACCATGTCGAGCACGGTTCAATTTCCCCGGTCCCGCTCGCCAAGGTCACCCGTCAACTGCATTGCCTAGTACTACTACTACTACTACTACTATTACTACCAGTACTACTACTACTACTACTACTACTACTACTACTACTACTACTACTACTACTACTACTACTACTACTACTACTACAGCAGGATGAGCACAGAATTGAGCCCGTTTGTTCGTGCCTAGTACTTGAGTTAATATATCAGGCAATGCACTGGTACGGAGGGATTATCCTTTTACTCTGCATATATAACTTGTCTGAAGTCTAACTAAGCAAAATGTTTGACCAAATCCTTTCTTAAGAAATACAACACGACAGATGTATGGCTTGAAAATTTATTGCATGATGCAGGTTATGATATTGTTTCGAATTCTGGATCTTAAATTTCAGAAAATCCAAAAGTGACCATAAATTCTTGAAACTGAGCATGGTCATGTGATATGGCACAAATATTACTTCATAATTTTTTTTCTTCAATTTGAGACAAGCTGCTTATGACAAGTTGCACAAATGAAGAGCCAAGGTATTTTGGAACAAAGACCTGTCATGTTAAGGCGAACACTTTCACTATTGAAACTGTGGGCGTTTACATGCCGCCACGAGTCCTGCTTCTCATCGGCAGGTGTCGTCCGAGCAAGCGTGTGAGTCGACCGGAGGCATGCGAGCAGACCGCTGCGTCGGCTGACAGGGGGGCATGCGAGCAGACTGGTGTGCAGGCTCACCAGGAGGCGAGCTCTTTGACCAGGCTCTGCTACCCACCTTCGTCCCAACTGCTCCCACTTTTAATGTCATCGACGCCGCAGTTTAAAATCAACCCCGCACTACCCGGTATCGCTACAATCTTCTCTCTTCCTCTCCGATTCTCCTGTCATCTACCTCCAACCAGCCTGACCTAAACGTACGCCATGCCACATCACGATGGTCTGCTCTTAGTCTTCCAGTTTCTTGAGGAAGACACCCAACCGGAGTCTCAAGAACATAAGGCGCTTTGGGACGAGCTTGAACTGGCCTTGCGGGAAGACGTCGTGCTTGTCCCCGCTCCCGTTTCGGCTCCCGTCGCCCCGACTGCGCCAGCGCCCATCCCCGTGGCATTGATGGGCTGGGAGCCACACATTGTCGCCGAGCTTGATGCCACGGGGTTCCACGAGGTCCCCGATGACTTTCACTCACCTACGCGTGCATTGACGTGTGTGCCCATGCACACGGATGTCTCTGCCACTTCGTTGACAGCGCCTGTCCCCGCGCGGGTGCCAGTGCCCCCCTCAGTGGCATGGATGGCCGTCGTCGACCGCTTCCTTGCAACAACGCCAGTTGCCTCCTCCCGCCAGTTGACTCGCTCCAAAGTCCAAAACATTTTGGCCTTCTTGAAGCTAGGACAACGTCCAGGAGTACGCCAACAACGGCGCAAGGCGCCGCCGTCGCCGTCGGTCAGTGGCCCAATGACACACAGAGTACGGCAGAGAAGCCGCTTCCCACCGCAAGACGCCGCCGCCGCCGCCGTGTAATCTAAATTTGCCATGAAAAACGTTCGGATTGCCATGCTTAAAATCGAAAAGTTTATCATTTCCATTTATTTTAGATCGATCATCCTATAATTTAAAGTCGGAGTCAGACTGAGCGAATTCTATGGTTTGATCGATTGAATGTTCTGCTAGAGCCGTATCAAATTAAATATAAAACGTCATCAAGCCACATGTATTCCTTGTCATCCAACGACCTAGACTGCTTCAATGTCGAGCGCTCAACACGTTTAGCGTGCAGTTAATTTCATGCCAAAAATAGTGCTAATCACATAATAACACGCAAATAATATCCTACTTAATATCCGCATGCACTTAATATACTTCCAAATTAACGTGCATTGCACGTACACACTGACTAGTGCTGCTAGTACGTGAAACTGGTGCCGTAACTTATGAACGCGTCTAGATATGGTCAATGGCAACATCGCCCGCGAGTTCTTCGTGTTTGCCCGTGCGTCTAAACACGGAAGGGGAGGAGAGAGAGAGAGCACACATGGAACCCACGAGTAAGTGAAGGCGAATAGTACTAAAAATAATATTACATGTTATCCATTAAATAGGTTGTGGTAATATAAAAACATTATGTGAACAAAGGAAGGTACAACAAACATTGTTGTTCTATGTATGTTGCATATTGACGTGCGGCTTGAAGGCCCTGCTTGCATGTTCGATCCACGTCCTTTATTTTTTTAATTTGTATATGGGTCCAAATTTGTTTCATGACATGTGGGCCCCTCGGTGTGTAGTTTGTATCACTTTAATTTGTGGGTCGAAATTAGTTCCATTCCAAATGGACAATCGATGTGTAGTTTTGTAGCTTATTTATAATAATTAAAGAGAACAACAGAGTTTTTTGCAATAATACAATGGTGCGACGTTGAAGGCGAGAAAGGACGTGCGAGAGAGCGATGAACGAGCCAGAGGGAAATCAACTAGGGGAGTTGCGGGGGTTGCAACGGTGTTTGGAGTGGTTGTGGGCCGAATGCTACGAAAATATAATCTAAACCGACCGGAATAAATGCCTACATAAATTAATCCAAGGTTGGAGTGCCCCTCGCAATGTAAATAGCTCCGGCTTTGCGAGGGATGGAGAGGTAGCTTCAATGTGTGGAAGATACGGCGTGAGAAAGCAAGGTCAATCGAGAGACATATAGATAGAGAGACAAAGTGAGTGTGGTCCGACTTCATTGAATAGAGAGACAAAGTGAGTGCTCTGGAGAGATATTGTCCGATTGAGCTTTTGGCAAGGGTGAGGGCTGTAAGATAGAGCTTGAGAGATGATCCAGTCAAAGACGTGTAGATATATTTTGTGCGTGGGAGGAAGCAAGGTCAATCGATCACATAGGGTCGCCGTGCGATCGAAAGAGTGAGACGGGTTGGAGAGAGTGGCCTAGATAGACAATGTGTGTGAGAGAGTATACAATGTGAATAGGTCGAATTGGGCTCAAACATGGTGATATATCGTTTTTGTCCGAGAAAGAGTGGGGTTAATCGACACATACAAAGAGAGAGATAGGGAGGGAGATATATATATATATATATATATATATATATATATATATAGAGAGAGAGAGAGAGAGAGAGAGATTGAGCGAGTGTGGCTCGCCATGAGGTCGAAAGAGTGGGGGCGGCTTGGATGGACTGACCTAGATAAACAATCTACATGAGCGAGTATAGAGTGTGTCGGTTGAGGCCCGAACAGGGAGATATATCATTTGTGTGTGAAAGAAAACGAGGTTAAACAAGACTCAGATAAAGAGAGTGAGATTGAGCGAATGTGGCCCGCCATGCGAAAGAAAGAGTGAGACAGTCTCGAGGGAGTGACCTAGATAGACAACGTGCGTGCGTGCGCACGATAGGTTGAGGGGCTAGATAGGCAATGCATGTATTTAGCGCGAGAGGGTGAGAGGGTGAGGGAGAGAGAGAGCTCGGCATGGGGTGCAATGGCGGGTGTGTGAGGTAAATACATTTGGTAAAAGAGTGGGAAAAGAGGGTTGTGTAGTTGAGAGAGTTAGAGATCGAAACATGGAGAAAAAGAATGAATGTGTGTTGGAAACCGATAGCTTTCTAAGGTGGTTAGGAAGGAAAGATTTACCGATATAGGAAATATGTAGCGTGTGTGCGCGGGGGAGGGGGGCTAAAAACAACATTTGAATGTAGATAGTACGAGACTTAATATCGATGTTTCAATTCGGTCTACATTGTAAGATTTGAACTGAGGACCATGCATATGGGTAATTATTTCGAATTCGTGCCATACTAGGTTTCGAAAAGTTGACATTGACTCGATTTGTTATGCTATTTTGTAAGCAATATGTTTGAATCCATCCAAAAGTTTTCTCACTACCATGGTGTTCATCATATACATATGAATTTGTCTTAAAAAGTAGCGTGGATACAGTGAAATGCGAAATCCACGTTAGAATTGGAGATCTCTATGTGACACACACTCTAATTCAAATAACTAATTATGTGACACACACTCTAATACACATTAGCATGGATACCGTGGATACCATTTTGGTTTTATTCAAATAACTTCTCATTAATTAATTTATATTATCTCGTTTGGAATGACTAATTATTTGCAAGGAAAATACGGGCATGGTAATACATACAGATTCATTTGCAAATGAAAGAAGATTCGTTTGCATTCTCAAATCTCCTCTCAAATGTAGGCGCACCAGGATTGAAATATCTGGCGGCCCCAATCTCCTCTCAAATGTAGGCGCACCACAACAAAATAAGTTTGCGCTTCCACGTTTCGGATTGAAATATCTGGCGGCCCCAATTCCAGCCCTACAAAATCTCCCTTCTCCACCGTCCCCTTCCACGCCCAGATTGCTCAAATCCCTAATTCGCCACCAACCCAAGAAAAGTTCGAATCGCCCCTCGTCTCGTCTCTTTCCCCACCTCTGTGCCAGACGACGACGATGAAGACGACGGTTGCGCTTCACCACCGCACCGGAGCTACCTCATCTACGCCCTCGTCCACCGCATTGGGTGGTCCACCGACAATGTCGGCCGCCGCAACCGACGTGCCTCACAGACACCGACTTCCACCGCATCAGGTGCGCTTCACCGACAATGTCTCCCAGCTCACCGGGGCTACTTCACCGAGCACATCATTGCACCTCCGCCCCCCCCCCTCCCGAGGCCGCTGGGACTTCACCAACAATCTCATCCACAACATCGTAGCGCTCTTCTGCCACTCAAGATCTGCATCCGTGTGGGGCCAGCCAATGCGAGTGCATCACCCTCAACGGCTCCGAAGTGACCCGCACGCTAGCTAGGCGAGCATGCCCAAACGCCAGCCCGAACTAGGTATCCACACATCACTCCCTTGTGCACTGTTCCGACGATGTTTGGATATCCCTTCACTGCTCTCTTAGCTTACACGCCTATGCAACTCTGACTTTAACTCTTATTTCTTCTGGAGATATCATCTGAAACAAGCAAATCCATTTTTTAGCGAAGCATGACGGTGCTACAGGATCTGGTACACATCCTGCACACCCGTATGACATTGTAAGTATCTGTCCTCCGGTACAACAGCAAGGTCGATTCCTCTTATTTGATCAATCATTCGCCGTGTCAAAAATGCAGAGGGGGATGGAAGGAGCACAAGGTCTGCACATCCAAGCAAATGCTAACATGGACTTGTACATGGAACATCCCAAGTGCAAGCAGGGCTGTAGTGAGCCTGTAGAACGAGCTAGTGTAAGTCCCTGCATTTCATTTAATTCATACTGGCATTCGTGTATGATTTGTGTGCAGTGGCGGATCCACGAATTCAAGTTACCAGGGACGAACATTTAACTTAAAAAATACGAAGGCACTTGCACCCCGGAAATCAACATAACTTGAGAAATGAGAAGCTTACATGCACATTGAAAACCAGCTAATGATTGAAAGTAGTTCAGATTATAAACACTAAATGATGCAAGCACCAAAAACACAAAATGCAACATGGTGTACAAGGACTACAAACATGGTCTGTACCTGCTTGAATTATTCGTTCTCTGGCTGAAAATATCGAAGTGTAATTGCACCTATAACCAGTGTGCAAACTGTATATAAATATATCTATCCTGTACAAGTATGCCAATAGTTTCAAACAACAGATTGGAAAAGTATTTATGCTACATTGTCATGATATGGGGACTTTCTAGTAGATGGCCTCGATGTTTCCTCAAACCATGAAAATGCACTATAATTTGCCTGTCATCAATGCCTACAAATCTCTATGTTTGTCTCAACATAGTTGATCATCATTAGACACTAAATCCTTCAATGGGAGCTTGCAAAATGCTTGCATTAGATCCCTCATTAGACACTATATGTTCATCACCAGGAGCATGTAAAATGTTTGAATCAAATCCTTCATTAGCAGTCTGTTCATTAGACACTTCATGCTCAAGAACAACATGAGCTTGGATGTTTGCACCGGAAACTTGATTAGATACATCAGATTTAGTCAGTAAAGTATTGATTGGGGGAGTTACAAAATAAGTAAAAATTGGTTTCATTTTCTCATAGATTCCCTACATACAAACAGTTTTACAACACCGTCAGGTTTAACTATTGGCGAGAAATTGAAGAGTTGAATTAGATATATTCAGGGATGCGATGTACCTGCTCGTTGCGCATGCTACTCTTGCAAGCTGCGACTGTCCACTTGCGCAAGCTCGATGCCATGCCCATGCTGCCGCCGTTGCCTCCCACGCAGGCTACACCCAGGGTTGGATCTTCATCTTCTTGTCCTTCTGTTTGCTTCAAGCCCGGTGGCCGCCCTCCAACGAGGGCATGAGGAAGTGCTGTATCGGTCTGTCCAGCAGCGGCTAGGTTAGGAGCGAACCAGACTCGAGGCTGGAGCGAATGAATTGGGATTTTTCCTGCTGTCGATCGATATGGGAGGCGCTCGTTTGGGCCGCAAGCCTGCTATAGGGCCTGCCTTGCACTTATGTTATTGGCCCATCCAAATTGAAACATTTTTCTTCATTTTTTAGAGTGCCTGCTCGTGCGTTGGGACGAACAAACTAGCCTGGGCCAACCTGGACGACTCAAACTAGGTGCACACTTTCCAGACACCCGAGGCGGCCGCCCATACCAACCCCTATGGTGGCGTCGCCCCTTTTTGCGTGTATGATTGGGGTAGCGAAAAATATTCCAGTGGCACTTTTGATTTACCCACAGAATGGTTGAATTGCTTGTTTCTATGAACTGAGTTCGCCAATAATGTGAAGGATGCTAGTATTTTCATCCTATTGTAGATTGCTTAGATCTCGATATGCCAAAAGTAATTGCATGAAATATACAGTAAAAGCCAGTGTGATGTGTGTGGCTACAACTAGTCTGACTACACGTCCTCGTATAACATATCAAGGACGCACCATCTTACCAGATTAACCATTTGACTTACCAATGCAGTGTGGGAAGAAAGAAGTATTGGGACTGCGTATCCAAGCAATTGATGCCATGGACTCCTTCGTACAACCTTGTAAGCGAAAAAGAAGTTTCAGTGTGCCTATAAAAAGAACTAGCGTAAGTTCAGGTACCTGCTTCTCAGAATTTTAGTTAGCCACTTACTGCAAAATTGTTCAATTACGTTGTTTGGCTTAATTTAGTTTGCTACTGATTACATAATGCCACAACTTGTTAATCATATTATAGATTGCGCCTATCTATGTGTTTGATACTTACTGTTAAGAATTACCTGTTTGCCTGAACATAAATAGCTACTTGTTTGTTTAACTGTTGTGCTGCTGCAACAACGGGTTACAATGATGTTAATAACAACTTTTCAGGATCCAATTGAAACTCTTTAATTCCTTGTTTGTTTAACTAGTTTGCTGTTATAACTCCCAGTTGAGATGTTTTGCTTACTTCAACTTTTCTGAATCCAATCGGAACTTTAGTGGCAAAACAGGTTACCCCAGATCAAAGAGCGAGGTCCCCATGGACGGTGTATCATCCCACAGCACTGGCACCAGCCCAATCCTGCATTATGAATTGCCAACTACTGATGCTCTAGAGGCTAAACTAGTGGTAGAAAGAGATTCTGGTTCTGCACTTAGAGATGAAGTTGACATGTTGAGGAAGCAAACAACACAATCACAACCAGTACTCAAGACAACCATTAAATATTTGGTAGATTTCAAAACGAAGCAAGCTGAGACTGACCACATTGTTAAGGTCCTGAAGGAAAAAAGAAAATTAAATTCCCATTTGGTAAATCATAGGTGAAATGTTCTTTCCATCGTTGAATAACCTTTGTGTTGTTTGTTCATGTAATCAATCAAACCATTTGGTTTAGAGAT